>NW_024041262.1:16788274-16959378 GCF_014851395.1 Micropterus salmoides | reverse complement strand
ACAGATTACACAGAACATTTTTCAAAAATTTCTGACATTTTATAAACTTAACAATTAAAGTGTTTCCCCTAGAATTTCAGCAGCAGCGTTTTCTCTAGCAGCATATATTTGGTGTGGGGTTTGTGGGTACTCTCTCAAGAAAAATTTAATGAGTGAAATTTTATGTATTTTTAATAGCTACAACTGTCCCTGATCATGTCCCCATGGTTGGGGGTAAGTCACAACATCTGAGTCCTTACATTCAATTAAATATTGTGAACAAATGTCATATACAGTCATCTTTAAACTGTGTAGGTAATTTGGTTGGTATATATAAATAGTCTCTGAGTAACTGAGAGAAATGCAATAAGCATTGCAGCCATCCCCGGTCTCCTCTACACCAGGCTTTTCTGCTCAGCTTCCAGATTGTAGTCTGAAGCACAGGGGAGATATTGGCTAGCGCTAACCCCTTCTTAATAGAAACAAAACAAAACAAACTTAATACAACAAGCAACAAAGCAACTTAATACAACTGTCACTTATTACCGCTTGCTCTCATCCTCTCAACCAAATAGTCTCTACACACACACACATTACGCAATGCCCTATTTCTTCACTACATGAGTACCTTTCATGTAGATGTCCTTTGTGTTTTATCATGCTCACATAGTGTGCGAGCGAGTAGCTCACTGATATTAATGATAGTATGACATTTTAGCAGAAGCACTGATAATTTGCAGCACACTGATCAACATCATGGTCATTTCCCATCACAGCATCAGCACAGCTGAGACATGATCTGCGGTTGCTCCTTTTCAGCATATTTTAGAAGATAAACAGTGTGCGGGTAGTAACTGGAGTGAATTCTAGTCTTCATCATGATTCGATTTGAAAACTTTGCCCAAACAAAGCCAGAAGCTAAAGCCTTTCTCCTCTGCTCTGAATAGTGGCAGTGAGTTAGAGCTGCTGGGCTAGTTTTCTTTAATTCAGAGTTTGTGAGAATGAATCAGTGGTTGGAACCTGCTGACCGTGGCACTGTAGACATGGACACACAGAAAGAGGCCGCACTCTGCAGACACACAATACTGCATGCCAGTCACAGCTGCGCGGCCACCGGAGTTTCTGGGATACACAGAGCTGTCGCCACGGAAACCTTGTCCGCCTCCAATTCGGCCTCTGAAGGATGTGTGATGTTGCCATCCCCGTTGCCTTATCTGCCAAAATGTCTGTGAGGTCCAAAGCATTACATGATGGAGGGACTGATGCAGTGTTAGATCCTCTCCTTGTGTGAAATAATGTGTCATTTGTAATCCTTTGATAATCAGTGCCCAGGTGAATGAAGCATCTTAAAAAATATGCCCTAGTGGTTTCCTATAAGTGGCTATAATAAATCTTCTTTTAATAACAATGTATTAAATGGCAATGTGACAAAGGGGTTGCTTGTAGTGATGACCCTACAGAGAATTATCTCCCCTCAGCTTTACGGAGCTTTATAGTGACTTTCAGCTCATTGTTTAGCTGTCGGGCCTGCAACTGTACTGTGTTCTCTCTCACATGATTGTTTTCAGGCATCTGTTATCAGTGAAAAAGCTACCTAACACTACCTGCTCAGCACTAAACAGCAGACACACACAGTTAGCAACCAGCTGGTGAACAGCATTTAACAGCCAAAGAGCAAGATAATTCACTCAAGAGTTAGTTGACCAAAAACAGGGCTAAAAGATTGTAAATATTGGACTTTCTCGGACATTAATCAGAAACTTGACTCCGAATTAATGATGATGTTGTTCCATAACTGCTGGATGTGCAAATAAGTAACTGTTTCCAAACAAGTTCACCATATCAACTTAAAAGGTGATTATATGTCAATGTTGTGTTCACAACTTGTTTCTGTTGCCTTCAAGCGGCAGAAAAGGAGTTGATCAACTTGAGCATAACTCATAAATAACTTTAAAGGTTCTGTGTGTAATATATAGGAGGATCTATTGACAGAAATGCTCATTTATCATGATCTGAACTCAAAGATCTAAGACTTTCTCTATGAACACAACAGGCCTATTTCTCTCAAATATTGTTCATAAATCTGTCAAAATCTGTGTTAGTGAGCACTTCTCCTTTGCTGAGATAAATCTATCCACCTCACAGGTGTGGCAAATTAAGATGCTGATCAGACATCATGGGTATTACACAGGTGTGCCTTAGGCTGGCCACAATAAAAGGCCACTCGAAAATGTGCAGTTCCATCATACAGAAAAATGCCACAGATGTCGGAAGTTTGAGTTCAGCTCATGATGAATGGGGGCAAAAACAAAAGTGTTCAGTGTAATTAACCGTAATGTTTTTATTACTTTCGAATGAGCCATTTCTATCTACATGCACCATGGACGACTTCACTACTCTGGAAATGGGACCGTCCGAGGAGCATGTGAATGCACCATGAGCCGCTGATTGCAATTTGCAACCCTCACCACTAGATGCCACTAAAACTTACACACTGAACCTTTAAATAACCCCAAGAGCTCTCAAATAAACTGCTTATTAACCCACAATAAATCCAAGGTTTAGTAAACTAGCTTGCAGCTGACTGCCTCACAGTGCTGTTGTTATCGTTGGATCGGGTCTGATAGGCAGTAGTCGTCTTTTCAACTCTGTTGAGTGTTGCACAAGGAACCATTTTCAACATTCCTCACAAGATGGAGAGTTTGCCTGGTTGTTCAAATCACTTCTCATAGTATTGGTATAATTTATTTTTCATTTTAATGGAACATTTTGGAAGGGCGTGATGATGCCACAGCCAGTATTTGCTAATTGGAAAATTGGAAGTCAGTCAGCATTTTCAATGTAGATCAAAATGAACCACCTCACACTGAAATGACTTAACTGTGAATGTATTAGGCGCAAACAACGCTTTGCCTGTAGCTTCTTCAGGTTGTCCTAGCAAATTACATCAGTAATCAATGTTGTGATAAACAGATAAATAGTACAGTGTATCTAGCTAAAGGGTTTTAGCCTTTTCTTTTCAGTCAGTTGTATACTGGAGTTAGTTTTCTAATTAAGTTAATGTGATGTAGAAGGGTGTAATTCTTCTGACTCTTTGCACTTTTGTGTAATATTATAGCCATGTTTTTTGATAAATGTTCACCCGTTTAAAATGAAATAGAAACGTGATAATTAGGCATGTGACTCGATGTATTTATCACATCCTGAACGAAACTGAGGAAGGTACCTGGGAAATGCATTGTTTGCTCCTAATAAAGTCACAGTGAAGCCATTTCAGTGTGCTGTGGTTTAATTAATGTAATAAAGCTTAGAAAAATAAAAATTTGAAGATTTACAGTACCATGACAACTGGGCAACCTCCAGCTGCTGAAGAAGATTGTGTGATAAGACTGAAAGCTCCAAAAGGGCTACTAAATCGACCTTTTTTGAGAAAAAATTTCACCCTGAACCTACTCCTACTGTAGGTGCAGCATTCGTCTCATTCATTAAATAAAGCTGTGTTATTTGAGCGGCAGATGTACCAGAGTTTGCATTGTTCGTTAAATTTTTGGAGTCTTCTCACAACTTTTGAAACATTCCTGAAACTTTTCACAGGAAACATACTTCTTAACGAGTGTGCTTTCTGGTGTGCAGGTTGTGATGCAGCTGGTGCGTCTGATCCCCGATGGCCACAGGATGAAGAGGGAGGTGGACATGGCCTTGGACTCTGTCAGCGAGACCATGACCCCCATGCACTATCATCTGAGAGAGATCATCATCTCCACATACAGACAGGTACAGCGCATCTCCCTGTTGTGTTCATTACCCAGTCCTTAAGACACAGGACATCCACTTTACTTGACCATAGGTCTTAAATTGGTAAATTTCACATTCTAAGTAGCAATGGAAACAATAAAGGCAGGCCATGAATTGTTAAAAAACACAAAACTAACATATATTCCTCTTAAGAGGGTAAATCACATCAGAAAAATACTGCTTACTTATGAATCCATCCTCTTTATGCTGAAACACAATCAGGATTAAGGATTTAGGTGCAGTTTTGCATGAACCCCATAGATGGCGTCAAGAACTTGTTTAGATGTCTTTTAGAGCTACAGCTTGGATGCCAGAGACATGAATAAGAGAGATCCACTGCAAGAGCTGCAGAGCGTGAAAAATGATTGTGGTATAACAGAACTCATCTCTAAAACTCAATGGAATTCCTTTGGGTCTAAATGGAAAAGAGTGATAGGAAAAGAAATGATTTACTTGTGGGATTTGCAGGCTTGTCCTCTTGGAAGTTTTATTTAGTGTGCCTGCTGTGCAAAGTACAAGGGCACACTTGTGCTGTCTATGGTCCGAGTAGTATTAAATAGCATTTCGTATCAGTATCAGCTGCTTTGAGTGCCACAAGCACAAAATATCTTTTAAATCCTCTGATAAGCTGAATCTATTAGACTTCCTTTATTGAACCACAAGGAGGAATTGCAGGTTAGGAGAAACAGAGAAGGTATAAAAGTATTCAAAATATTTTTGTTGTGGAAAAAAGGATGAAAAGCAGCTACAACTCCATCTCTGAGAGGTGTTCCTGGTCATTCGGACATTCTGTATAATAAACAGGGCATAGAGAGAACAAAATTAGCTTATAGTGGGGTTGGTTTCAAAGACAAATCTGGACAAGGTCTCTCCTGATGTTGTGGCCTCTGCAGGGCCATGGCTCTGTTTTAGCCATTTGTAATGCAGACTGTAATCATTGTGCCTCTGTGCACCGTCAGCCGTTCTCAGCGCGCTGGAGGCACCCGGTCCTG
Organism: Micropterus salmoides; assembly: GCF_014851395.1. Classification (NCBI taxonomy): domain Eukaryota; kingdom Metazoa; phylum Chordata; class Actinopteri; order Centrarchiformes; family Centrarchidae; genus Micropterus; species Micropterus salmoides. Next base: position 16,954,612 of record NW_024041262.1, on the reverse strand, counting down.
TCTCCATCGTATCAATGGGCCTCATTGTCCTATGAACCTTGTCTTTCACCTATATTCTCTCTCTGTCTGTCACTTTCTGATGCCAGGCTCCAGGAAAAGGCTCGCTATCAGCTCACTTTCAAGTCAATTAGGTTAATTTGTATGATAATTGTGGAAGCAGTAACAAAAGGTTTATGCATACATTTTACACAGATTTGTATTTTAAATGTTGTGTGGTAAGAATGCGCTGACCTCGCTCTGTCCCAGAGTTTAAAAGGATGATTTTGGTTTTAAAAAAATGGTTCTTATTTTTATTAGTTGTGGACATCATTCCTAACAGTATTAATTACATTGAACGCTGTGGAGTTTTTGACCACTAGTAGTGCTATGGAGCAATGTTTTAATGAGTGGGGACACAGGGGACGCGATAATCATTCCTGTCGCCAGTTTCAGTTGCCGATGGCTGTAACACGTTGTCAGACAATCCTACAAGTTTTAAATAAAATCTTAAGTTACCCAAACTTATTTGGAAAAGAAAAACAAAGGTATAAATACTAACATTATTACTCATATTTGTGGTTAAATTTTGACATTTGACAATTTTGACTACCAAATTTCTTTTTTTCCCGCAGTTTTCCTTATTTGGCTCGTCAGGGATCTTTTTAGAGATGTTGCTATGTTTCCAGATTTCTGCATTTAATTGGTTTTTGTATAAAAATGATGGCCAAAGCTACAGAAATAACAACCCAAATTGTAATAAACGAGAATTATCTTTTAACCCCGCTATAGCAGACCTCGGGTAGCCACTGTGTTCCCCTTTCAGTCTTTCCCTTCGTGACTGAACCAGCAGGCCAGGTGATAAACAGTGCCAGATGTTGCTAGAAACCGGCAGGCAGCAGCAGACGAGAGAGGGGGAAGAAGAGGGGAAAAATTTCACCCCCACTCTCTCTCCCTCTTCTCGTAGCCCTCTCCCCTCCAAAGTACCCTCCTCCCCTTTGACAGTGGTTGGAAAATGTGTCTTTGATAGAGAAAGAATATATTTACACTGGGACCAGAACTGTCCGCCAGCTCCCAGAGGGGCCTGGGAAAGGGGGGAATGGAGGTGGAGGGTAGGTGGGGTTTTTGGGGGCAGGGGTGAGTTCTTCTTGAAGGGCTTGTAAATCCCTGCTGCCGACCAGGCGTGACCTCGCATTGCAGATGCATCCTCCAGCATCAGGATGAGCGTAGTTGAGAGGTTACTTCCTCTCCTCCGCTACCGCCGCCTCGTCCTGTCTCCTGCACAGGAATCAGTTTGAGGAAAGATATCGCCTCAAGCAATCTGTGCACACTGGATTTCACTTTGATATTGGAGCTTTGTGTATTTACAGGTGTGTTATATTTAGCATGACACACAGGCTGAATTTTTTAGATACTAAAAATTATTTGGAGGTGAGCAGGGAGTCTCTGCAAAACATCAAAACAAATTTCTGATATAAAATGAAAAAAATAAATAAAATAATATATATATATATTTTTTTCAGCTGATCTCTTCACCCCTCTGATTGTTTGTTTTCCCACTTTTTCAGCTTTATATAATTTATATAGATCATAATTTCTTATCAGGATATCCCACATTTCCACAAATTATATTTATATATTAGGTTTCTGTCAGCCCAGTGTTGCCACCAGGCCAGGGATTGCGTAGCCTTGTGCTCGTTATATCGCTGGCTTCTACACAGTCCATCAAAAGCATAGTAAAAGCAAATAGAGCGGTGTTGCATAAATGGAGATTGTCAAATCTGACAATCTGAGAAACCTAACTCTTAATCTTTTTTGTTGGGTGAGAGTTTCACTTTATTTTTTGATTGAAATCTTTTTCACCTAAGGTGGTGAGAAAACTGAAACTTACACAGCAAGAGTGAATGAGCGGCAAACATGCTCTGTGTGTGTGTGTGTGTGTGTGTGTGTGTGTGTGTGTGTGTCCAAAGAAAGGCCCTCATGGTTTGGACGGGGCTGTGGAAAAATATTTTCAGAAAGAGGAGAATGCTGCGAGCAGGTTTTCTTGAGGAAAGGTAGTGGACGTCTTTAGGAGAGAAAAGCGGGGGAGGAACTTGGGCCAAGCGCTCTGTTTGTTGGGGACCACCACAGCACTGACAGCCACATTAAGTTGACTAGGAAAGAAAAGCATGGGATTAGAAAGAAAAAAGAAGATGAATATGAGGGAGAAAAAGTGGTAAGGTGGGAAAGCCAGAGTCACTCGCACTGTAAGGTTAATGAACCACACTGTCCAATTTGGAACTAACATTTTGCAGCTTTTCACTTTAATCTCAGCTATCTTTGATACTCTTTAGCTGAAGGGTCTTTGTGTTAACAATTTTCTTCTCAATTAGGATGACCACTTAACACAAGTGGGCCAATTGCAAGGTGGAGTTGGTGATGGCCAAAGGAAATATTGGCAGGAAAGTGAGCCCACCTGAAAAGACAGGTTCTTCTTCTCCTTGCCTGAAGTGTGCATTTACGCCTGACTCCTGAAAAGGGCCTCTTACTTAGATCCAACACAAGGTGGGAGGGAGGAAAGTGGGAGAGCCAGAGGTTGTTGGTTTTTATTCATAATTTCCAGCCTCTCACATGCCAATGCCAATACCAGAGTTTGCTGTGGCTCTCTACAAAATGACTTATTTTGACTGAATCCCATCTGAGCAGGTGCAACCAGATGAGGTGTTTGGACATGGATAACACCGTCTCTCTGTGTACCATTAGTCCAGAGAGTAGGGAAGTTGTGATGCAGTTGTATATATGTGTGTGGCAGTACACATAGAGGTAAATAAAACACCTCTGGGGACTTCCTGGAGGGGTTTAGTGAGCCCGGAGGCTGTAGGCAGCTGCTAGTCAGTCAGAGTCAGTTGCTATACAGGAGCCTATTTATTTTAAGGGAGTTTCCACAGCTGTATTGCTTCAATTCAGTTCAATTGCAGCAGATACCATAGATAAGGTAAAGAAAATCTGCATGTGAATAGACCATGGGAGGTTTGCTACTCTCTGTCAATGGGCCAATCACGTTCCCTTTAAATTATGTTTTTTATATCCATAAGTCTTGTGGCAGTGTATATTTTTGTTCGAGCCATACACTGCATCAGTAAAGAAGAAGAACTAATCTATTATTAATGTACCATATATAATTACACTTAGCTTCCAGTTTAATATACCTACCTAAAACAGCACCACATCAATTTTAATTCACACTAGTACTAGTATGAATACTAGTATTTCTTTCAAACAAAATTGAACAATGAAGATAGTTTTTCTTTCACGGTTATATTAGACTGCATTAGCTTTAGCTAGGTGTGCTTACTACATTGGAAACTGAGTTAGTTATCAGAGAAATGTGCATGAAAGATCCACAAGCGTTTGTAGCTACAGTCTCATATGACAAGTTGCGTCTGGTGGCTAATGCTAGCTCTTGTTAGCAAGCTTAAGTTAAATGTTACTGTATAAAAGGCCATACTGATTGACCTTTCTACTGGTGCTACTTTAAACTAGGTTTTATCATTTACTGTTCTCTCTTAATTGATTCTTGTGGTTATAGATTTTAAGAAACAGTAACAGTTGCCTCAGTTGTGACTTTTGCTCAACAGCAGTGACTGTGACTACAAGTGACTATGGTATAATAATTAAGTTAAACTGCTGTTTTTTTTTTTTAGCAAGCTAAAGCTAAGCTATTGTAACAGCAATGTAGAAGAGCAGAGAAAAGTCAGTGAACAGACGTTAGCTAAGGTTAGCTAGCATTAGCCCCCATAAGCTACTGGTCGTACCTTACCAAGTAAGGTGTGTCAAACTCGCACTGTGTTGTTTACAGTGGATTTTATTGCTCAGGAAGATGATATTTTTATGTGTAAGAAGAAGAATTTATTCACTTTCTCTTTTTTTTTTTAAGATTGTGTTTTAAAAGTCCAGTTTGAAACCCAATCTTAAAGGTGATAAAAGTCAATGAAAAAAACGCAGCATTGAGGATGTAAGACGTTCTAAGATATTTTACTTAAGTAATACCTCAATATAAAAATACTCCGTTGCAAGTAAAAGTCATGCCTTCATAATAGAAGTACATATTATTAACAAAAAATGTTTGAAGAATCAAAAGTAAAGGTAGTAGTAACAACTTGCCCCTCTCGGTGTTACTAACATAATTTTATTTCTGGTTCATTATTATTGATACATTCTTAATGAATAGGGCCTATAAGAGGCTAATCTGTTTTTGCATTGGTGATGCTGCAGCCACTGTCAAAGGGCTCTGCAGTTATCATAATATTGTGTGTTTATTTCACACTTTCTCTGCGTGCGATCAAGCTTGCATGCTCTGCCTCACTCTCTACATGCTGACCACTGTAGAAATCGTTATGCTTTACCCCTAGTCTGTCCCCATTTACCCTGAATAACTGAACTGCCCTGGCCTGCCCTTTACACTGACCTCCCTCATGTCCCCCTCGAAACCACTGGTCCCAGGACGGCGTGTCATTTTGAGCACTGCATGGAAGGGTTGCCATTTCCTGCCCCACACACACAAATTCTGTCGTTGCCCGAGGCCCACAGACCAGGAATAACCACCTCCACTTCCGCTGCAGACCTCCTCTGTCAGGCCGGTCAGGACAGGAAATACCCGCAAAAAAATTATATTTAATTATTTAGTCAACATTGTAACGGGAAACTAGCAGGCTAATTCCTTAAATATAGCATATTGATTTGAGCCTATTCTACTTAGCACTTAACGTGCCAATGTAGCAGCAAAGCCCACTATATATCGCTTCAATCATTCAACTAGTAACCGTTACAGGCACAATTTATTTATTCTGTCAAAATATGACGTTACCGCCGTCCAAACAGATCGCCACATCCATTCACAGAAAAACATCATCGTTGATTAAGAGTGTAACTTAGCCTCTCTTCCAGTCATCTTAAAAGAAACTGACACACACCCGTCTCATTCATAATTTACCTTTGAAGAGTAATATACTATGGTATTTTACTGCTGTCAGCTGAATTTAATAGGAAGAACGGACAACTGTGGAAACTGGACTAGAATTTGAGCTTCGTGGGAGTCTGTAGTATAACAGATGTTACCGGCGGGGTTTAATGAATAAATAAAAGAAGCCTGGACAGAGACTTTTTTGCTCATTACGTGGTCAACACTTTCTCTCACACACAACAGCCCACTACTTGCCTCAGATGTGTGTAATACTGCAACAAAGTTCAAGTTTTAAAAGCCTGTAACAAACCAACAAAGACTACTGCTCAAGGAGAGACCGCAAATCCGCGCTTTATGGTATCATTCATGCAGTGCACAGCATAGTTCGTTTGGAAAATGTGTTTGTGTTTATCTTATTAATATATTGTACATTTGTCATTAAAAATAATGGTTGTTGGTACATGAATTACTGACCCCCACAGATGCATGATTAAGAGCTCAGACCGTAACTAGAACCCTGCTGGACTATGTGGACTGTCAAACATGCAACATGTATACCTATAGCCTACTGTAATAATACTTTTACTTTATTCACTGTACACACACAGATTACACAGTTAGAAAAGGAGTTGGCAGTAGTGACTGATTTGCATTATCCAAAACATTTTAAAAAAGTCTGAATGCATGGGTCTTGGCATGTTGTATCAATATATCTACCACTATGAATATTTGTACATCTAAATCACGCAAATTAGGATATGCTACAGTGGCTGCATTGAGGAGTAGTATCTTTATGTGGATAACCGCTTAAATAACCGTGTATGATAAACATCTCACTGCTCCAAAACAGCTGATTCAAACTATCAACTCGTTATGAATCCTGAAGCTGCTTCAATCAGCTGGAAAGGGTACCCCAGGAAAGGGTTGGGAAACACTGTCGTAGTTCATAAACTTCAATTCAACTAAGATCAATTCATATAGCCAGCAAAGTCTTTGTACACTGTTTAACGTTAAGTGTGAAAAGCTACACCGAACGGTCTAAATGATACAGATTTTTATTTTATCTTTTTTTGGACAAATAACTAACCAGAGCATCGTCAGCATGTTAAGAGCTAGCTTGTAGCTACACAGCAGTAGTTATTGACGGCGACGAAGAGCGTGCTGACACCCGCCCAACGGACTGCGTTCCAAGGGGTGGCGCCTCACTCACGGGATGGGGCGCAGTCATGGACGACCGCTTCGCGAGAGGCTCCTGGGAGGAGCATCATTTCTCTTGGCACATAAATTGCCTGGAAATGTTGGCGGTTTTCAGAGCTCTGAGGAGTTTTCTGCCCGCTCTCCGCAGTCGCCACGTCCTTGCCAGGACCGACAATACGGCGGTGGTGGCCTATTTGAATCACCAGGGGGGTCTGCGCTCGCGCCCATTATGCAAACTGGCACATCGGATCCTCCTGTGGTCCCAGGAGAGACTGCTGTCCCTCAGAGCGATGTACATCCCTGGGACCCAGAATCAAGGAGCAAACCTGCTGTCGAGACGGGGGTTGAGGCCCGGGGAATGGAGACTCCAGAAGGATGTACGGCCTAAAGTGGAATGTGTTCACCACCTGGTGCAGAGAACGGGCGGTGGACCCAGTTACCTGCTCGGTAATTGTGATACTGGAGTTCCTCCAGCACCGTTTCTCCGCTGGCCTCTCCCCGTCCACGCTCAAAGTATATGTGGCTGCCATTGCAGCATTCCACGCCCCTCTGAGTGATGGGCCCTTGGGGAGGCTTCCGCTGGTCGTGCGCTTCCTCCGTGGAGCCCGGAGGATGAGACCCGTGACTCGTTCCAGGGTTCCCACCTGGGACCTAGAAGTGGTTCTCGAAGCGCTGGCTGAGGCCCCCTTCGAACCCCTGGAGTCGGCTGAGGCCAAGCACCTGACCCTTAAAATTACCTTTCTCCTCGCTATCCATGCACTGTCGGTGTCTCCCCGATGCCTGGAGTTTGCCCCGGGGAGGGTCAGGGCCATCCTGCACCCTTGTCCAGGTTATGTCCCCAAGGTTCCGGCCAGACTGGCAGGGTCCACGGTGCTGCAGGTGTTTCATCCCCCACCTCATGTAACCCTTGTTACAAGACACTGCGTCGGTCCACCACACCTCACCCCGCCTGGAGTGCCTTGCTTCATAGAAAGGGCTAATGTGTCTTATGTGCCGGCGTGCTTATATACCCCCTCCGGTTACGCCGTCACACACTACCGTTCTAGTAACACCAATAGGATTGGAGTAGTTTCATTCATAGTTCAGCCCTGCCACGCCCAGGGGTGAGACAGCTCACAATACGACACAATGTGGCTTCTTTCTGCATTCTCTCATTCTTGAAAGTAATCATTATTATGAAACTAATTTGATATGTGTTGACATTTAAAGCCTAGTGAAGATACATTGCATAAGTTATTTGTGAGTACAAAGTAGGTTCATGGCCTAACGCATTCCACAGATTGACAGGGACAGGTGCTCTGGTGGTGAAATTCTTGTGTTGCCGTTTCTGTGTCTCACCATTTGACTTGCATTTTTAGAGATCTCAATGAGGATAGAAAACATTTTAATTAGTTCGATCGACATGGAAAACGTGAAATTACCTGCTTCCGTTAACGCAGCTGTTAACAGCATCTTCTGTGTTGAGTGCAAATGTTGAAGGGGATGGATATGTCATTACTGATTGGTAGGGCAAAACAATCCCTTCACCCAAGCAGAAGATGGCAAACATAAACTTGATGTTAGACTGAATGGTATGTGGCAGTTCAGTCTGATTATCAGGCTAGTGCCACATGTCAGGACATGTTGTTGCTTGAATTGGCTAAAATGAATGTGAAAGATGTCACTTGTAGTTGTTGATTCTCAATGAATTATCACCTACTTCTGCTTTATGGAACTTAATTTTCAGCTCATTGTTGGGGGTTCCCATATCAACTTTATAAAGTGAGAAAACCGTGTATCAGTGTTGTGTAACCGCTTGTTTTCACTGCCCCCAAGTTGCCAGAAAACCAGGTATAGCAGATTCAAAGAAAAATTATTATCCTCTCTCAGCTCTATATTGTCTTAAGCTGCAATTTGCCTGCCTCAGGTATACTCAGCTATGCTTTGAGCATATCATACTGACATCCTGCGCCAACCTTGTTTTGCTAATGTGTTAACATTAACATGTCAATTTACCCACTGTTAGGATGTTAAGATGCATGTTAACAGATTAAGCTTGGTAGAAAATTAATGTATGTTATGTAATGTATCACTTTTTAGCACTCGTGCAAGCAGTGGTAACATGTTAACATTTAGCATGTAATGTTTTGCGTGGTAACCGCTTCATTTTGGAATTTTATGTTTTTTTATGTTTTCCTGTTCATGGCACTAAGTGAAATCATCAAATTATTAAGGTGTCATCCACTGGGATTCATGAATGTCTGTACCACATTTCAAGGGAATAAAGCCGTAGTTATTTCAAAATTCTCCCCCTGGAGCAAAGTGTTTGACCACGCTTTAGTGTGGCTAACAAACAACATGTTCTTCACAGCAGCTTTGTGGCTCCCTCACAAGAAAAGTCAACCATCAATACATTTGCTTTTTATTAACCTCCGACATCAATACAAAACATCATTTGTGGCCAAGAGTACAAATTTGATTAGAAGAACTCCAGTGGGTTTTGAAATATTGAATCTCTGATTTGTTGTAGCTCGCAGACATGCCATTTTTAATGCCCCAGTGTTGGGTTTGCATACACACAATATTTTGATAGTTCGGTAAATGATTGATTCACAGTGGGAGTCATCATGTGCTCAGCTGTCAGGCATGTGCACGTACAGAATTTACCAAAATGCATGTGGTTACTGTGGGCAGATATTCCAGTCTCTGCGTAGGCTAAGTTGATGAGCCCTGTCTCCTCCTGTGGCTTTGTAATCTCTGCTCTCCAGACGTGTGATGTATTTCTGCTTGTCTTTTTGTCTGAGAAATTTGTCTCTTCTAGTCACCGCCTATTGACCATTTATTTTACATTACATTCCTTCTTTAGATCCCCATGTTTTTGGTTATTTCTGAGGCTTATTTTTTGTGTTAGATACTATTTGTTTGATTGATGACCAGATGTGTTAACTATTCCATATAGATATGAAAGGCATGTTAAATGTATATTATGTTTGAGATCATAACCCACAAGATTTTGCTTGTGGTGTCATGAGAAAGTTTCTGAACTTTTCACATACATTTTCAGGCCCTTTTGCTAGATGGAGAGACTGGCTGATGGCAGCTCTGCATATACAGTATGTGCATTGACACAGTTTGCCCCTAATATCCATCTTAACCTCAACTACAGTGATTTAATCAGCGTAGTGTGGCTAACAGACTGGAAAAAGACAGACAGAGGATTGGAATCTGTAGAAACCATTACATAAAGGCATCTCCGTCCCCTCCTCTCGCTGGCTACATGGCTTCTCTGCTCCTTTAAAAAAGGAGTTTTGGGCACCATCTTGATCCATAAAGCTCAGTTCTACAGCTTGAAGCCAGATGATATATAACTTAGATTGCTTTGCTACTGGCCAACATGGCAGGCGGCAGACCGGAAGGGTTGATGGTCGGGTTTTCAGAAAAAGGGCAGTGCACAACAACAAAAACAACAAGCTGGTTAGGTTCAGGCAACCGGGAGAAATATATATGAAAAACGCATTCCAGCAGCTGGGGGGGTGGACACACTAGGATGCCAAAGCTTTTAATAACACTAATTATAGTATTTATAAAAATAATATATTTCACCTGTCAAAGTTGGACAGCTTCACACAGACATTAACAGAAGCAACATTGAAATGTAACAGAGTTTTATACACAAGGACAGCATCAGAAGAGTGATGAGCTTTCACTTGTAAAAAGAAGGTGGAGAGTTTGCAAAGAGAGCTAAGATTCAGTGATGCAAGTTTATAATAACATTGGATTATTTAAGAGCTGAGGGTAAACAATGTTTTGCCTCTGCACATTACTAGCTAGTGCAACCTAAATAATGGCCAGCAGATTTGGAGAGTTGACGCCTAATGTAGAGTAAAATTAAATTTTTCATGCTGGCCTACTATAGTGTATATTATAGCACCAATCTTCTATGGCATTCACAAGAGAGCGGAAATTATACCATTATATTAATATCTTTGGAAGAAACTAAATTATTAGAATTATCGTCTAAAATAGCAAAATGCTGAAAACGAACCAATTTTAAGTTGCATGAAAGCCGAGGGGATTTTGACCGCCTGTCTGTAGGCGCCAGCATGTCTTTTGATCTTTCTGAAGATGACAGGAAGTTTTAGAGGCTGGTAAAAGGGGTGAGTGGTAATGAATGTTATTACCCAGATGTAAGTTACGTAGCTTCATATTATTATGTGACAGTTTCCAGAATGCGTGGATGAATGAATCATTCTTTTTATGTTCAGAACAGGAATGGGAAATAATAACATTTTCAGCTCAGGCTAGATCTTTGCACATTTGAGAAAATGAATGAAGTCATTTCAGTGTACCAACAGATCTGTGTGCAATCGGGGACACACATTCTTAATTCAATTGTACATATGACAATTTGTGTAGGCAAATTATTGAAGGATTTATTCAATATTGCCTATCTCTGAAATAAACAAAGTTTAAAATTTGTCTTTCAGTTTCCTTTGTTTAATCCAAACATGGTAATGTTAGCTTATTAGCATTCCAACAGGCTAAAATGTGTCTAATGCAAGTGACATAATACAAAGCCCTGCCAATGGTTTTGCGCTATTCCACCGATCTACAGGTGGCAGAGAAGAAGAAGACATCAAGTTCGTTAACATGTAAACAATATTTAAAATTTTGGAAATTTTGGTATTACAAATGTTTTGAATGAGGAAGGAACTATATTCATGTTTTGTTTTGAACTCAAGGAATACACATAATGAGTTTTGGTGACTAACAGTGAATGTAAACACAATTTTTGTTTGCATAAAAGAAAACTCTACTGGACACCTTTTTAAGATCTAATACCTGTTAAACATACAAATGCTTAACAGCATTGGGAATTGTACAGAGCATTAGCCATTTTTGAGTCATATTCTAACCTGATGGTGGCAGAGGAAAGGCCAGAGTAATACATCTTAGTCAAGATGAGTCAGAGAGGAACTAACAGTAGAGTTTTATCTTCAAGCAATTAAATATATTTTACATTGTCCCAATGTCATTCATATAAACTCTTAATCTGTGAGTTTTGGCAACAAAAAATAAGCCGGGATGAAAAGTAGTGAAATTGCAGCTGTGCCCTGATTTGTAATGAACCTACCTGAAAATCAGCGTGTATACTTGACTTTGAGTTATCTGTACATTGAGTCAAGGAGCCATGTGTAGGCTGCCTGTCCATTCTAGAAAGGTTGGGGTTTGGTTAAGGATTTGGGTGGGAGGTGTTCTTGCAGAGCCTGATGAATGGCTGCTTGTGCAAACGTGGGTGGGAAGGACCAGTATGGATTGGCCTTTTTACCTCGGCAACCCCATCAGCTGGTAATTGGCACCATATGTCAAGCAGATGGACTGTCTCCATAATGTGCACTTCTCAGTTGAGTCCTTACCCACACAAGCTCACAGAAAGGTCGACCTTCAACACTTTGCCACCATTCAGGAATTAAATTGTGGTGCTCAACCCCATAGTCCTATGTTACTTTCTTTTTAGATACATAATAATTTTTATTAAGTATCAGTATGGTACATTTAAATGACTAGAACAAGAACTAGAACAAAGAGATATAAATGAGATCTTATAAAATAAATAGTTTATGTTAAGTGTATAGTTGGTGGAAAATCTGTAAGGTTTCTCTTTTACTGATTAAAAAAAAAAAACTGATTATGAATATACATTAAACAATGTCCTATTAACTCCCAGCACAGCTCAGAAATCTTCCGATATTAGAAAGTAAAGAGGAACGAGTGGAGAAAACTCTAATAAACTGTCAATAATATAAACAAGTTAGTGCTCCTGGCTGTTCTAACGACAGTTGTTGTGGTCACTAGAGTAACCTGAGGCCAAGTGTGAACGACTGTCGTTGGGATTGTCATGTGTCAAGTTCAGTTGCCCTTGATTTAACCCTCCTTGGATAACCATGACCTGGATCACTGGGAATCTTCACAGACATTTCAATGGATGATATAACAGCTGATTTAGGCATTCCAGAGAAATATCAGGGGGAAGCAAAGGCTGACTTGTCCAATAATTGCAAATAATTTTCAAACCGTCTGATGTTTTTGTTATTGCCTTTTTAGTCTGAGAGGTAGAAGACCAAAGGACTAACTGGCCTATGAAGTGTCAGTGCTATCAACACTTGACGCATGAAAAACACAGCTTCTGAGATTCACTGTCAGAGAGACAAAAATTGGTAGTGGCCTCAAACACCCTGATGAACAAAAATTTGTATTTTCACCAAATCAAATAGGGATAGCTAGCGATCAACTGTCAGTCTGTAAACGTATCTGGAGGGACAGGGATTGGGGTGCAGTTTTTACAACAAGCTGAGATTTTCAGATTAACCTGTTAACCCCTGTTGGACTGCTCAACATGTGGAAACCTTTTATGCCAAACCTTATGACATGCAGCATCCCTGTTTACACAAGACATGGGCACGGGTCAGGCGGTATCTCTCATAAGTTGGTGCTGTTTATCTTTAATACATCTATGTATGTAACACCTGTGATCAGGCAGAAATCTCACCACAAATCCACACAGTTTAACTTCAGCAACTCTGATAAAATGCGGAATATCCCCCTTGTGAATGTGTAAAAACTGCGAGAGAAAGGCATTCACTGTGTATTCCTCAGAGAAATTAACGCTTTCAAAAGAGAGACATTTTTCCTCAATAATATCATGTAAGAGATTGTCCATTTTCCAGAGTTGAAATCTTAAAGATGATACTCTGACTTCCCGTTCACAAAAAGCAGCACGGAGCTGCGCCACAAGCAGCTGACAGAAACACTTAAGAGAAGAGTTACCATACACACATTATCGTCCAGTCGCAGTGGAGTAACCATCTCTATATTTCAGGCCCTCTTTTTTTGCTTCTCTCTCCTTTTTTTTCTCTCACTACTTACTTAAAAACAAAAACTAATTTTACTGACAAGCCTGTATCAAAATAAATATAATTTGAAGTCAGTTGTCAATAAACATGTGTATTTAAAATAATAGTTTGACATTTTGTGAAATACACTTATTCGCTTTCTTGCCGAGAGTTACAGTATATGAGAAGATCAATACCACTGATGTCTGTGCTCTAAATGTGAATTTGAAGCCAGAAGGCGATTAGCTTTGCATAAAGCCTGGCAAAAGGGGGAAAAAGCCTAGCCTACCACTACCTCCAAAGAACACAAATAAACATGTTGTATCTCGTTTGTTTAATTGATACTCCAGGAAGGCACTGCTCTCAGCCAAGAAAATGTCCAGCACATTGCTCCCTGTTGAACCACAATGATTTGGTTTTTGTAGGATAAACAAATGAGATGGCTCCGGCTTCATATTACACAGATATATGAGAGCGGTATTAATCTTGTTATCCAATTCTCGGTAACAGCCCAAAAAAATAAATATATTTTCCACAATGTCATACTATTCCTTTTATATGGATTCACATGTGAATTTCAACCTTCAGAGATGTGAGCATCTCTGGCACTCACATGCCCGAAGGACATCTGATCTGCAACTTGATATACATCACATCTAATCACCTTAAGTTTTATTTGTGTTAAGTGTGCATATTGTTGTTGTGTTTTTACAGTAACTTTGCAGGTTCTGACTTCACATTCTGTAAATGCTTTAGATAGCTCAAAGGAGTCATTAGTAATTCCTTAGTTTAATGAAGAGTTGAGCGGAGTATGCTTGGGTTGTACATGTCCATGATAAAAATTTAAAAAATCAACACATGCTTGTCTTGAGCAGAAGTAGTTTTCCACGCATTTAACAGAAAGCTGTCACTGCTCTCATTAGTGGGAACATACTGGGCCTCCACTTTTTCTTAACCACATCTCTTCACATTGTCCTCGCTTAGAGGTCAGCTCATCCAACCAGCATTCCTGGACTCTCTCAACAATGGTATGTGGTCTGTGTTTGGCCAGCCTCCTTACTCACTCAGGACCCGAGCAGAGCTGAGGACATCCATCATTACACCTCAGAGTCTGATTGAATTATGGGTTTCACCTTTGATAGCGAATGGGGACTGACCAGTCAGCTCCTTTGTTCTGAAAAGCCAGGCGAGATGAGAGGATGCTGTAGGATGCTGTTCTCACTTTGTTTCCTCTCTTCTGTTTCGCCAACTCACCAGAAAGTTTTCTTCTTTACCCTTTAAAACATTCTGAAATTATTCCACTTTAGAATTAGATGGAATTTCGGTTTTCCATCACAATATACCAAGTAATGCATAGTTTTTTAGACTTTTTCAGCTTGTCAAAACAACATGCTGAGAAGTGGATATGATTATCAGCATAGTATATGGTTGTGCCAGAATTTAAAAAATGTAATCCATGCAAATCCAGAGCTTTCAAGGCTGTCTCTTTTTCACTGAATGGAAGAAATTTACTGTTTCTTCATCACATCCCCAGCATTGTTTTCTGAAATTTCTGAGAGGCCGCTCAACCACATATATGGGTCAGTTGATGTAGACAGATGGCAGCCACAGAACTAGAGTTCTGCAGTTTGTAGAGGTGTTGATCATATAGAGGTGTGGATTATGTAATTTTTTTCTAAACTGATATGAGCAGTGTGTGTGTTGCTGTGTGTACAGTATGTGTGTTATGAGCTCTGTGTTTGGCCGTGGCTTGTGCAGATAGCTGCCGGGCTTTGTCACTGTGGATTAAGAGGCTAAGAGATGAAATGCTGAAAGCCCCCTGGGGTAGCAGGGTGCACAGGGTGTTTGGGTTCACCAGCGTTCACCTGCTCTGACACTGTTGTCAATGTTTAGATTAGAGAAAGTGTGCGAAAGGGTGCGCGAGTGCTTTCTCTCTTCCTCTGTGTCCTGGGAGAGTTGATAGACAACAGACAGCACATCCCTTGTTTGCCTAAGTGTAGTTTCTCCTCCGCTCTGCTGCAGATGCTTGGAAAACTAGGATCCAACCACGGCTGTTTGGGAATGGACAGGAAACCCCACTCATTTCCCCCCTCTCTCTGTTGCGTCATTCAGCTCTGGAATGACGGTATTATGGTGCGCTATGCACATTTCAAATTACCCTTGCCCACCTACTTTGTAAACTTATTGTCTTTAATATACTTCCCTGATATGCTGCAGACTGTGAGCAGATAACTGTTTAATCTATCAGAAACACAGTAAACAGTCAAGGCGCTCAACAACAATCTCCTGCAACAAAAGTTCTGAAGGTCTGCCCACAGCTCATTGAGCCTATACTACACCTCAACCCTGCATGCTACTTTCTCTTAACCCCACACAGCTGGATGGCAGACCTTTTCACTTGATGCCTGGAAGTGCTTAAGGCTCTCGACAATCAGAAAAAAGGAGGGTAAAAAAAGGGAAAAACATCTTGACACCAACTCGCCACATTGAGGAAAGCCTGTCTGCATGTTCCTCAGTGCTGCTCACAGCCCTATAATTGACCGAATTAAGAACCTTACTTTGTGAGAAGTGGCATGTGTTATTGCTGGCTTCGTTGTTACAGCTCTGCTTTGCTAGGTTACATAAGCAACATTTTAATTTGTTTGTTTGTATCTAATTTGTATTTGTACTGACATTTCACATGGGTTTTTTTAATGATTTATGAATCATGTGTTTAAGATTGGCATCCTCTCACTCCTGAAGACAGTGAAATAGTCTAGTTGAAGAGAGTACTATTATCTTGTCTCTTGACAATATTATAGGAGCATCTCCATACTTTGGATAATTGCACTGTTCTAGTGTTTCTGACCATAGGCTTATGCCACAAAATTTGGATTTATTTAGTGTGAACTGTGTTTGGCATTCTACATTAGGTAGCGGTTTTGGTAGATGGCTTACAAACTGAACTCCTTCCAAATGTCAAAACCGCTGTCTGCCAGTGGGATTTTCTTTAGCAGATAAAGGGGGAGAAGAGATAAAAGAATGCGATATAATGCCTGTGGAGCAAATTCTTTGTTGTTATTTTTTTCTTTATCAGCAATGTCGCATACAGCTTGAAGTTGCTTAGACTCAAGTGCTTTACTTTGCCTCGTTGGTCAGATAACTGTGATCAGGTATTAGAAGGTCTTTCAAAGCTGACCTTTTGGATGTTTCTGTTATCTGTTACAAGGTAAGTATAGGCATGAATGAGCAGGACAGATGTAATTCATTGTGTGATTTCTAGATCAGGTGCAGAAACATAACTCCTATGAATAATAATGTTGCTTTTTTGTCTCTGAATGTGTAAATAAGAGATTGTGTGGCAACGCATTAGCCGTTAAAACTTTGAAGGTATAAGCCCTGCGTGTCAAGAGTTTTATTTGTAGTGTTTTTGCCCCCAAGTGGTCTAAAATTCAACAGGGAAAGAAACCTAGCTGGCCATCAGCGCGCTCGTTAGCTTGGTTGCTGACGATAATATGTTCACACACTATTCAAAAGACATACAAAACCATCGACTGTCTCTCTTAAAACAACGCTCTTGTGGAGCATTTTATACTGCGACAGACAGATGAGGGTTATTTAAAAGTGCTACACAGCTAATACGCTACGCTAGCTATTCTGCATTTGGAATCTCTCTGTTCCCTCAAAGGTCAGCACTGGATGACTTCATAGTGGTCAACGTTGTCGGTGAATATTCATTTCGCTATCTTCACCAAAGTTGAACTTGACGCATAAGATTCACACAGATTACTTTTTTTTGTACTTTTTTTGTTCACAGATTGTGTTCATATTAACCATCTTATCGTTTCATTTTTATTCACTTAGCTCTGTTATATTGTTTTATAAAAATAAATGAGTGTTTCCCAAGTCCTGCATTTTAAATCTCATTGTGGTGGGTGTGTGGAAAGCGCAACACTCTGCCCCTTCATCGTCAGGCTTAATGTGATGTGACAACTCAGCACTCTTTTGGGTAAATTATGTGAAGCATGCAAAGATGAGAAATGTTTGGTCTCTCGCACCTTTTCGAGTCTTTCTGTGGGGTGTTTGCAGTCCCATGTTTCTACTGCTTTGGGCATTAGAACAATGGGAACCTATTACATTAAAATATATAACTAGTAATGTTTGATGTACTAAAGTACTGTTGTTGTTGCTTTTTGATATTTTTTTCTAACGTGGTTGGAGGAAAGAGAGTGAGAACATGAGTTGTTAACTAAGAGCTTCTTCTTTTTCTGTCTTGGTGCATTTTTGTATATTTTAATGGATTAGTCAGAGCTTTTAGTGTGTGACTCACAATATGCATTTGCTACTGTTAGAGGACATAGACCCTGTGTTGGTGGAGCCGATGGCCTAAGGGAGACTAAGATAAACAATATTATGTTGGCCCTAAGCGAAAATAATGTTCATGCAGGCAGGGAGGTGGTTGAGGGGATATAGGAGAAACACAGTACAGGAATGAGGATGTTACATATGCTGAAACACGGCTGTTCTCATGGGTTGTCTAGTTCACTACATGTCCTCGACCGACTGCTGACTGTCAATGTATGATATTTTGTAAGAATTTATAACTTAAAAAAATTTACTAAAATTATCAACAGAATGTGAAGAAACCACAGTTGTGACTTTGTAAAAGACTTCTATTGTGTTGCAGATATCTACTAAATGAACATGCTAATCAGCTAGCCTCGGCCTGTCCTGTCTCGTAATACCACTTGTGCCTCGAAATGCAATAGTGAGTCACTGTAGCATCCAGTCTGCTCTCAGTCCAACCACATATAGGTCATACAAGCCTCCAGAGGTGGCCACTGACTGATCCCTGAATCCACCGTGTCTTGGTTGACCTTGGAGGTCTGGTCGGAGCCAGTGTAAAACACCTCAGTACTGTATTCTCTGTAGTCAAACTGGCCTCAGTCTAGGAGGATGTGTTCGGTGCAGGTCTGACAGTGTACACTGGGAGTCTGCCAAGCCCGGTTCCCTTGCCTGCTCGCCTAGCTCCGGTTCTGGTGCCCATTCTTGCGCCGCTCCCCGCTAGCATTCCCTGCCCAGCTCCAAGCTCCCAGTCCGGTCAGTCAGCTGATAGGACCGCTAACTGTCTGACTAACTGAGCTAACTAGCTAACAGCAGCTACAGTTAGCATCAGTTAGCGTTTACTCTAGTGATCCGCTGACTCTTATTCGTTTGAAGTCGGAATTCGACATGTTCGCCAATTCTTACATATTGAAAAATTTTAAAAAAGAGTGAAAAATAAGAGTGATTAATCGGGTTATACAGTGTGACATGTAAATGTTATGGGTGCATTGTGTTTATTTCAAGGTGAATTTGGTTAATACTGAATTGTATGTGTCATACCTTTTGTTTCGTTGTTGTATGGACCAGTTTGTATGTTTGTTAATTAGCAGGATCAACAGATGCCAGTGAGATTTGGTGAATGCCCTATTGTTTTTGGCTTGGACCCAGGAATTACATTTCTGTGATTTTTTTGTTAATTACTGCACTCAAATTAAATTTAACAAATGTGGCCATCGTCCCCCTTGATTTAGTCTATCAGTGTCTTTTTTTAATGCTATTAACATTTTCAAAACACTTTCTGTTATTCCAGTTATATTTAGATTGTTAGATATAATGATGGTTGTGTAACTTTGGCGAAAGTCTCGTTCTCTGAGTGCTTTCAACTTCAAATAAGTGAGAGCAAACACAAACACATGTACTAGACATTTAACCACTGTACCTCCATCCAGGCAGGTTAAATTTCAAGAACGACCAACATTATGCAAACAGCCTACATGCAGGAGGAAATTAGACTGAACTAGCTCCAGTACAAGAAAGACAACTTGCCTAGCGTTTGATACTTTACACAGTGCAAATGTAAAAATGTAAAGAGTAAGCTACTGATGACAGTAATGCTTTAAGGGGAAAGAACGTGTTTGTTGTGCGCACTTGATATACCAATAGAGCTTCTATTTTTTTTTTTTTACCTCTTTTCATAGATAAAAAGTGGTAAGACGGAGAAAGAGAGTCAGCAGCTGCTGCTGTGGAGCCTGCAGTACCTGGAGCGCTACATTTACCTCATCCTCTTCAACACATACCTGCATCTAGAGAAGAAAAACTCCTGGCAGCGCTCCTTTACTGTCTGGATGGAACAGGTACAGGATCTCTGCCCCATGTATACAGTTTTCTTCTCTATTCTATCTCGCTTTGATATTTATATACATATGCAATTTGTGTGTGTGTGTGTGTGTGTATTATTGTAATTTTGTCATGTGTCAAATTTAGTCCACTGGATAAAAATTTTAGTTGACTGATTTTAGTCAAAAGAAAATCAAAAGTATTTTAGTCTAGTTTTAGTTATTAACCATGATTTAAGTCTTTTCTAACTCATTAGTATAATTTTGATTAGCATTTTGGTCACTCTGCTCTAACCAAAATAGAGATATTTAGATATTTATCATTTTAGTCTTTATTTCACTTATCTCACATATAGATAAAATGTTTTGTCAAATTTGAATGTTAACTTTGTTCTCAATTTTATAAAGGAGACATTAACTTACCTCAATTCCCAGGTTGTTAGCCTTGATATGCGCTTCAAGTTTGTAGTGTTTTTTCTAGAAATCTTATAACCACATTGCTTACCGTCCAATATAATTAGGCACCTAGTATGTTGTGTTCATCACCAGATTTTGCATCCTCCACAGTGCAACATTTTCCTCGCGTACCAGGCGTCGCCCCGGTCGGCCAGCATTCAAAGCACAGGAAGAAAAAAATACCGTTGAATAAACACTGTTCAAGTGAAAATCTAGAGGGAGAAAATATGGCCTGTAATATTTTTTCTGCGCATTATATTGACAAAAAGAAAGAGAGATTTTATTAACGTTTTTATTTTATGAATTACATTTCAGTCATTACGTTTTGTCAACAATATTGCATGTTGCATGTTATAGTTCGTTTTGGTCACGGAAAAAAAGGTCGTTGACGAATATATTTTGTTTAGTTTAGTCTGAAAGTAACTCTAGTGTGTGTGTGTATATATATGTACGTGTGTGTGTATGTGTGTACAGTATCTCACAAAAGTAAGTAAACCCCTAACATTTTTGTAAATATTTGATTACATCTTTTCATGAGATAACACTGAAGAAATGACACTTTGCTACAATATAAAGTAGTGAGTGTACAGCTTGTGTAACAGTGTAAATTTGCTGTACCCTCAAAATAGCACATCACACAGCCATTTTTAATCGTTGCCAAGCACTTATCTATCGATCGAGAGAGATATAGATATGTATATATATGTATATATAGATATGTATATACTTTTTGTGACACTGATCTAAATAAAACAGAAACGACAAGGAATAAGATTAATAACTGAGGAGAAGTCAACTACAAGAAAACAGAATTAATGTGTGTTCTTTTAAACCACTAAATAAATTTGCACAAAGCTCTATCAGATGGAAATGTCAAGTTAATGTTGCAGGTAATGAGTCCTTAGAAAAATTGCCGTGCAAGCTGAGCACATTGGAATCTGGTACTGTATTGAATAAGTGAAGCATTGCTTTCAGACACTAGAGAAGTGCAACCTGCTGGTGGCCTTTCAGACTCATTTGCACATTGTCATTTGCTGCTCTACATGTTTACTATTTGCTGGTTATTGTGGTTTCTTTAAGATTGCGGCAGGGAAACAAATCTTTAATTACCTATGGTTTCATGTTCCAATATCTTGGTTGAAGATAAACTTAAACAGCAGAATGAGGGACGGCTTTTTTCTTCAGCACTCAATTTGTGCACATTGTGAACTGGTTACCAGAGTTTCATTTGCATTTTCCTCCAGGAATTTACAAGCTGGTTCTGGTTCTTTTGTGGCCTGGTTCTTCACACACTGAACTTCATAATGTCTCGGCTCTGTGTTTTTGTTGTTACATTAATCGTTTGGCCAGCTGCGCCCCTACAGTAAAGTTGAGAATTTATGTGCATTCCAAATAAATGACAAATCTTAAGTGTTACCAAACACACACAAATACACTGCAATTAAAATATATGTTGCAATATTTTAAACTCACATGGTAGTAAAAAAATAAGCAGTTTGGCAGATTGACAAAACACACACAGTGTGGGTTTAAAATGTAAACAAATGATACATCTGCATGATATGGTTTAATTTACATTTCTATGCATTTGGTATTAATTAAAAGATGTTAGCTGTCTTGTTGTTTTCCCAGTTTTAGCACTGAGGCTCAGCAAAACCAATTAAATCTTTTTTTATTTTTACACCGTAGAGTAAGCATAGGCAGCAACTTTACAATATGTATTTTTTTAAGCCGAATGATGGCATTTTTTTGTTTTTATGTTTGAGTGGAATGTCTAAAACCTATGCTGAAAGCAAACAGGCAATCCTTAGTCATGATTTGGACTCGGTAACTTCGCAGCCATTTTCTGTTCTTATTTGTGAGCAGACGGCACACGGCCAAGAGCCTGGAATGTTTGAAAATCACTGAATGAAAATCTCTTCCTTCTTTGTCCTTATTGAGGTGGAATAAACTCAAAGATAAAACGTGGAATTTCAAAATAGACAGAAACAATAGCTGTATAAACAATTGTCACAGAAATATGCGCAGTCAATCTGGACATATTCTTCCTGTTATGAATAGCAAATATATGTGGTGCATCAGAGTGACTCTAATGGCCCAGTTATGCCATGAGAAAATACAGACATGCACACAAGGAACAAGAACGCTCTGCTGTAAAAGGTAACAGAAAACACACATCTAGGTAGCCTTTTGTTTTTGCTGGTATTCCTTTCTGTTTTTCTTTTGTTCTTCCTTCCTTCCAACAAAAATTGCCTTCTTTTGAGCAAAAACTCCAGCAGTCTTATCTGGTTGAGACTTCTGTCCACCTGTTGAATTTATGGCCTGATCGGACCGAACACAGCCTCCAAGACCAACGGAGGCCAGTTTGGCACTCTCAGAATCCTTCAGATATCATCTGAGACAATTTAGCCTCTGGGGGTAATGGCCAATGTATAGGGGCTTCCGGTGTAGCCAGTGGATATTCATATAACGGATATCCGGGCCAAGACTTCCTCTTCTGTGTTAACAGTTCGATTAGCAATCTCAGAACCCATCAACAACTGTTTTCCAACGTTTTGAATGTACACACATTTTAAAAAGCTAATCCCCAAGACTGATAAAAATTGAAATGGTCCTCAGACAATAGACGGTGGGTTCCGAGAGTGTATTTCAGCCAAAGTGTTACGCCTCCTTTACTCTCCACACGGACTGTTTACCTGAATGCGACCAGTGCCCTTTCAGATTTGATTGGAAACCAGAAAGCTTCCGATAACGAAATCTTGTCCCTTGCCTATAGATTCTGCATTCAAATGAAGATATGTTTTTTTAGAGTTTATATGACAGGGAATACAGTAGCAAGGTGATTTACAGGGGCTCTGACCAGGACTCTGACTGCAGGGGTGACGACGGAGACACGACGGGTCCAGGAGAAGCGTCAAGCAGGAGAGGAGTGAGAGGGAGGTATCAGAGAGGCAGCGACGGTGTGTGGGGTCAGAATGTAACAGGTTTATTTAGACTAAAACACAGTTGGTGTAGGTGACTTTTATTTTGTTTCTGCTGAATCTGAATGAAGTGTGCTCTGACCTGGCACTTAATGAGACAAAGAGAAATGGAGGAACGGGAAATATTCAGGTCATTAGTCAGTCACTGCCGGAAAGCAGCTCACAAAAGTGATAGGAATTTTAGTTGAGATGTACTGATGAAATTACTTTGAATTCTAAATTGTGCTTGTGCAGTATTTTCATGTGCAGCCAACTGCTGTAACTGCTGAAAAATCCTAACCCCTCACCTCTGAGCTGCTTTGATTCAGTTTTATTTATATAGCACCAAATCACAACAGCAGTTAACTCATAGCACTTTTCATAAAAGAGTAGGTCTAGACCATACTATGATATTATTTACAGAAACCCAACAATTCCATGAGCAAGTATTAGACGACAGAGGAAAGGAAAAACTTCCTTTTAAGAGGCAGAAACCTCGAGCAGAACCATGACTCAGGGTGGGGGCGGCCATCTGCCTCGACTGGTTGGGGGTGAGAGAGAGAGAGGGAGAGAGACATAAAGAGGGAGAAAGGGATAGGGGTGGTATGGGGGAGCAGCCTACACAATATACACACAGAGGTACAGACTGTAAAGTTAATGTTAGTACAGACTTTTGCTCTAGGTAAAGACCTCATTTTAATAGCAAATTATACAATACATTTAGTAGATTACCATAAAAGAAGTCAGATTGCATTGAAGTCTAAGACAATACGACCCTACTTATAACTTTCCTAATGAGTTTATGGTCTCAAACACTAGTTTCAAGATTTCTTCAATACAGCATAATGACCCAGCAGGACCCAGAATAGAATAATGCTCATGTATATATCTGCAACGTTGTTCTTCCATTCCATATTTATATATTTCTACATTTGTTTATGTTGACTGTATGTTTGTCTACGTGTAGCACCTTATCACCACAGCAAATTCCTCGTATGTGTAAAACACTACTTGGCAATAACGCTCCTTCTGATTCTTCTGATTCTGATGATGATCATTTTGTAAATTATAGTCTCATTTAAAGACTATAAAGCAGGGTCTGTTTTAGGGCGTGGTTACCTTTTGTTATTGTTGCTATTGCGGCGACCTGTCAATGAGGATAGAGGCAAATGAAATTAGCTAACTTAAGATGTCCCCCAGCAACAGCTTTTAACCATTTTCAAAATGTGTTTTTCTTTTCAACACTGACGAGCCTAGCATATAGCATATCTATGTACAGGAAAAGGGAAATTTGACCAAGGTTCTTCCAGCTACCAAGCTTGCTCAACTTTTATTGGAATACAGAGGGGAAATGGGCGGCACTTAAAATTGGTCAATTGTCCTGTGTCTTCTGGAACACCTGGGGCCATGTCTGAGCTGAATGACCCAGCCTGTCCTTTAGATGTGCCAGTGCAGGTTCCACTCACATCCATGGCCACTGGGAAGGTCTGGAGGAAAACAGGGGACCAGGCTGGGAAATCACAGCCATCCATCAATTGCACATAATTCTGATGGCACCCCAGTATATCAAATGAGCCATGTTCTTCAAAGAATCTCTGAAAAGTTCATGCTGTTTCAGGCCTGAGAGCATTAGACTATACATGCATCAAAGCACTGTTTCCTTTCTGAAAAGGCAAACAAAATTAATATTTATGTGATGCTAATCTACAGTAAATTGTCAAATAAGAGCTGGTATTCAAATAATAGCAAGATGCATGGCAAGCATGAACACATAATGCAGAGGTGTGGGCATTTTTGTTTGTTATATTGTTATTTTTATTTCTCTGTTTTGCAGCTCCCTCTTGTCATTCAATCTCTAGCTCGCTTGACCATAGCTGCTCTCGCTCCCTCGTTCTCTCGCTCGCTTGTTGAGCTGGGGAGGAGGGGCCAACTTTGAATGGTGTGTTTGCAAACAGCAACCGACAAATTCTACTCACTCTACGTTTAACATCGTTAAATGTTGAAAAGGCTAAGTGGAAAGCCTGACATGAAACGCGAACTGATGGAATTAGTGCTGCAGAAATTGACATTACACTATACATCAATTATACTGGGGAACAGGGGAAATAGAGGCCTGGTTCTCGCTGCAACTAAGGATCACATTTCCATCATCAGCTGCAGTATTGATGTGCTTTAAACCTGCTGGGGGTGCTCGTTCACTGCAGGCTGAAACTCCTGTGGAAAAACTCATCAAAATCTCATTACTATCCAACTTCTGGGCTCACTGTTGATGGAGCTGCTACATGAATTAAATCCAATTTCCTTGATGACAGGACACCTGACAGCATAATCGATATATGCATGCAGATAGTCACAGAGAGGGGACGTCAGGATGAACATAGCAGAAGTCCACACTGCTAAAATTTAAAACTACATGCAGGGAAGGTTATCCAGTAATACCTATTCTCCTGTGTGTTTTCATATTTCAATTTATATTCATTTCCAGTGGCAGTGGTTTGTTTGGACTGAATCTAAATAAATTCATCACCTTGACAGTTCGAGTGACAGTATAGTGAAAAGCTGATCTATTGTTTGTTTCCTCAGCTGTTGGTTTCTTAAACAAACTGTAGGCCTAATTGCTATTGCATAAAAACTTTAACAAAGGACTGATGGACTCTTAGTGCTTTTTTAGCTCATTGTGACTTTATTATGATGACACCAATTGTTTATTTATGTATTTATTTTTTGGTTGTGCATTGGTTGTGTTGACTACTGTTTGAATAGTTTTCCTGTCAAAAAAACAGCTCCATTTGGTTTGCAAACGAGACACACAAAGATGATAAAAAATTATGTGGACTCCAATTACATCTGAAGAACTGTGCAAATACATGGGGTTTTACATGTGTCCTCAGTCTGACAATGTGTAAAAGCATCTTCCACATGCCTTTTTCTCACAAGGTCATGTCCAGAGACCTCTTATATCTTGGAATATACATCTGAGTAACCCTGAGGAGGATGCACTTCTGCCATTCATTTGCAAATGGCTTGCAAGGCTGTCTACCATCCTTGCTTATATTGGGCTAAGAAAAAACATCAAAACAAAGCAGAAAAAGTGGGGCATAAAACATTTTTTTTACCGGACTCAAATGGCTACATTGTGGATTTCCAACATATACACATGAAAGGACAAATCAGTCACTGGTAGGGGACTGTCCTTCGATGCTGTTGCGTTGCTGGTAAAGAAATACCTGAGATCTGGCACTCTTCAGGCATCTCTGTGAACTTAGCCTCGGAGCCTGTGGAACCTACAGAGAGGACAGAGTAGGAACCTGACAAGGAAATCGAGGAAATTAGATCACACTAAACAAAAATGTAGGCATAGGGAAGTTTTACTATTGCAGATTAAACTCAGTCAAAATGTCTTTGCACTCATATCAAAAACAAAAAGATTTACATAGTTCAAATATTGTTGCGTGTTGAGAAATATTTGTTCATGTTTCTACATTCAGAATTATTGGATCAATATATTCTGTGTGTTGTAATATAGTATAGTAATATTTGATGACTAAACATATTTATGGCGCTGTTTTAATATGTCTAAAAATTATTAGGATTTATTGACTTACATAACCTTTTGGCTTAGGTTGTAAACATTGTCGGGATATGAAGCATCTGAAAGTACTCCAAAAAATGACAATATTTTCACATTAAGCAAAAATACTAATGAAGGCTTTCAAAGGGTTAAAATAAAATGAATTACTTTCTACAGAAAAAGTGTCCCACTGTACCTGCCAAAGGTCGAAATTCATTTGAACCATTCAGACTCTGTGAGGTGAGACAGTTGCTGTGGCAACCAACTCTCGGAATCACTCGGCATTAGGACTAGGATTAGGTGTCCTCTTCAAGAGATATTTATTCTGATTGATTTCATAGCCCATGAAAGCCTAGCAGAGAGGTCAACGAAGATATCAGCTGCAGACGCATGCAGACATTCATTTCATTTGATGCACATCTCGCTGTTCACTCTGTACCGAAAGTGAGAATGCAGGGATGTGAATCTCAAGCTTTGAGTGGTCCGAAGACTAGAAAGGCTTTCCAGGTTCTTCAAAAAAATAAAAAATAAAATAAAAAAAAAAGTCTAACTCAAATATGGTGCAGGAAAGTCTTGTGACATGCATGATACAGTTTGCCCGCACCATCATCAGCATTGTGATGTGTTTACTGGCCCAGTTGCAGCAGAATCTGGCAGCGTCCCAACCCACCCGAAGGCACAATCTATCACCAGTGACCGTGGCAGGATCATTAATGACAAACGACGATGCCAGAGGCGGTGGTCAGGGGTCATCGCCATCACTGGTCATACATTTGAAGCCACAGTTACACAACCAGTGTAAAGTCTGTCCTGCATCCTGCACTGGGTGTATACATGTGGACATGGACTAATTTGATCTCTACAGTGGCTAAAAGCAGGAGCACGGTGTTCCCATACATGCAGGGCAGCAGCCTGTGCCAACTGATATGGAGCCTCTGACCCATTTGGTCTTGTTGCTTCTGTTCATCCGGACTGTTGAACATAAATATAACACTTTCATGTATTTGAAAAGTACCGGCACGTTAAAAGGTAAATTGCGCTTATTCCCACATTGTGTGCACATTAGACAAATATTGTCCCTATTCATTAACCCATGTGGCCTCGTGACCCATGTAGTGAGATCCGAGCAGAAACATCAGAGGATTTACTGGAATTGAAATCCATGTTTGCTAATCCAAAACGTGGCCCTTTACACAATGGCAGGACTTGTGTACAGTGCATACCATGGATGCCTGAAGGAGAGGTACCCTATCAGTCACTCCAGCTGTTTAGATGTGTGGCACAGAGGCCTCCCTGTCCCCCTGCACCGGCACAGTATGTGCAGCCTTTGAGATAGCCGACTGTGGGAAAGACCAGCGCCTCTTTGCTGCCCTGCTCCTCCTCTGTAGCTCCAGCCGCCTAATGAGTATTGGCGTTTGTGATCTCTTCAGAGCAGCATGAAAGACATCTCTCTGACAGCTCTGCTTAGTGTCACCCAGAAAGCTTGTTACCACACACCAACAACTTCAAGGTCATTTTTACAAATGGAGTGCAATTAAGGAGGCAAGATGCAGCAAATTACTCCCAAAGATTAGATCTTTTTTTATTTGTTTTTCACTTTGTTTTACGTAGTGCAGATGTAATGATTTGCTGCATTTCCACATCTTATGCATTTGTCTTTAGCGGTTATTTCCACCACATCAGCACCCTGGGCAGCCATGATAAAGTGCCAGGGGTGTCCCAAGATTCTGCGTTTGAAAGTGAAGCAAAATTTAATTTGAAGTTAAATTGAAAATAAAAGAAATAAGCAATAAATATTAAGATCACTCCTATTAAAGATCCTTGTTAAAATGTGCAGGTGGGGATTGCTCACATGATGGCTAAGATAGTTGGCTGGTTGTCAGAGTAATGTGACTGTGCAGGTGTACACAAAGGGTCCAACATTAACCTTTTTTGCCACTGGCCCAGTCAGGCAAGTAGGTCAAGAATTTACTGGCTCGAACAAAACATCAAAACATCAATTCAAACTTCTGAAAACTCTTTCTGCAGCATAATCATCTTCATTGTTGTTCCAGATGGTCAGTGTGTTCAAAACATTTTACCAGAAAACGTTTTACGGTTTACAGAAAATCAGTAAATCTTGCGCAGAAGTGGCTCTCTAACATGACTTTTCAGACAGACTTTTCTTTGAGATTTTTCACTCATCAATACTTAACCTGACTCATCTACTCCACAGCCCAGCTGTGGAGTAGATGAGTCAGGTTAACAGCACAAATCCAGAGTTTCTCCTGGGAGTCCTATCCACTGAGTAATGGTTCGGCTGCTCATTTGCGCCCACACATAGAGCTCAGTCTGGCAGCTGTCCAGGCACACATCAGACGCAAACAGAGTTGTACTGAAAGGTCTATCAGTGCATGTATTTGCCATGAAAAGCTGAATTGAGACAATAGAAGCTGCATGATCATGTTCTTCATAGTAAGACTGCTCACAGGACTGAGGAAAGGTTTTTAAGTTTGAACCAGTGTCGACTCTACAAAGCAAGAGTTTTAGCGTTACATGATATCTATTGTAAGATTTGATTTTGCATGGTCAGCAAGTAGGTAATCTAGACCACACTTTGCGGTGCCTTATGTTTATTTCTGCACAAAGCTGGCCAGCTAAGCTATAATCATTCTTAGAGAAAGGGATATCTTGATACTATTATTCCTGTTCATTGTTCCATTATGTCCTCCTTGGCATTCGACCTTACAGTGCATTTTTAATAAAAAAAAGTATCCCGAGCAGCACTTCATACAGGATTACCTCACAGCCAGTCATGTGCTTCAGTTTTGTATAGTTAAAAAGCATACATCCACAAACGATGCCCTTATTTATCCTTATTTTTAAACATCTTTCATGCACATTCCTCTCAATTATGCATTGGCAGATGTCTTGACTGCCTCAGGAGAAGAGGTAAAGCTTACATTGTTCTAGCATTTTAGGCCAAGTAACCTCCACTTACAAACTCACTAACAGCGGATGGTTCAGCCATGTCCTGTTTCGATTCCAAGCTTGGAGTGTAAGCTGTTAGCGATTGACTTTCCAACGATACACTTTTTTTAGTCTCATGCTTTTTCATCAGTTGTAGTGGCTGAACATCACAGATTTAAAGCTTCTCCTGCAGAGTAAACTGGGCAAGCTGTGGCACTTCTAATGGGGTATTTAATCTTTAAAGTTTTTGCAGGGAAGTCAGTGCCTGCCGTGTTTGTTTGTATTTGTTAGTATTGTTTGGCTTTATGGCCAGATGTTTCTGGTTGTCCATGGCGCTTCCCATCAGTCCCATGGTGTTTGACAGCCACAGCAGACCATGAGTCAGTGTGACCTGCTGCTTAACACGAACACTAAACGCTGTCTCGAGGGAAATCTTGCTGTGTTCCTCTCTTTCCTCATTGAGTAATGACTCAAGACTGAGAAAAAGGCCAAAAACATATACTGTATCCATGGTGTTGTTCCAAGGCTGTCACATTACTGTTCATAAGTACAATATGTTTTAAATTTTCTGTTCATTTGTACTTCAGTGGTAAACATTTTACATCAAAATAAATAGGGGAGGATCTTGTAAATATTGTTTAATGTCATTGTATTTCTTTGGGTCTTTCTTTGGACTGTTGGATGTTCAAAAACAATTTCACAAGGACACATTTGCACAGGGTACTTGTGATGGGCATTTTCCACTGTTTTCTGATATTTTTTGTTTGTTGAAGTCCTAATAATGAGTACATTTACTTTTGATACGCAGTGTTTCACTGATAATATTTATGCAATTTTCTTAAAGGGGTACTCCTGCAAATGAATATTTCACTTTGAAACAGTTTGGAGAGAGATTAACGAATAAAGGATCAAAACTGAAGCAGCAGAGCCCGACATATCCTGACTTTTAGTCTCAAGTATAGGTCAAGCACCCAAACACTAGATCCTGCAGTTCTCGCAATACAACTCAAAAAAATCTTCCATTGAACTCTGCCTGCTTGGCAAATGTTAATATTTTTTAAACTCCACACCCCAAGTTTGTAACGCAAGCTTTTTGTTATAAATGTTAAGTATCTAAACCTGAGCTGAGATAACCCTGAATAGTACTTATTGTGAGAAGTAAACAAATCGATGTGTAAAATCAGCAGAGTACCCCTTTAAGTAAACTTTTTATTCTGGGGATTTTACTTACATTGTGGTGTTGATATTTTTACTTAAGCGTGGGATCTGAATACCACTTCCTGTTGTTTCCAAACCCACAGTTGATACCTATTGTTCCAATTTAACAGCTACACATGTAGGAAACCATCAGATAACATGCTGTAACTCAGAAAAAAGTGGCAGTCAAAGCGTTTGTGCGGTCATGGAGGACAAAAAATGCCTGGCTGGCTGTGCTGCCTGTTCATTAACATTTTGTGTGTTTCTGTGGTAGGTGGCTGCCAGAGCCGGAGTTTATGACATCCTCAACCAGCTGGGCTTCTCTGAGTTTGAAAACCCGAGGGACACGCCACTGGCCAGGCTGCGCTGCCGCTGGCAACAGCAAAACATTCAGTCACTTCCTTTCCGGGGGGAGTTCATCTAAGAGATGATCACTGTGAACGCACCAAGACAGTACTGTGCTTTTCAGAATAAAAGACATTGACATTGTTATGCCTTCTATATTCACCCTTGTATTATCCATATCTTCACATCATCTATTGTTTGTGCTTTTTTTCAAACTCACTTGCGATGTTAACATTTTGTAGGTGTTTCGATGTTGATTCTTAGCAGAATGTTGCTCCTATATTAGAAGTTGATATTTGTGCCTTTGCCTTGTTTAATCAATGGTAGAACATAGTGTTAATGTACTAATATTTTTTTTATTGTTTTTTTGTTTTTTTATTCTTTCTTTATGAGTTCTCGCTTTTGAAGATGAGATAGCTTTTTAAAACTTCTGTTGGAACAAGACAAGAGTTAAATGTTGTTATGGAGGAGAGAAGCAAATTCCACTGTGTTGTCAGACAGCAATTTGGGGTCTGTGTCACAAGTGCTTGCTGTTTGCTGTGTGACCTGATATTTTTCTTGAGCCCTGTCTTTTTCTTCTCAGCACAGCTGTCATCTGTGGCTGTGCTTTTGTTCAACTTGTGGATTTACATTTTTGAGAAGATTCCCTGTGTACATATGAAAGCTGCTGTTATTTAATTGCTGATGTTTCCTTGAGTTTTCTAACTCTCATCAGTGTTTTTTTTTTTTAGGGGAGTGTTGAGCAAGTTCCCGTTAAGTTTCTTTTGCTACAGTATAATGGCAGTAAAATGTCCA
The DNA here is from genome assembly GCF_014851395.1 of Micropterus salmoides. Lineage (NCBI taxonomy): Eukaryota > Metazoa > Chordata > Actinopteri > Centrarchiformes > Centrarchidae > Micropterus > Micropterus salmoides. The sequence continues at coordinate 16,923,212 of NW_024041262.1, read as the reverse complement.
TCTGTTGTACCCATTTCTTTTTTAGATTTAATTACATGCCATGGTACAGGTACTAACATTACAGCATGTCAGGATTTTGTATGTTAGTTTGATTTTACTCTAAAGCTGTAAATGTATGTATTTGTAAACATTGGAGCAATGATGCTTAAGAATTGTAAATGCATACATTTCCCTGAGATTCCTTTTAAGTCCCATGAAATGGTAACATCCCTTCTTTAATGTGATGTGAAGAACTAAAGATATCATCTTTTTATTATACATATACTTCTTCCTTTTCAAAACTTGGGAACTGCATTACCCACAATGCAACTCAGCCATATACAGTTTAGTCTGAGGTTTTTGTTTGTTATCCTAGTAGCAGCTAATGTAGCCTCAAGCTGCTAGCTTCCAGCAGAGATGAGGAGCAGTTACAGAGATCTGGTAAGCTCACTTCTTTCTAACTCCACACTTCCCCCAGATTTTCTCTACTCTTTCAAACTTGTAGTCTTCACCCCCATCCTAGGCTAACTCAAGCGACATCACTTTATCAGACTTCACCTAGCACACTGTGGAGCCACAAAATGCTTTAAACACCTTTTTCTTCACATGTGCAGCAGTACTCTCCCAACACCTGTAAACAGACTTTGATGTGTAAAAAAGTTCCCCTTTAATCAGCTCAGCTCTCACAGACTTTACGGCCCCTGCCAGTAAACAGTTACCATTTCTGTCACCAGTCCATCAGCAGGAATTAAATTATACATGTGACTATAACATTTATGGTTGGAAACAGCCAGGCTTGCAAATACTTGGTGTAACTTGGGTTAAAAAGAACACTTGGTATCAATTGATGAAGGATAAATATACCCTTTAACAACTGCAGCTCATGTTGGTGGCATCAGTGGAAGGAGACAAAAGCTGCATATTTTGCTGTTCTGGACAATAACTGTGTTGTCGGCAAATCAGGGCAACAATTAGATCATTGATTTGTTAAACACATGCCAATTATTGTTTAGTGTGCCTACGTTAACTTTTACTGTACAATATTTCTTCAAGAGTAACACTTTTTGTTTAATTTTATTATTCTTTCATTTGCTAATATGTCTTTTAGTTTTAAAGTAACTTGTAGCTCAGTGTGCTTTAAAAACAATGAATCCTGCCTTTAAACCAGAAAGATATATTTCTACCAGATGCCTGTCGTTAATGTTTTTTTCTTTTGTCAATGTATCAGAACATTTGCACTGTATATAATAGATTCAGACTAACTGAGCAAAAAGATTGTGATGATTGATAATGAAATTGAAATAGCTTCTTTTTTTTTTTTTTTTTTTTACTTTTGAGGAGAATCGATTACAAACACATCTTCATGTGACTTCTTAACACAAGAACATACATACACACACATGTGCAGGTTGTAATAACACCCTAGCATCTTAGTAAGGCTATGCTCTTAATTTTATGTTTTTTTTTAAATGTTTTTTTAAACAGGCAGTCATCATAGAGCCAATGGTTAACCCTTTATTCACTGTATGTGCCATTTATTATATTTTTTGGGGCTAAAATAAATAGATTTAACAGTGTCTGTCTGTTTTTGGTATCATTTCTGATCCATCAAGGATTTGGATTTAAGTGTGGGAGGATTTTCAATAAAACAATGCTGTGTGACAGAGCCAAATAATTGTCTCTTCCTTCTGTCGGCTTCCTGTCTTTTTCTTTCTTATCTCGGCATAATCTTTTGCTCTAGATACGCACCGCTAAGAACCCACTCGTATATCCGGACGGCCTCTTTGTCTTGTGTCAGTTCCAACCTCGGAGAGCAGAGCAGGTTATGAGCGTGGAGCAGCATACATTTACACAAAACAGATGATTCATTGTTGGGCTGAAATCTTAACTTATTCCATATAGAGTAATAAAGAGCTTAGGCAGATCAAAAGACTAATCTGAGTTGCCTTTTGATGTGGACAGGTAAAGTCTTAATTAAAAATAAATATGGTCACTCTCAAGAATGGACAGCTGTGTGGGGATTAAAAGCCGGTACATCAGTGAAGCTCACTTGGCTTTGCTGGCCTGCTTTGAAAGGCTGAAATCCCAGATCACTTCCCGTCTTGTAAGTGCATAGCAGGCTTATCTTTGGGAGCACGGAAGTTGTTGAAGGATTTTATCACACCACAGCCTATCCTGGATTATTGAAAATGGAAACCAAGTTGTCCAGATCGAAACACTCCTTTTATAGTTTGTTGCACTTGTTTACTCAGTTTATGGTCTACATTATACCTCTTTGTTAGGGGCCTGGCAGTGTCTGGGAGATGTATTAGATAAGTGCGCACTAACACAAACGCACCTTTTAATAGACTACAGTGTCTGTTTTGTAAATTTCTCTTAACTCAACCAACAGAGACAAATTGGTTAAAACAACATTCGGATATGGAGAGGGGCTATTCAGTTGCAGCATGTGGCCAACTTGACTCCGGGTCAAGATAAGCCTAGGACATGAAGACCATGCTTGGATGATATAGCGGCCCCTTGCCTTTGAAATCCTTTCCAGACTCATTGAGATACTCCCCAATGTGAAACTCAAGCTAGCGGTTCTGAGGGATCCCGAGATTACAGCAGACAAAGAGCGGCTTTGAGAGGTGAGCAGCGAGAGGGGATGTAATGAACTTCATGTGAAAAGCTTCCCTCTGCAGATGAGAGAGCTGTTCAGGAGAGGAGGCATGGTGCCGGTCCGAGGGGTGCATGGGTGCACCGCTGTCCTCTTTGATTGTTCTCGTGTGGATAAAGGCAGAATTACAAACACCTCAGCGATGAGACAGAGAAGTGTGTTCTCAGCCCTTTCAGGGATTTGATCAATAATAACACGACCATGAAAAATCTTTGAAGGGATTTTCCTTAATGTTTGTGGCAAATAAAGGTCCAGGCCTTCATTTACCATGGGCAATAATACAATCCCTGATAGGCAAGGTATTACACACCCCACTGAGCAAGGTAATGAAAAGTCTTAGCTGGCAGGATAAAAAATACTGATTGAATTGATAGAGAGCTCTTAAATGTTCTTTCCCCCCCCTTCATTCGATCTTTCAATTTTGTAATTTAGAGGGCGTGGTTCCAAGAATACTGTCACTGGCTTGTTATCTGGTTGTGTAAGCTGGACTGAATTTAAACTACTGTACATTAAAATATATGTATATATATGCGCACGCTGGCTGATGGTAACCATGATTTTAAAATCATGTCTGGGAATATTAGTTTTTTTACAAGGATGGATCATGCAAAAGTGAGTCAGAACAGAGCTGGATACTTAGAGACTCGACTTATTTGGGAACTGACTCCCAGAAGACTTGATTTGACTTGAGAATTGTCATAAGGTTTGCATCAAGTTAAATCCTGAACAAGACCGCGACAGGGAGACGTTGGATAGTTACAAACCTTTAAAATTTAACGGTTGAAACAACCTTGGGTCGGTGTCACAAAGATAAGTCTTTGACTATATATGGCTTAGATCAAATTAATAATCAGACTTCAGAGAGATGTCTAAATTCATCTGTTGCACAAAGCTGTGCAGTTCTTGACCATCTTAAGTAGGACTAATTTGCAGTGAATTCTGGGTAAATTAGCTAAAACTCAGCTCTGTTTACTCTAGCAGACAACATTTGATTTTGCTAGTACTCGGCTGGACCCCCTTTTGCCTTCAGAACTGCTCTAATTCTTCCTCAGAGACTTTGGTCCATATTGACATAAAAAGCACCACCAGCACATCCCAAAGGTGCTCTACTGGATTGAGATCTGGTGTCTCTGGAGGCCATTGGAGTACAATGAACTCTCTGTCATTTTTCAAGAAACCAGTTTGAGCTTTGTGACATGGTGCATTATCCTGCTGGAAGTAGTTATCAGAAGATGGGTACAGTGTGGTCATAAAGGGATAGACATGGTCAGCAATAATGCTCAGGTAGGCTGTCGCGTTTAAACAATCCTCAGTTGGTACTAAGGGTACCCAAAGTGTGCCAAGAAAATAACCCCCACACCGTTACACATTAAGGTTCGATGTGTTGTGCATTCAGAGATGGTGTTCTGCATACCTTGGTTGTAACGAGTGGTTATTTGAGTTACTGTTGTCTTTTTGTCATCTCAAACCTTCCGTCTTCCCATTCTCATCAGACCTCTGACATCAACAAGGCATTTTCGTCCACACAACTGCCGCTCACTGGATATTTTCTCTTTTTCGGACCATTCTCTATAAACCCTAGAGATGGTTGTGCATGGAAATCCCAGTAGATCAACAGTTTCTGAAATACTCAGACCAGCCCATCCGGCACCAACAATTATGCCACGTTCAAAGTCACTTAAATCCCCTTTCTTCCCCATTCTGATGCTCGATTCGTAACTTTGCAAGTTATCTTGACCACGTCTACATGCCTAAATGTATTGAGGCACTCTGGTCTCTGCAGGCACTCTGGCTTTAGCTGTCACATTTTGCAGCGATGTCTTCAAACTAATCTAAATTTAGTAACATAATAAAAACAAACTAATCGATCACCTCTGTGAGGTAAAATTAAAGTTTTTCTCAAAGGAGCCTGGTCGCTTTGAAAAGAGCACACTTAACATAACAGCCTCACTTCCCTCTTGGACAGGGCTGCAGGTACACTGTTCTTTATAAACACATTATATAGGTAGCTAAACAGCATGATAACATTAAAGCAAGTAACACTAGTAATACAAGCAGAATATTCAATCTATCACATTAAAATGATCATCAAAGTCAATCATTGTTCTTGTAAAATAATGGTATCTGGTCACAATGCCGGCAGCACAAAGAGACAAGAAGAGGGAGAGGCATGCTATATGTCAACAGTAAATAAAACTACTAGTTATAAAAGCAAATTATCATCAAGCTCAGTCATTCTTCTTCTGGTGGCACCCTCCCCAAAAATGTAACTACTTGCAGATAGCAAGAACAGTGATTCGCCTTGTCCTTCTTCTGCCTCAACTGGTTCAAGGGCCGTACATACCATCTCCTCCGACTCCTTCCCTTGTTTCTGCATTGCAAGTATAAATTGGCCTGTAGCTTAGCTTAGCATAAAGAGTGGAAGCAGAAGGAAACAGCAAGCCTGACGTTTAAAAAAAAATCCCACCTGCCATCATCCTTCAAGTTCACACGTTGTAATTTTATGTGGCTTATGTGTCGAACTATTTTCTGACCAGGCAGTGATTTCCTGGAGTCTCTGCTGGTACAACTGCATGGGAGACAGCTGCATCTTTTCTGTTTTAAACTGACAGTTTGTTTTAAAGCATGACCACAGCAGTTCCCTAAACTTAACCAAGTGTTTATTATTGTACCCATGGTAACGAAAGTCCCCTAATCTTACAAAAGTACTTTAACCCAAGCCACGATCTTTCCCTAAACCTAAACAAGTTACTTTTGTGTGTAAACCTACCCAAAACTTAACCATAGAACTGTCATATTTGACATTTTCTTTTTTATCAACAGTGATTTGTATCAGTTTTGAAAGGGACAGATATGTGATCTCGTCTTGTCGATACAGGCGTTGGATCACAAAACCCAACTGTGTTGTTCCAACGTATTTTGTCATTTAATATAGGGGACTTGTTGGACAAGACGTATAACTCTTTCCAAGAATGCGAATTTAAGTGTATTTCCAAAAATGTCAAACTCATCTATTCCTTTAACTTTCCACCACATTGAATTGAAAACTGTTGAGTAGTTTTTGAGATATGAAGAAAGAAATAAGACATAAAACATACACCTCTTTGGTGGAAGTAGTTATGGTAAAACGTTTGACACAAATATAGTGAGACATATAGGAGTACAGTTGCAGCTGCTCGGACAGAAAAGACTCCCACATTTATTTCAGACTAATCCATATTTTCTTAAGGAAGGTCAAGTGAAACTCATCGAGTCTGACCTGGGTCATTACTCAGCGCTAATTCTGAACCTTTCAGTCTGAAATCCCTCCTTCCACACGGGTTCAGAGGACCATAATAACAACTTCTTCAAGTTGCTGGTTTGTAACTTGACAAACGTAGACGCTCCTCTTCCCTCAAGCTGCCGGACAGACCAGCAGCTGCTTTGCATCTCCCTGCATCTCGGAGATGAAAAGTCACATATTTTCTCAGCACGCTGGCATGGCTAGACCACATTACAGCACACACTGAGGCATCCACAGCTCCACACACTGTACTGTAACTTCTCCTCATTGCTAACAGTAGAAGAAGCTTGATTCTTTGCAGCTCCACCCTCAAAGACTCGACTAACTACTGTTCAGCAGATTACGAAGTGTCTGTGTGATTCAGATTTTAAATACATTTAAGCCATCTACGCAGAAACGTAGAGTTTGACTTTAAGTATGAGTGAAGTATGAGAAGGAAAGGAACGACAACTTTTGCATTTTCAAGTGTATACAGTTCAATAAATCCCATTTCTGAAGAGCACTGGCTGTCTCACATGAATATCTGCAGACTTATTGTTATAATACTCAAGAGTTTGGTTCAGTTTGCGACAAGAGTGCATTAAAGTTTTGCTCTTATACTCCTGTTGCAAAGGACAGAATGTTCTAATGCAAGCACTGTAGTAGAAAATTGTTCTGGTGTGTGGACTTAACCACAGACTGTGAGTGGAGCTATTCATTTCAGAAGGGGAAAAACAAGGCTTCTAATTGAATACTATGCTATATTGTGGAATGTCATCCTGGCGTTTAGACACAAATGAAGAAAAAAACACTCCAAACAGTATGGATGGAAAAAGAGCCTTCTTTCAAGGCAGTTAATGGTTTCCATCTCTTAATGCTGTGGTTAGTTTCCATCTCTTATTAATGCACACTGGGGGGTGGGGAGTGGATGACTGTGTAAAACCCACACCTGCTCTACATTGACCCATCCAGGGAGCACAGAGGTAATTAGCCACAGAGTGAGGGTATAGGCACTGCATGGGGGAGGTCGCCCAGACACAGTGAAGGAGCTGTTGAGGGAAAAGAATGTCCAGTCTAGACACCTTTTTCCTCAAAAAGAACCTGAAAGTCAAAACTCATTTAAAACCCAACCCCCTTCTCTTCCTCTGAGAAGGATTCCAGAGTTGTTGGTTCAGTCTCTGCGTGGTCATGTCTGGCTAAGTCTGGACTCCAGCAGGGTGAGCCTGGGCCAAACAAATCCTGGTTGCTTGAGCAGTGATCCAAGGTTTTAACAGCGTGTCATTCCACTGATGAAACCTACTGTAGTTTTCACACCGTCTGAGCCTCTATTGATGGTGTTGGATTTGTTCCCTTTCTCCGGATGGAATATATGCTCACAGTGGCATCTGCAGGATTAGCCCAAATTATGAAAACATGTGATACCAGCTGCATGAGGTCATTAACTAAGACAATGCAAGATGTGCTTTGTTGATACTAGAATTCAATAGACATGGAAAACCGGTATTAAATCAGATTTTCTTGCTTTTTTTTGGCACATTAGCACTTTACCTCACCTTGAAATGCACTTTATTTGGCTATACGTAGGTTTCAATTTTTTCAAGTCTATTAAAAGAATATGTATGTTGACACAGGTTTTGGTCGCTTTAAGTGTTCCTTCTGTCTATACTGGACCTGAAGAGACAATTTCAATCTCAATTTTGTTGCCACAGACAGAGTTTGTGAAGCTATTCAAAAACTTCTCCTTCAGTCTTCAGCCAGGAGTGTGTCTCTGGTTTTGGTTTGATCATCTGTTTCTATATTCCAAACATATTTTTCTGTTCTTAATATTAGCAAATATATTTTTTAATATTCGCAAATATATTTTTACTTTGTGTTTTTGACTGTGGATTGTTGTTATCTGTTGTAGTGTATGCATTTAAAAATTCCAGAAGTTGACTTCTCTCCAAACAAGTCCCACTTTTCTTCAGACATCTACATTGAATTTATTTTTATTTTTTTACCTCTGCCATCCCTGATTTATTGCAATATTATCAGTGACATGTGTTAGGAAAACATATAATTGCACCTGGAGCTGTTGTAAGAAAGAAAAATAGATTTCAGGACTCAATACTAGCTGCTTAGGTGGATATTTTTGCGGTATATGATGATATAACGTCTCCTGTTTCTTTTTCGAGATGAAAAAAATTCGCTTGGCTAAATATGTGGTTGTCTAGCGGAGAGAAGGCGCTCCCACTATTGGCTGGTAGTGGCTTCAAGTTGAGCAGTTGAGAGTCCCGCTGCCGAACCATTGGTGCGTAATGGTGCACGACTGTACGGCAGATGTTTCACCACCGGGACACTCTGTCTCTGCACACTTTATCTGAACTCTTCCGACTTTTTTTCTCAACGTAGGCGTGCGTTAACTTGCTCTCCTTCCTTTTAAAAAAAAGTTATCTGGGGAAGGAAAGGACGAAGAAGAAGAAAAAAAAATTGGCTATCTCTTCAAACCGTCCCGGGAGTTGTCGTCATCAGCACCCCAGATACCCCCCACCCCCCCTCCCCCCCCTCCCTTAGCTCCCTAAATGGATGGGGGCAGTCTTGGCAGTTCAGCACAGGCCAAAAGATTGGAAACAACTTGCGAATATCCGTCAGTTTGGCGTCTAGAGGGAAACGCTCAGAAATGACCGGCTGCCTCGCTGGAGCTCAACTCTGAGGACTTTTCTCCTGCATTTGTGCTTTTTTTTTTTTATCAGGAGGAAGGACTCTGTTCAAAGTTTACAACAGAAAGGAAAACTCAGCGTGGCAGCTCTCACACTATAGCCCTCGCTATGGATTGTATGTATTTATTCATGTGCTTTTCACTCAGTCAAGTATTTTTGGATCATATTTTCGCTGCAGAAACACATGGTGAGTTATGCATTTATTGCCTCTTTTTTGGCTCTGCTTTTGTACTGTGTAGAGAAATGTACAAAATCTAAATGTGAGGGAGTAATGACAAACACTTATGGCCTGTTTTTATTGATAGGTGAACTTAATAAGTCTGACAACTTTACTGTTTTGCATGAAGTCAATACAGTGTGTTGAGTAGCTAGATTTTCCTTTATGTCCACATGATTTTACTATTACCTGTTTCATGAAGAGATCATTCATTCTGAGCTACCTTTATATGCACTATAAAATAATATGTATGAAATAAAGTTTAACTATGTCCTCTATGATACAGCATACATACATACATACTTTTTAATCATTCAGCTTACTTAGTTTTAAAGTATTTTCCATAAGGAACCTGCTATAGGTCTGTGAATGTGATTCTCACTTGACACTATCTGTCCCATCAGAAAAACTCTCTGGAAAGTTAAGTGAATATGGTCTTATCGTGCCATTCAGCACAGACTCCCATGGCCGGTACATTTCTCACGTGGTCTCTGCTGGAAGTGGAAGTAAAGGTGGTTGTGCAGCTGCTGCTCCTGATGGTGCCTCCTCAAACTTTGGCAGCAGAAGAAGGGCGGCCCGCAGTGCCCCCGAGATGCCCTCGGTCACCTCCGCCCCGGCTCAGCACTTGTTTTTCAATGTCACTGTGTTTGGGAAAGAACTACACCTCCGTCTGAGGGCCAACAGGAGGCTAGTGGCCCCGGGGGCTTTTGTGGAATGGCAGGAGGACTTTGTGGAAAAGGCCAAGGAACATATCCACAGGGACTGTGTTTTTACTGGAGATGTGAGTGACATGCCAGAAGCCTCTGTGGCTATCAGCAATTGTGATGGACTGGTAAGTCAACAATGCACACTTGAAAAAGTCAGATGGAGAGAGATGTAGCTGCCATGAAAAGATGCTTTCCCTTCTTTGGCACAGTGTCAGAGAGGAATGTGGAGTGTAATGGGTTTGCATGTACCCGAAAGTCCTTCACAATGGCCACTTAACATATTTTCTGACCTAAACATTCATGTGCATCACGTCCTTAGTCTTTCTAAGACAATAAGACATAGATTAAAGCAATATTCCGTCTTGTATTTGGTCCTTTGCTAAGAGGCAGCTGTCATATTACCATGGATTCTTAATGTAGCCAGTTTTCACTGTATTACAAAAGTATCATAGCTTCAATAGAGACTTCTCAAACCACTCCTGCAGCATAACTTTTATGCTGTCCATCTGAATGCTCAGTATCTTCCAAACACTTATATTCTTGGCAAAATAGTCCTCTGTACACGTGCAGGCGCATTATGGCAGTCTTTCCGGATACTGCTATTCGATTGGCCAGGATTTCCCGAGTTCATGAATGACTGGGGTGCAATTGAGTGGGTCTGGCCGATTAAAGAGCAGGGGACAAGCTCTCAAAATCTTCGTAAGTTCAACAATTTACATTGTGCATGAGAATAGAGACAGGAGCAGTAGGGTTGGGATATTAAATATGAATCCTTTAATATTTCTCTTTCTAACAAACAATCAACACAGTCTTAGGCTGTGCAGTAATGGATTTTTTGCCCACTTGGAGGCAGTGCACCAAGCTGTCAACACAACATTGACATCCCTTTAAAAGGTGAACACGCTTAGGAATATTAGCCATCCTTTGGAGTTGTGTTTCTGGCCATGTGGCAAAGGTGAGACCAATATACACAATATTTTTAGCTCTGTTTATTGTCTCTACCAACCCCTGAGGAAAATAGCAGCTGCAGCTACATCCGAAAATGGCGCTGATGAGAGCAGTGAGAGAGGGCTGTTAAACCTAAACAATAAGCTGAAAGATGCTAAAGCGCTTGGTAAAGCTGAGTTGAACTGCAGTCGGGTGATCATTTTCTGTGGGTTCATCACCATGAGAGACCAATTTGACAATATACGTAAAAATTTCATCAATTGTTAGTTTTAAAATATTGACTAATGAAGCTTTAAAGTATTGGCATTGATTAGCTGCACTTAATTTAGCCAAAATATGAGTGTTTGGAACATATGAGCATATGGATGGACATTAGAGACGTGAATTGTGCTCATAGACTGTATATAAGAAATGGACGTAGTCATCGTGACGTCACCCGTTGGTTTATAGCTAGCATGCTTAGCTAGGTGCATCTGTAATTCATGTTAACTGTCATTTTAACAGTACTGACAATTTTGTCTAGAGAACAACAGTCTTTAAACTAAATGTAATCACCAGAGAAAGTGAACAGCCAACTCCTAATAAGCTTTTTCAATGGCGCTGTTTAAATTTACACAGTGCCATGGGTACGAGTTGGCTCTAGCCTGATTGACAGGTCGCCATGGTAACGACTTGTCAATCATAGATAATCCTGCCCTGAAACGTACTCTGCCTTATCGTCTATTTTAAAATAAATGGGACCCTTATTTACTAAATGAGCATCATTTTGTATTGAAGAAGACTTGAAACTGGCAATTGAGAACATAAACTCATCAGGGAAGTGTTTACTGAGGTAATTATTCAGGTGAGAAGTAGGGTCATTTTGCCATTTTTTCTTATGGAGCCAGACTTCTTTTTGCAACCAGAGGAGTCGCCCCCTGCTGGCCGTTCAATAGGATGCAGGTTTCAGGGACTTCCGCGTTCGCATCAGATCGCTGACCGGAAGCTTAGCGCTTGATTATGCTGCAGGAGTGGTTTGAGAAGTTTCTGAAAATGTTTTGATACAGTAGAAACTGGTCACCATTGGAACCCAACTTGAATCCAAGTCTACATAATGTGAAGAAGCAAACTACATAGATTTTACAGCCATCACTCAAGCCTATACGAGTTGAGTTTTTGATTCTAAAGACACATTTTGGGTGGAATATTAGATTAAAATGGTGTTTTAAGCATCCATAGTAACTGCTTGGTTTCACTGATGGGATTTGAGGTCTATCTAGGTAAAATCAATTCAAAATAAAAGGTCACTATCCCAGCAAACCTGCTCTTCTTCTACAGCATTGTGTGCCTACTCCATTACCACCAATCTATTCATCATTCTGCTCTTGGGCAGTCTTTCAATGTCAGAGTGATGGGAGGTGAACTAAGCCACTAATGGATGTTTGCAGTTGAGCAAATTAGAGTGAATTTTCAAATGTGCATGTGACATTTGAATTGGCAGGTTGACCAAAGTGAGGCTACTGTTTAGCTTTTCTGAGTCAGCTCTCTGAATTGTTCTGAAATAACAGTTGGAATCGAAGTTGAAGACCCAGAATATTTTGATACCCTCCAAATGTGACACACCCACAGTCCTTTTCTAAATTATCACACATTCTGACACTTCATGTGAGAAAACCTTTGTTTGATTCAAGCCTGTGGTTGGCAGCAATTACACTTTTTTTGGCAAAACTTTTCACAAGCCCACAATTTTATCTCTATGCTTCTTGCAGTGTTTGCTTGCACAGTTGAGCCTTTTATTTTGCATCAGCAGGACTCAAAGATACAATGGACGTCTCTTACAACACTTGCATTGTTTGTCATCATCACTGCATTTTCTTGTTGTCGTTGTTTAACACAACAAAACTAGGTGAGATGATGTCACAGAGTTATTTCTTCTTTCTTAATGTAATAACAGTGAGTGGTGGACAATGCCATGCTGTGTTCTCTAATCACAAAGTAATTTCCTGAAAGGCGACTGTGTGTGCCCCTCAGTGACTCAAGGCTAAAATTGACACAATGGTCCTGTGCAGCGCAATGCCATATTCACCTACAAATAGCCTACAATATCAAAGTTTTGTATGCTTAACCTCTAAACCTAAGCACACAAAAGATGGCAATCATAGTGTTATATTGATTTTAAACAAAGCCAAATGTAGAAAGCAGTAATGGTTCAGAGGTTATGAGCTCAGCATGAGTAGCGAAGCCTTGGAGTTATAAGAAAAGCAGAATTCCAGCACCACTCTTGTGTTACTGCTGTTCTGATAGCGTTTGTGCTAGCTTATGTTCTGCTAACTTCTTTTCTGCCCGCTTTTGCTCTAATAACTTTCAGCGCACAATGTAAATTCTCATAGATTAAATTGATTTCATCGTTCTTTGTGAAAGGCTTAGATGTGATACGTTTTAGTCCAGTTTCTGTATTGGACAGTACAATTTTAGCCCCTTTGCTTTCACTCTTTTGATTAAAGGTGCATTTCTCTCATATCAGTGGTGGCGTAATTACCAGTTTCCAACCTGTAAATAGTGCTCATTTCCAAGTTGTAATTACAACTGGGAAATTCAGATTTTTCTGAAAGTTCTAAAATGAAATGAAATTGCCTGAAAAACCAAAACAATACTGGATGTTTACATCAGCCAAAGTTATTCAAGGTAATGAAACCTAAATGTTACCAATTCAGTGATATACTGTATTGTCAATGCACATTGTTTTTTACATTGCTTTTTGAATGTGAGTAAGCAATGTACAGTATATTTCAACTTCACTAGCTAGTACAATGTAGCATAGAATATGGACATAAACCCTAGAATCGTCATCCAGCTTTTTAGAAACACCAATGAAAGAGGAGGACAATTTGAGCCTAATGCAGTGTTCACATTATGTGGAATGAATGATAGGCCTTTGAGAAAGATTCTCATGTTTATGACTTGCCAACGTCCATGTCATCGGAGAACTCAAGATGGTTGTTTAATTGCAAAGTGGGCCGTATGAGGGTTAAAAATACCGGGCATTCACCTTCAGTAGTGGAGTTTGGCTGATGTGAGGCATGTGTGATTAGTTTTCGGGCACTGATGTATTACTTTACATCATGTTGGATAGAATTGGAGTTTCCTAGTTGTAAATACGACGGATGTGGGATGTTAGCGTGAATGCCCATTTACAAGTCGGAAACTGGTAATCATGGTAATTCCGATGAGTGCAGCATTACTTGTAGGCCTATGCTGTAGTATTTACAGCCAGCCACAGTGGAAAAAACTGTGGACAAAAATAATATAACCTAGTATTGTTAAATTATTCAGGAGAACCCCATGTTGTTACATTATGGAATATTAAGGTTTTTATTAAAAGAAGCCAAAAGCCTTTTCCTTCGCTGTTAATTTGGCTTATTGGAGATTCAGATCTAATGTGGCAAAAGCATCATGATATAGACAAGCATCTCAATATATTTGTACTGTCTGAAGGATATGTAATCTAACATTTCTGGGGATTTGCTTAATCTTATGGCACTACTCTTTTATGTAAGATACTTCCAACCAAAAAATAATATTTTTTGTGGACAGTTTTTGCTACTTTTTTCCTTTAGTAGAAAATGGTTTCTTGGTAAAATGTCTAACAGAGTTTCTGGGACATTGTGTCTGTAAAGACATGCCGTTGTTTTTCAAATGTCAAAATGCAAAGCTTTGAGTATCGCAATCATTCTCTCTATTGTACTAGTGGCAGAAGTCTCTGACTAGGCAAGAAAGACCAAAACCATCTGCATGAATAGATAGCACTCTGTGAATGTATTTTTGTGATTTCGACAAACTCAACCTTTTAAGGCTGCAGTCAGACTCTTAGGAATAATGTCCATGCATTTACCTGCATCAAAGCCAACATAAACATAGACCTGTCTGTGCATGCAGGGGTGTTTGGGGAGCATTTGAAGGTGCACAGACAGCTTGCAGGAAAATTATTTAGTCTAAAGTGTCTGCTGGATATGGAAGGACACGAAGGAGATCATGTCTGATGAAAGGACCGAGTTTAAAAGGAATAACAACGTGAATCATGTGCTGAGGGCCAAATCTCTGAGATGCACTGTATTGTTTGATGGGTTCCCTTACAGTGGAGGAGATGTATATCACAGTTGCATAGATATATTTAGCTTTTTGTGCATCCTGGAAACAAAATGCTCAGACTTGAAGAACACACCAGCAGTTATAACTCAATTATTTCATGTACTTCGATACGACTGAATTTCTACGATAAGCTTTGCTATCAGTGTGTCCTTTGCAGTGAGGCCGCTCCCACAGGCATAACTCCCTAATAGCATGACATCACCAGTAACAGATAAGTAAGTTAACTTGGTCTCCTGCCATGTGCCCCGGAGGCGCAGGATTTATGGAATTCCAAGCTCACGACAGATAAGACATGCATACGGTAAAGCTGCATATTAATCTGATATCTTTTGGTTTTATTTGGCCCCACTGTGACTGTCAGCAGAGGATGCAAAGTGAATGCAAAAAGCACTTTCAGTTTCCTTTTACTCTAATTTATGTTTGATTGACCAATATGTCAGAGATAGCTTCCTCTCTTACTGTAACTCTTGCTAGATGGCAACAGCTGTGCGCTCCAGACGAGCATGAACTATTGTTGTGGAGTGATGAGTGATGGCTATGATTACACCGGTGCTGCTCATGTGTTGGGAATTAGCGCAGATGACGGGCTGATTGAGTTACATGTGTGATGGAAACACGAGTGCCGGATAACCGCAGTCGGAAGAGGGCTATTCTTGTGTCTCTTAAAAAGAGACAGAGCCACCTAGCAACAGTCAGCTGTCAGTCTGCTTTTTTTGGTGTGGGGGTGGGGGGATGGGGTGCAGTTTTCCATCCACTGGGGATGGAAAACGCTAGCAAAATTGTTCTATTCATGAATGTTTGAAGGAATTCTGTACAGGCCTGGTCCCAGTCCAGTATTCCAGTATCATCTGGTCTTCCAGTACTCTGCTGGCACGGAACAGAAGTCACTAAATTAAGAGCTCCATCAGTGGAAGCCCGACATCTCAGCCAACAATTTGATTTATTTCCTGATCTGATTTGTATTTGCATCAGCTACAGCATGTCTGTCTAAACATGTGCTCATTCAAACACACACTGTGATACAGGACATATTCCTACAAGCACGCATGCACACACGCACACACGCACACGCACACACACACACACACACACACACCCGCGCACTGCTAATACTGCCACTACTACTTATTTTTCTACAAGTATCTCTTACTACAAGTACCTCAACCACTTTTTGTTTATTACTAGTAAACTACTACTACTACTACTACTACTATCATTACAACTTCTTCTTTTCTGCTACTAAAACTACTACTGTTATCAATATTGCAATAATATCACTATTACAACTGCTTCCATTTGACTGCTATTATTACTACTACTACAGCTTCTTTTAATACGACTACTACTACTACTGCTGCTTCCCCTACTACTATTACTACAACTAGTACTCCTACTGCTGCTACTTCTTCTACAACACTGCTAGTACTACATTTACTTAGACTACTAATAAGAACAACAATATCCATAATGATTTTAATAGGGCTGTTTATCCTTTTAAACAGACTAGCTTTTGTATGAAAACCAATTAGCCACCAATAGCAACCTCATAATCGGCTCCAATAAAAGTGCTCTCCCCAATGGCTAAATTATTATAATTTTTCTCCTCTTTGAATCATTTCCATGCAGATGAATGTTGGTGATTATAAGCTGTATTACAATGGATGATGGAAAAAGACCACCATGTTTATATGCATCACAACAATTTAATAACGATGGTATATACCTTTTTGTTGGAGGCTGTTCAGCCTGAAATTAATACCTGCAGACTCAACTCAGGGCTGAAAAAAAGGTTCAGCTTAATATGTTTTTCAGGTAAAAATAAAAATAAATCTATATTTTAATTTGCAGTTCATATTATCATATTATTAGTAAAAAATAAAACAGTAAACAGTTCTCTTTGTAGTAAACATCAAAAAGTACAAGATATCTATAAAGGAAACTAAAATTTATTTTAGGTAGGGTTACAATACAGGTTTCCATGCAATAATTATGGAAAACACAAATTATAGCATAATTTCTTGTTTGCTTGTTTAATTTTAATGTTGTTTTTTTACTTCACTGTTCATATATATGTATATGCATATATACGTCCATGCACACAGGTAATGTAGGGGGCTGGCACTCAGTGCGGCGCCCCGAACAATTGGGGGTTCAGGGGCTTGCTCAAGGTGTTCAGGGGCTTGGCAGTGCCTAGGAGGCCTTGAGTACTTCTCCAACTCTGGCAGTATGAGTATGTCTGGACTCAATTAATTAATTTTTTTCATTGTGTCCTCTCCACCTCTGAAACCAAACCTACACCCTTGTCTGCCAGCATATTCATGCACAACACATTTCTTTATAATACACATATTTCCAGCAATGAAGTGATTTCACTGGCTATCTCTTCATTTGTTTCTTGCTGTGGTGTGTGCGCTGCACTGAGCAGGTCACTCCAAATGCTAGTTTGCAGAACAGAAAGAGGTCTCTCTGAAATTACATATAGTAAATATCCACTTTCAAAGTTGCTGTTACCAAAGTGTGGAATTTAGTGCACTGGTGCGCTTAAGGACAGGTTATATTTGCCTTTTTTTTGTGCTGTGTCAGCGACACCGCTGGATGCCTCTGCTTCAGAGAGCTTTTCAGCACAGAGTCAGGAGAAGCTGGATGAACCTCATACTGATATAAATTCCACAGAGTCCACAGAGCACTGCAGTTCTCATAATGATCCCAGGTCTATAAACACTCGCATCACATGGAGCAACCTGGTAGCCACCACATCACTTGACCTCTCTTGACCTAGAAAAGCTAATCTCTGTTTTTAAGCATCACAGCCTGAAGAATACACTCAGTTCATTGGGATGTTCAATTAGAGCTAAACAGAAAGTACAGCTGTCTGGACCAAAGTGGTGGACCGACTGATCGACCAACATTACAATCCATAGAGCCACGCTGTTGTCATGGCCAAAAATACAGAATGTGCATTGCTTTCAATTGTCCTGAGGACTTTTTCTGCTCTGGGTTTTGCCTTTCATGCTACAAACATTTGTTTGGAGCTTGCTGCCCCAACTATTTGATTGGTGGAGCTTATTAGCACTGCATGCAGCCCTTAAAACACCAGGAAATAGTAAAATAGGCAGTTTAAGTTCCTAGAGCCCAAGGTGATGTCAAAATGCTTCTTTTGTCAGACCAACAGTCCAAAACCCCAAAATATTCAATTTACAGTGATATGAAACCTCAGAAAGGCAGCAAATATTTGAATTTGAGAGGCTGGAGCTAAAAAATGTTTGGAAATGTTCCTAGATAAATGACAATTAATGTTATACTTTCTGTTAATCGATTAACCAATGAACAGTTTCAGCTCTAAATCAGAGGTAAGGTAGTGCTCTTGACACAATAATGGATTTTAGGTTCTAGATAGAATACATTATCATTTAAATATCATTATTAATCAGGTCTTTATAAAGTAATCAACATGTCAATTTCAGTGGTGTGAAGCAATTAATAATACAGAAATTTCCTTAGAAAATCTTCATTTCTGACAGCAGACCATGAACTGTACATATGTTTACATTTGGCTCCTCCGTAGGCAGATGCTGCTGCTGCTCTCTCCCCTTGCAGACCCGGCTTCATTTTCCACCGACTGCTGAAATAAGAGACCACAGAGGAAGTATTCGAGCATGTCTTACTTGGCATTTCCTGGTCAGGAGCTGGATAGATTTTTTCACTCCTCTTTGCTCTTACTGTCACATGTCAACCTTCAGTTCATAGCGTTTGTGTTGTTACTTACGAGCAACAGCATGCCGAGGATTTTGAGATGAGTTTTTTTTAGGCACAATGTTCTCTTTGCTGCACTGTATTTATATTTCTTTTTGCAGCTGTAAATACACACATTCTTGCCAAAATGTTGTTGGTGTGCCTTCTTCATGAGTATAATGATAGGCTGGATAGATTTCTTTTTTCTTAGTATGGAGTAAGAATATGAGAAATGTTATTTGCATTGTGTTGTGTCTTCAGAAAGTTTGTTCCTTGGATGAATTTGAACAAATTATGTTTCCTTAGTTCCTAAAGTTAAGTAGTGACTCTAAATTGCTCTTATGGCCACCTGTCCAAGGTGAACCCCGCCTTTCACCCAAAGTGAGATGGGATTGTCTCTGTCCTTCCATGACCCCACAAAGGATAAATGGTCGTACATAATGAATGGAAATGAAAGCTTTGCCCAAATGCTGATATGGAATCAACATGCAGGCAGTAACAGCGAGCCAAGGTCGATAATAAACAAGAACATCCTTTTGTTTATTCACAGCTTGGTGGGATGTATAATTTTCTATCGACACAGCAGACAAAACAGAGATATGTTATATTCATTGAACAATAGATTGTGTTGGACATTACCTTCCAGCACAAGTTGGAGGGAAAAGATTTATGTGCAAAAATGTATACTTTTTTGGCCACAACATTTTTTGGCAACGGGGGGACAGCAGAATAGAATAGAGCATCATGGCTCTTTAGCTGCTAAATGCTCCGCTATGTTCACCATATTGATACTGTGCTTACAGTTTGGTGCTGAACAGGTAGTGCACAGTGGGTGTTTTGAGATTTCACAGCTGCCTGCTGTGGCTAAAAATGAAACCATGAGAGTAGTCAGAGTGAACCAAAACAGTAAAGTTGTGGGTTTGAAAGCTAAACAATGAGCTGAAACTCGCTATAAAGCTCCATAAAGCAGCAGGAAGTTGCAGATTCACCTGATAATTCTCTGTATGTACGAGCAACACATTTGACATTGTCATATTGTTTTCACATTGTCTTTTAATACATTCTTCTTATAATTTTTTTCTGGTAGGTGACAATTTACTGCTCACAATAATAAAATAAATTATAAATATAAACATTATAAATGAATATGTAACACAGACATTTTGTTATCGGTATATGTGTTTGCAGATCTGCAGAGAGAAAATGTGTGTGAGGTCATTTACAGAATGGCCCTGAGATAGTTATATTGTTCATACTGAATCAATGCTCTGATGTTGAATGACAAATGTGAATTTTGACAATCTCACTAAATTGAGCAACGTCGTCTTTCAGTGAGGACCATTTTTCACTGAAATTCTAATCAGTCAGGGAGAAATCTGCCTCAGAAGACAGTAACTGTTCCTAACCCATAATTCAACACTGATAAAAGTTTGAACAAGTGTGGGGGGCGACAGAATGGTCAACACGCCCACCCTGAAGTACACAACCTCATTGTGCACCTAATAATACCCCCTGGGGGTATACTTACTTTTGAATGAAAGCAGTAAGACCGCAGCTGCTCTCTGTGGTGGCTGGAAGGGATATTGGGAAGCATCTGAAATTGCTAATTGAAGTGGAGCACATCAGGCAGGTTGAGAGAAAGTGAGTACTTGAGAGAAATTGTAAAACTTGAACAAAGGCTTTGAATTCTTTGAACATCCCAGATTGGTATCCAACTGAGGGGTTTTCTTTGAATACATAAAAAGCGTGCAGCAGATGGAAAGATGCGAGTGAATGGAGACATTACTATTCATGAACTTGTTCAATTAGAAGTCATGGTGGTGCTCAGTATATCTTAGTGAAGGGCTTGAAGGGCCCCAAGTTGTGTCAACCTGCGTCATTCCCCATATCCTCTAAATCTTCCCATTGATCAGGAATACTATAATTATGGCTTCAGTGGAATAACTGCCCTTTGAAGGAGGAGGGGTGCACTAATTTGAAGCTGTCTTTTTCCAGGCAGGTCTGATCCGGACTGATAATGGGGAGTTTTTCATTGAGCCCCTCGAGAAGGGCCAACAGGATGTGGAAGTGAAGGGGCGTGTCCATGTGGTCTACCGCAGGTCAGCCATCAAACGTGAGACGGGCCAGCGGAGGGAGGACCTCCACAATGAAGGTAGGCGAGGAGAAGCAGCGTGACGTCAGTGGAAACAAAAAGCCCTGCAAAAAGCACCATGTGTGTTTTGACTGTGTGTGTGTTGAGTATGTGGATGTCTTTAGCAAGGACTGTATGGTATTACATCAGAGAAATTGACACAAAGGCCTACAACAAATAGAACAACAGAGAATAATTTCTGAGTACCTAGATAAATAAATTAATATTACACACAGAGGTTTAACTGCATTTAAAACACCAGTGGTTTTGCATGTTTTAATTTGTTTTTCAACTCATGAAATTTACATCACAGCAAACTATTTAGTTTTAGAAATTTGAATGTATTTTTCCTGATGTTTCAGTCAACCATTTCTTTCCATTAATTTGCATATGAAAATATATTAGCAGACTGCTAAAACAGCCACAGTGAACATCAACACCAGTCAAACTACTGATACTTAACTTTGTGGAATGTGAATGTTTTTCTACAGACCTTTTTGTTTGTTTAAAACTGCACTAATCAATCGTTTTTATATTAAATGAGATCAAATGACTATGTTTGATGTGAAATTGGTCTCTATATGATGAACCCAGAGAGAATTATTACACGTATCTGAAATCTATGGAGAATTATAGCATCTTTCAGCTCCTTGTTTTGGTTTTACAGCCTGCAACTTTACTGTTTTGGTTCAGTCTTACCACCCTATTCAACCTTTTCTCCAGCTGCAGAACTGTTTTCAACTGTTACAACCCATTGTAATCTATTTGCCTAGCTGGCGAACATAGTGGAGTATTTAGCAGCTTAAGAACCATATATATATATATTTTTTTTTTACAGAAGTTGGTAGAGACCAAAAATAAGACTTAAAGAAGGGTGATTATACTTACGTTCCTCATGAGACCATAAACACGACTAAAGATGAATGAATGATAATATTGCTTCACGTGTGCTGGCAACCGTTCGCGTTACAACTTTATATGGTGATGATATGTTAAAGCTTTTACAAAACATTAATGCATCTTTTTCAAAAGAAAATGGAGACTAAAATCATGAACTATCTGATTAAAGCAGCAGCAAGTAAACCAGATTTTAAATCTGACCAGACATTTAATGCTTGGTAACAAAAACTTGACAGGTGGTACAGACACTGTAACTAATAATTAGCCCTAATTTGGTGGTGGATAATGTAGCATTGACAAGAAAGAATCCATACTGGATATTCACTTACATTGCTTCCACAAGTTTTAAGAGCCTGCTGATTGATTGATTGACATACTTAACTGAAATTAATGGAAACCACATTGAAAAATATAATCTGTCAAACTATACTTAAATCAGAAATGTAAGTTTGCACCATTTGCAGTTAAGCAGCTAAAACTTGCAAACACATCAATATGGTAACTTCACCCTGCAGCTTTTGGTGTGGTCCTTAAACTCTGCAGCTTTTAAACTCCTACTACTCTATATTTATCAGGCTTAACTGCAGAGGCAGTGCTCCCTACATCAGCTGCTAATGTAAGGAATGCTGGGCTCCAGTGGTAGTACTGGGGACAGGGGAGGGTGGGGGAGCTGGTTAGAAGAGGGGGAGTGACCTTTCCTTCGCAGTCAAATCACCCAACTCAATCATGAATTCCTTTTTTATTCATTCCTTGCTACAACAATAGCTTGAACATCTGGTGGAAGGCTCACTATACTCTTTAATTCATGCCATTTCCAAGTGTCTGTAGCTGTAAAACTGATGTATGGGTCTTTTCATTTCATTACACAGCCTCTCTAGCTCACACATCCTCAGGAACAATTTATATCAAGCTGCTCATTCACATTTTCCAACAATCTTTTTTTCAAAGCTCTTGTTAAATCCATTGCGTTTATTTTTATTAACTTTCTGATTTTGGGGTTGTATCCAGTCTTTGCGTTTGAATATTGTTGCCATTTTTGACCTTCCAGTACTGTTTCTGTACCAACACAATATACCTTAGCCATCAACTCACTCTAGCAAGATGTCATTTACAGTGGGAGGCATTAGTGCCCTGCCTGTCCTGTTCCGACTAATTGTGCACTTCACTGTTGTGAAAGCTTTTCAGTGTTAGGTCTGGGTTTTTTGCCAGATTTATGTCCTTCACAGTCACGACCCTGTGGGAGAGCCAACTTCCCACATAAGGCTTAAAACAGGTGATGCTGCTTTTTCCACAACAGCAAACAGACCCTAGAATAATCTCAGTACCGCTGTCCAAATTTTACTTGAACTGGAATAATATTTTACACCCTGTCGCTCTCATGTAATGTCTCTGTCCATGCTTTTATCTGCATTATGCAAGAATATGAGGTATTAAATAAAATGCCAGCTTTGAAAGCTGTTTTGTTTACTGCTTATTAAAAATAATCCAGTGTTTGCAGCTGTTTAACACATTCATCTTAATTAACACAACCATAACTGGTGCAAAGAAGTTGTCACCTGTTGTGCATTTACCAGTTATTTATATTTATTTAGAATAAATTACTTTTTTAAAGATTTGCCTGGAGCTAGTTGAACACTGCATTTGTCCTTCAGTTCCATTTTTATGCAGTGTACTTCTGAAAATACCTTGTCCAATGGATTTTCAGGTATGCATAAGATAATGTGTTGTGTCTCCATTTATATCTGGCAGCCTGGAACCCCTACCGTCTGTGGAGTCTTTTACAAAAGATTGCAATAATTCATAGTTTCGAGCAACATGGCGTGAATGTTTGAACAAGGCCATTTCTGATAGACATGTTGTCTCTCTCTCTCTCTCTCTCTCTCTGTCAGCACATTCTGTAATTACATTTAAGAGTTATTATCTCCATCAAGGGAATTATTTTGTTTGCTTGTGTATATAAGGGAACTTGTAAATTACTTTGGTGAAAAGATGAGGCATGCTATTTTTAATGAACTGCTGCTAAATATAATTGGTTCTTGTACATAATGGTCATGTGTTATGAAGCAGATCCACATGCAGATTAAAAAGACTAAATGTTTTGTATTGTTCAGTCTTGGCAGTGATGTGTTCTCTCTGAGTGCTTTCTATTTATTGCCTCTGTGGTGTTTGTCTCACATTATAGCACATCAGTTTTCAGTTTATCTAGTTCCATGTTCCAAACATGTGGATCACTGCCTGTAACTTCTTTTTCTTTTATTATTATTATATGACATTACGTCTAATCTCGACAACTCTGACAAACGCTGCCATAGATAGGCGACATACTGTGCATGAATATCACACATATAGAAAACAGCTGAAGTGCTTTGACATGGATGAATGTTTGTTTGAATTTGGTTTAACTCAGCTGAGATTAGTGCTCCAAATGCACATATTCTGAATGCCAACTGTTTATGAGTCTAAGGAGAGTATTTTGACTTCAGATCAAGAGACTTAGAAAGCCCACAGGCCTGTCAATAGTCCCAAAGGATTCCTCCTTTGAGATATTTTTATGTCGGGTTTGACACAGACATATATCCCTTCACAGAAGCTGATATAAGAGAAGAAATAGCCAAAAAATATTACCACAGCCTATTCACTGACTTATGTGCTGTACATATTTTGCAGTGGTAGACTTCGGGATCGCAAAGCTCCCAGTGGCTCTGGATCTCGTCGAACATAAACTTTCTGAGTCGGAGCGCAAGAGGAGGCACGCGAAGAAAGACGACTACAACATTGAGGTGCTGCTGGCTGTGGACGACTCTGTGCTGCGCTTCCATGGCAAGGAGCATGTGCAGAATTATGTTCTTACACTCATGAACATAGTAAGTCTACTCTGTTTTTGGAGTGAAATGCTCATCAAATTCTCACCACCTTCTGCTTGTTTATACAAATTCCCATAATGAAACATCAAGGGCTGCAACTAACCATTGTTTTCATTCATACATTGATTTTTTGATTGATCGTTTCGACTATAAAATATCATAAAACTATTATTTTAAATGTCAACAATACCCAACAGTTAACGACCTAAAGTCAAGGGCGATGACAATTCCAAGCTTGAACTAGTGAAATTTGGCAGTTTTGCTTAAAAAAAAAAAGACTTACAATCAATCGAGTAAATGTTGCAGCTCTAGAAATATCCTTTGTTTACATGAAAAAGTTTGGTAATCTTTTTCTCTTTTTTTATCTACCTGTGGAGTTATTTTTTCCTCCTTGTCCTCTCTATTAGACCTTGCCATACTTCTCCCCAGATCCCCACTTTCTCTAGCTGTTTATGGATTACAGATGAGAGGAGAGGAGGGGGAGAAACTCACAGCTCGTTCATTACGGGTTCCACCAGCTCCTACCACCATAAGCTACTTACTGGGCCCAAATCCCCCAAGTCAGATTTTCACAGGGTGCTGGTTTCACTCTGTAACAGTTACCATTTGGACCCTGCATGGTGGTCTGATTAGCTGCACTAGACCAATTAGAAAGTTGAGTGGGAGCTGTGCGGGGCAGTCATGGAAACCAGCGCCAGTAGTCCGCTTGCACTGCCAAGCTGTGTTTACATGGAAGGAAGTGTTTATTTAATTAGTATATAATATTCACATTCTGTCCTCCAATGTCTTCGGCAGGAAGAAATGTCTGATTTTTAATGACCTTGGCTGATTATGCTGGGAAGAGGGTGCACGAGTGCGCTCTTTAATTGTCAATCCTCTGTGTCTAGTGCTCTTATAAGCACTTAGGAGTATTTCAGATCACTGGCAATAGAAGTAACTTTGAGGAAGTTCTTAGGGATGAAACTGACTGAGCTATAAAGTGAAATCAAGTAAAGTTCTTGAAAGCAATTCCCATATTCCCCTTCAGCTTGAGTAAAATTTGACGAGAGAAACGTGACACTTCCACAAAGAAAGGCGCAATTTAAACAAATAAGGGTCTAAAGTCTTTAGTTTCACTTGTAAGCCACAGGCTTGCTGTGTCTGAAAGAGCTCTGCCCACTCAAATCCCTCTGAATCCCTGCTCCGTGGCTGCAGAATGTGTAGTACCACCTGGAGAAACTCTCCCTGAGGGATTGATTACTGAACATCCTGTCTGCGCAAAGCCAAGGTGACTGCTGAGGTGCCTGCAGCACAATGGCTGTGTTGTTTAAGCACGGACCAGGTTTTGTCCACGTTGATGTGATGCTGTACACAAGCCAGGGACACCTAGCGCCTGTAGCCCACAGCTGCTACTCTCATTTTCAGTCCGATCCCAGACCCTCCTCCTGGCTTTGTGATTATCCCAGTTGACGTGGGGCTAGCCCATCCCTCAGCAGGACTCGCCAAAAAGTTTTTTTAAGGTTGAATGCATAGACCTGAGTCCTGTCAGGAAAACTTAACTTCACTGTTTACAAAAGTCATCATGAAACTTATATGATGCAATTTCTTTATTCTGTCCTCATTTTTCTACAGTTTCTTTGTTTTCAGGTCCAACATAAACACACGTATATAGGTCAGTATGGACTGTTCTAGGAATTTGAGCTTGTAACAAATCTGGGGGAACTTGGGGTCAGTCGAGTGTTCTTTACAGCATTTATTGACCTGAATAGGCTTCTGTGAATGGAATATTTGCTTAAATGCCTTGGGTGTAACCCTGTGTCCCAGAACAAATTTGGACTTAAGCCAAGGTAGCCTTTCTTCAGTGACAGGGCTTTTGTTCAGCACTGTCATAAGTTTTTCCCAGTGAAAGCTAAGTGACACACACTTGTTGGTGTTTTAGCAAAGAGTAGCAGTCTCTTATTCTGTTTACCATATCTGAAATTTCTGTTTTTTTATGAGCCCGGACACATCTCTTCTTAAATCAGGAAAAGAAAGAGCGGAGATTTGGAGAGGTCTGAATGTCTTCAAGTTATTTGTTTATTTGTGTGTTTATATACAAATAATACTATATATATATAATCTTGGCTATATGGAGGGCTGGCTGTGGTTGAAATTCTGCAGATATTCATCCTGCCTCTTTGTCAGGACTGCTCGTGAAGCAAAGTAACACTTGTGGGATTTCTTTGCATATGCTTTCATCATCATCAGGAGAGATCACAGCTGCTCACTGCCTCTGCTGCAGCATTAATGAAAACATCGAACTTCACCTTGGGGCTCTTGTAAATTACACAGGGTGTCCACCAATTATTCTATGACCTTTGGTAGATCATGTTATTGGCAGGCTGGGAGATGGCTGAGAGCGATGCTAACAAAACCACGATCATTTAGATTTTTCCAAACAAATCTGACAAAATGAAATAATTTAAGCTGCAGATTGTTTTCTCAACAATGTAATCTTTAGCTTCACTTTGCTGTTAGCTGCACACGTAATAGATCTAGGCTCTGTGACTGGATATTTCTTTCCGAAATGCTCATTGGTACTCGTAGTACTTCTCGTAGCACTGTATCATGGACTTTCAATAAAATTCAGGTATTTTCTAATACTGTCGTTATCTGAGAGAGTGTCATGTAACATTGTTTGTGGAAAAAATAAATGGGACTTTTACACACCACATTTTTTCCTACTTTTCCTACTCTAATAGAGAAAAGTGAGAAAGTATAGGGATTTTTTTTTTTTTTGTCGCACCGACTCTTTGATAGTTGTTGCAAGAGTAGCTGAGTTTGCATGACTATGTTCATTCTTAATAAAAAAAAACTTTATAGAAGTATTAGCAGTATTGGACAAATAATGAAGATGGTGATACATTATGCACAGATGTTACATGAAGTATTTTCTACGCTTGTTACATGACATATCAAGATTTATGAGTCAGTATCACACCGGGTCAACCCACTTGCCTTAAAATGCCAGTTGTAAAACATGTGTTTCCTCTCAGTAACAAGTTCAGAAGTCACATTGAGAAATGTGAGGGTGCTTTGTGAAGCTAAAAGACTCCATGTTTACAAATCAAGAGTCGCCCAGTTTGTTTGGCGTTGACGTTTGACGTTAATTACAATCCATAACCAATATGTCCCAACCGAATGACTTACTGATTTATGGAAAAAGAAATATTCACCTCTTATCTCCTCTGAACTTTATTTATCAACTGCAAAGAGAGGCAGTTGATTGACTTTATGGGGCCCCGGAGGAGTGCCGACATGCAGCGACCATTTGATGAAAATAAAACACACTGAAGTGGAAAACGGACTTGGGATTTGAATGGGATCCTAGCTTGGCCCTGGGTTAAGCATCTGCATACCACGGCATTATTATAAAGCCAAGTAGCAGTCGATACATTTCTGGGTCAGGGTTTTTTTTGCCATTGCATAACAATACTGGTTTCATTGGATGGTTGCCAATACCTTAACAGCATATTTAATCATTATTTCAGACTTGTTGTAAGAGGTGGAAAAAAACAACAACAAATAAACTCCCCCATTGTTAGGCGACTTAATGCTGGAGACGCTGTACCTCAGAAATAAAATCTGTGGAAGTAAAAGAAGCGTAATGTGTTTTGTTACTTATCGCTATCAGAGCAGTTTCAAACAGATGTTTGCTCCGTAGATTTTAGATAAAACAGATTCGCTTCAAGAGAGAGGTGAATTATCATCTTCATACCGTGTTACTGATAAAGACTTTATACCTTCCTGCAAAAAAATAACTACAAACAGCATTAATCCCTCTTAAAAGCAGCAAGAAAGTAAAAATACTGTTCCCCAAACAGACTGAGCACTTAGTGTAGTGAAAGCTATATCCACCAATGTTATACATCCTTTACTTTTTCTTGTTCTCTGCCTTTGATTACATTTGATACAAAGCATCACACACTAGCCAGCATGGCAACCATTTAATAATGTCCCTTGTTAGATTTCTGAAAACCAAGCTTAATCTTTTTCCAATCCTTCTGACACCAGTTGAGGCCTTTGATGTGCATAGTCAGAACTGTCACAATAAGCATCTTCAGACCTTTTCAGTACCTACTTGTGAATAAAGGCCCATTTATAACTCAGGACTGTCTCCCATGGAAACTCCAGAATTTAGTGATGAACCGAAGGACCTGTACTTTTGTTTTGTAATCCTCAGCTGAAAATCCTGCCCACACTAACTTTAGGCCTTTGTTTTATTTTATTGTATTTTTCTTCCCACTGACTCTGACAGCAGTGTGTTTGTATTAATGCTCTGCCTTAAGGACAGCCATGTGGTTGATTGTGTTATTGACCTGTACATGTTCTGCAGGCTCAATATTGTGAGACGTTCTCAATCACTTTCATCAAATGCACCGTTTCTTCATCCTTCGTCATCCTTCAGTACAGTGTCTGAGGCTTTTAATTTCCTTTCAGGTTGATGAAATCTACCACGATGAATCTTTGGGAACCAACATCAACATTGTCCTTGTCCGCATGATAATGGTCGGGTACCGACAGGTGAGCTTTCAGATTGTTGTTATTTTCTATATGTGAAAATATATTTTAAAACTTCTTTTAAAGCAAAGATATTTGGTGCAGGACTGGGTTTGAAACCAGACATATTTTCAGTGATTTAAACTTACATTGTACATGATAACAGTGCTGTTA
Organism: Micropterus salmoides; assembly: GCF_014851395.1. Taxonomy (NCBI): domain Eukaryota; kingdom Metazoa; phylum Chordata; class Actinopteri; order Centrarchiformes; family Centrarchidae; genus Micropterus; species Micropterus salmoides. The sequence continues at coordinate 16,894,294 of NW_024041262.1, read as the reverse complement.
CTTCAGGAAGTGATACAGTATATTTTACATTTTGTTTAGAATGAAAACAAGAAGGACTGAGCTTGAGAAAAATAGAAGCTTCATTGTGACAGACACTCCTTCAACTTTCAATGGAAAAAAAAATAGATAGAATAGGATAGGATTTGAGAAAGCTCTACCCCATTTAAAGAAAAGTTTAAATGTTGACAGCAACAAATAACTACAATTTATGAAAAAATAATAATACAATAAACAATACTATTGAATACACATTGAAAACAAGAGATAAGAAGATCCATACCACTCTTAGGTCTGTACAGGAAATATGTACAGCAGGCAGTTAGCATAGCTTAACATAAAGACTGAAAACAGGGGGACAGAGCTAGCTTGGCTGGCTCTGTCCAAAGGCTAGTACAGATTAAACAAATGTGATATACTGTGTTCATTTGTGAGCTTTAGAGGTACAGGTAGGCAGATGTTGTTACAGCTGGATAGAGCCAAATTATTTGCCAAAATGCCAAACTATTCCTGTAAGACTGACTCAGTCAGGGTGTTTACATGCATGTAAGTGACTGGATTACAGTCTGCTTTCTGCAGTAATCTGATTTCTTTAACATAATTTATATTCAGTAAATGGGGTAGGGCATTAGGGAAACCTGAGTTAGACTTCTCCTGAAGTAAGACGATATTTTTGCTATGTATATACATAAATGGGTTTCTAAACAGTGCTTTACATTTGAGCATGTGAATGACAAAGACTTACAACAGGGAAAGTATCGCTTTGACAGCAGGATGAACTGGATGAAACTGGATGAAAAGAACAAATCATTTGTGATGCATCCCCATATTCACTATATGCATAAGTTGGACTAAAACTGAAACTAACACTAAGTATCTAGAATTGTATTCTGAAACTACTACAGTTAAAATAAATTAACAGTGCTCGCAAATTAAGGTCCTAGGTTGGGGGGAAAATCTTACTTCTGAATGCAGCATGTACTTGTAGATTTACAGCAACCAGGTTACCACAGGTACTGCATGACCTGCATGACCTGATTTTTCTTAGTAACCTGATTTCTTGTCTGCATATTAATGCGCTTACTGATTTTATTTCAGTTGCCATGACTCATCAAACTTGTTATAGCTTGTGTGACCTCTGTGAGATGTCTTCTATGTGATATAATCTCTCAGAGCCAGTCAGGTTTGCGGTAGCAGCAGGTTTATTCCACATCTAAGGGAAAATCCTCCGTTGCTTTTTTGGGATTACTGTATGCACTATTCTTAAAACTCTACACAAATGTAAAGTACAGTTTGACACATTGATTGTATAGTGGATTTAAACTCCATTCATCCATCGTCATTGCTTATCCTGCGTACAGGGTCAGGGGGGCTGGAGCCAATTCCAGCTGACATCGGGCGAAAGGCGGGGTACACCCTGGACAGGTTGCCAGTCCATAGACAAACAACCACTCACACCCACACCTAGAGACACCAATTAACCTAGCCTGCATGTTGGATGGTGGGAGGAAGCCGGGAAACCCGGAGAGAACCCATGCGGACACGGGGAGAACATGCAAACTCCACACAGAAAGGCCGGGGCTTTTCTTGCTGTGAGGCAACAGTGCTAACCACTGTACCACCGCGCCGCCCCGGATTTAAACTCATATGACTAAATAAAATAAACACACCAAATTGTCCCTCTTGATTTTACAAGGAGGAAACAACATAAAACTCTGTAATTAGATAGATTTCCTACAGTTACCTTTACATTTTTCCATTTTCTCTAAACAATTATGTGCAAACAATTATGTAACTTTGTAACAATTCAACATACCGGAGGCAAACAGCTGAAAATACCTAAACCTCCTGTTAAAATATTACGACACTCTTTATAACAACACACGGTAACATACCTGCATTCATGACAACAGTGTTGAACAGTCATCTCATGTGGACAAGCAGCGCATGCTTGTTAATGTTAGCTAGCTATACTGGAGAGATTTTCTACTGGCTATAAAACACATAAACGGATAACGTTAGTTGACTTCATTAAAACATGGTGAAATTAATCAACAACACATAATATTCAACAAAAGAAATTTAGCTTAACTTTAACATGCTTTTCAAGTAAGTTAGCATTGTTTAGTCCATGGACATTCACAGACATACAACTTCATGACAGCAGGTGGCACAGTAGTCCAATTTAGTAGGATTTAACTTGAACCTTTTTAACTATGTTGCCACTTGCTCCTAAAAAAATATCTGTTAAATGTTCAAAATATGTGCCACTGGGTGCTGTTAAGTGCTATAACAGAATGGGGAGTGTACAGGATCTGTGGATTAAATTATGACACCAAAATAAAAAGGCATTTCACATTTTCACTGCATTTTCAGTGCTTAATGATAACAACCGCTCAGCACTGATTACTGGACGTTAGGTCAGGCAGCCGGGACTGATTTTATTCTTATGTAATTATTACATACACAATGTAGGGCGCAAAATGATTTAATAGTCCCATCTAGCTTTAATTACTGTAATGAAATATTCTAAAATAGATGTTGCTTGTTTTAATAACCCAACCTAAAGGGATTTTTGAACATTTGTTATTGTAACGTTCAACAGATGCATGTTGAGAGTGAGGTATAAGTAGAAAGACTCCTTGTATTAGTTTGCTAGTGATCAAAGTCAAAACATTGTCATTCCATTTTCATTGCACTGTGTGCATGGATGAATTTGTTTTTCTCTTCACTTGTTCAAAATGTTTTGCTAGTTCCACTGGAATGACACTCTGTGTATGAGCAGTATCAGTCACTACATAGTTTCATCCTCGACTGTGTTTTGTTGTTGAATGGAAATCTGTAGCCATTTTTCAGTGGCGACACTCCGTGCAAGTTAGAGAAAACACACACACATATGGTGTCACATAAGGTGGCGAATCAGGAATTGAATATATATGCATACATTTTTCCATTAATCCATCCACATCCTTAATTAGGAGTATTACAATATCCTTTGGGCACCTCAGCTTTCAAAGAAAGGGGAGTTTAAAAACCTATGAATTACAAATTGTTAATTATTCTATTTCCAAGTAAAATAGATGTGATGATGACTAATCAAACAGTACAATGACTGTTAATTAATCACTGTAATAGAAATATTTTATTAAAAAGTAACTGTAAGATTTAATTGAGCTGGCAGAGCTACCACCTGTGGACTCACAGTGCCCCAAGCTTTCCTTCTCAGTCTTAGCTGAACTTTCTAGGATAGTCATCTAAAAGTTACAAGTAAAAGTAAAAGTATATGCACACCTCAAGTGCAATGGTGAGAAATCTTTTTCTTTCATCTTAGCAGGAGCTGTGGCCCTGATAAGGTGAGCAATTACATTACTATTTACAGTTTAAGTGGTAAAATCGTCTTCCTGGTCCTTGTATTTCTGCAGTCTATAAGCTTGATTGAGCGTGGTAACCCATCCCGCAGCCTGGAGCAGGTGTGCCGATGGGCCAACACGCAGCAGCGCCGCGACCCCGACCACTCCGAGTACCACGACCACGCCATCTTCCTCACAAGGCAAGATTTTGGTCCCGCAGGTATGCAAGGTACTGTATTTTTCTCGATCGAGGCCTGTGCAGACTGAGTGCTGATATCTGCTTCCATTCACAAAGGGGTTGGCTTCAAGTCTTGCCCAGGTAAGGTCGGTGGAAACTTAAAAGTGGAGGCTGCAGCTGAGGTCACGACCCCATTTCTGCCAGTGGCGACCTCACAGGAATATAATTACTGAGTAACTTTCCAGAACCTGACTGCTGACTTGACATTGATGCCACCCTGGAAATGAAAAATTGAGATTGATATTGGTGAAGAATGTTTTTGGCATGTAGAGAAAAAACAGAAATGTTAGTTTGTCATTTTTGTAAACTAACTGCTGTTTTAGTCTTAATTTAGTTTTGTGAAGTTCAGTATGAACTTTTCTTCACTCATAAATAATGAATTGATCTTTCTTAACCCTAATAATACATGTATGCAATCATTTGGAGGAGTTTTATACCATACATGTTGTTCTGTCAGTTTGACTCACGCTGAATTTCTTCTTTTCAGCCCTTCAAAACATAATTTGAAGTGAGCAGCCTAACCTTCAGAGAAACTTGGTCCGGAATGAACAAACATCCAGTGTGCTCAAGTTCAATATCTTCCATTGACCTGTGTATATTTTTAACTTTTAAAGCACATGTGTCATGTTTAGAGGACGGCACGGGGCTACCTGGTTTGCTTGTCACACCTCCGGATGTTGCCATAGCTGCCGTTGTGTTGTGTTCATAACAAGCCCGGTTTCTATGGCACCTTGCACTGTGTTGGGCTGGACCCGGTGCTGTGTCTCGGGGTCACAAGCAGACATCACACTCCCTTGTCAAAGATTAGCTGACAGATGGTAGAGTCTATATCCAAATACACATGTTGGGCTGTGGAATAAATAGAAGAAAATCCATTCAGTTTATGGAGGAGCTGCAAAGCAAATGGAGATAAAAAAACATCTGGATGAATCACATACATGATAATGAGTTCACCGCATTTGCAAGCACACTGTAATCACACCCTGTAAATAATGTCAAGTGTTTTTGATATGCTCTCCTTGCCACTGACTTATGATACAGTATATTCAGCATTTGAATTTATCAACCAGATGACAAAGATCACCTCTCTCCTCACTCATGACATCAGCAGTAGAGAAACACATTTTTGACCCTGCCTGCTGCCGCTGCTGCACCTTTTGGCTTCAATGTGCAAAGCTCCTGATGGCCTCCTCATGGGAATATAATCTACCTTCTCCTGAATTCCTTTTTATCTGCCTTTCAGATAAAGAGTCATGCTCCACTGCTTTCATGTTTCGCTATTTCACCCGCAGCTCTTAATGTGTCCATTTATGTTGTCATTTATGAATAGAACCATCAACCATCTGGATTAAAAACTGGCCTTGATAAATCGCCGTCACGATCACACTGTAGCAAAAAAAAACAACAACCCACAAATATTCTGCTATAACTAAAATAACTTTTTTCTATACCATCAAAATAACCTGATATACGTGCTTTTCAAGAGTCTTTATCATCGGCTGTCTGTCTGCTGCATTTTCTGCTCTTTACCTGCATGCCAAAAAGGTCTTCTGATGGTCAGAAAGCATGAAAATGATCTGAAAGCCGCCAAAAGAAGGCCTGTATGAGCCTGCTTCTGAACCAGAACCAAACACGCCAAGCTGAATCACTGCACACCTCTTGATCGAGTTATGTTTAATGTTTGTGCTTTGCTTAAAAGTTTGGTAAACTGTGTTCAATGTTGTGATGCCGGGCGGATGTCTGCTGGGTTACAATGATAGGCTTCCAAGCTTGCTGTTCACTTTGGAACTTTCTTTATGTTGAGTGAGGAGATGTTTATTAAACAAGGTGTCACGCAGGAGCTTCAGTCTCCCATTCCACCTGGTAAAACTCTCCATTGTATCTGCTGTTAATTAGCGTTAAGCAAAGTGTTTTAATGTTGATATAAATGCTTTGGTATTTTAATTTGGCATGTCACTGGTTAGGCCCTTAGATTTAATGACTGAATGGCATCTGGCTCTGAATGCAGACTTACTGCAAACATGACTGACACCACATTACCCTTCATTGAACATCTGTATGTGGTACATGTTACTTTAATTTAGAGACTCATTAGAAACATTTCACCTCCGTTTATTTCACCTTGAAGTTTTGTTTTTATTATTTTGCTGCTGAAACACAACCTACTGCGTTATATCAAAAGCAACACATATATATAGATACATGGGAAAGATACATTTAAAGCAAACGTCACAGCTTGTTGTTTTTCAAATATACCATTGTGAACTTCAGAATCAGTCAGACAGCCAGAGACCTTCACATTGACTGCAATCACATCATATATAAGTTAAGTCTTAAGTTCAATGATGTCACACCAAGAGATCATTTTCCACCTCAATCATCAGCAATGCATGTCAACGTCAATGACCTTCATCCTGGTACTTAATTATTAGAGCTATGTGTTCTTTTCTGTTGCCCAGGTTACGCTCCGGTTACAGGGATGTGCCACCCACTGAGGAGCTGCACTCTGAACCACGAGGACGGCTTCTCCTCTGCCTTTGTGGTTGCTCATGAAACCGGCCATGTGTGAGTAATGGCATGACTATGAAGGCACCAGCTGAGTCTCACAGTATCTTACTGCGTCCAATTAAGGCGATAGTTTTGCACTCTAACTGTAGTCTGTAATTAGAGGCAGAGAACTTTAAAGGTGCTCTGTTGTCTTAGCAAAACAAAGGAACTGCTTGAATCAGCGTGTGCATGCAGGTGCTCATCCGAGCAACATGAGTTTATTCGGCTCTGTTGTTGGAAAAACAACTGACTAAATAAATGTGTCAATACCACATATAAATCTGAATCTGTGATTACAAGCCACTTACTGCCCCCATGTTTCTATTACTTTTGTTGATATTTGTATTATTACCACTACCAAAAGTATTATTTTGCATCTCTCGGTGGAACTTGCATTGTGCTTCTTTGTGTTCTCTTTCCTCCTGCCTCCCCCCCAACCCAACCTAACCAGTTGAGCTGTTGCCGTTGGCCGCCCACCCTGAGTCTAGGTTCTGCACAAGGTTTCAGGTTGTTAAAAGGGATTTTTTCCTTGCCACTGTTGCCCAGTGCTTGCTCATGGTGGGAATTGTTGGGTCTCTGTATATACATTTAATTATATGTTTATTATTGAGGTCATAGTTGGAGGTGGCGCCGTACCAAAATTATATAGTAGGTTGGGTGGATATTATGATTGGTTGGGGTGTCACCACAAGAGATATAAAATTAAGCATCATATAGCTCAATTTATATGATTTAAAATAATTTAAATAATATGAAAATATACTAACACAAAAAATACCACAATGTTTAAAATTCTGATTTAAAAGCCCTGCAATTTAACTTTGAATTATATAAATATTAGCAGTAACATGTAACCAAATTATATATCGAATGTCGTTTTTTTTACTGGGATTGGGGAGTCAAACCTCAATACATTTTCAGTATTCACTAGAATGTGTCCATAGCATATAGTAAAAAATAAAATCATGTACTGAAAGTTGTTAGTAGAGAAGACTGACACTCATGACTGTAAGCTAAATATAAAGCTACTGCCAGAAACTAGTTAGTTTAGCTTAGCATATAAATTGGAAACAGGGGAAAAACAGCTCCTGTCACTGTCCAAAGGTGACAAAATATGCCTAACAGCACCACGAAAGCTGAAGAGTCTTGTCACATAATCCTCCACAGCCAAAGCCAGGCTAGCTGTTCCTGATCTATATTTTAAGCTGAGAGAACCTGCTGTAGCTTCACATGTCCTGTAAAGACTACTACTACTGCAAGAAAGTGAATAACCGTATTTTCCCCAAATGTCAAACTATTTCTTTGAAGTATATAAACAAATGCATGAAGTTACTTTCCATCTCTACACAGCCTATTATTTACGATTAGGTCTCAACAGCTAAGCAGCTTCTGCCTGTGGTCATAAACCAGAGTTATCATGTATTACTACTAGTTCATTTCACACAGACCGCCTCTCCTCTAATAGGACTCGAAAGGCTTATGGAGAAACGTCTGTGAAAAAACAAAACTTCTCCACCATATGATGAAATTGATGGCTGACAGAAAAAAAACAAAAAAACATGAAAATATATGCAAATCAGTGTGAAACTTACTCATTATAAAAACGCAATCACAGGCATAATGATCAGCTTTTTTCTACACATCTTCCCCCTTCTTCGTTCGCTTTCTAATGTCATCTACTGTGTTAAATGGTGTCCTCTTACAGTAAGAAACAGAACGACTTTTAAAATGCACATGCAACAAAAATCTGGGTAAATGCCTACGAATCAAGGGCATGGCTAAAATCAAGATAATCATTATTAAAAATACTAGATAGGAGATGTATTGATGTGATGAGGTTATTGTCACATTGCTTAAGTGAAATGTGTGCACACCCAGTACTTTTGCAAGTTTTTGAATTGTTATTATTCATTCAGAAACCTTAATCAGCATAGTCACTCAGACTTTGATCTGGGAGGTAATTTAAGAACAATGCAAGATGTTCAGCTGTTTTTTTGACAGTTTTGCTGATTTAGAGCCCATTGAAGGTGTCAGGTGTGAGGCAAATAATTACCTTGAAAAGGCTGAATTATTATCAGTAGGCTAATGAAGCAGTAAAAGACTGAAGACTGAAATGCTCCAAAAGTGAGTTAGATGTGTGCATCATAATTTACAAATGCACCTTGCTATCTTTAATTGCGGCACATCTTGGCAGTACTGGCTGTTTCTTAACACATAAAAAACCTAAAAATCAGCTTTTTTATTGCCTCAAAAAACAAATCTGCCAGATCTAAGCAGCTGTTCATCCGAATGATCCACATTAATTTCAAATGTTTGCTGAGGCATGGATTTCACTTATGGATGCATCACACAAACTCTAAGCCTTTTCTAAAGTACGTTTGGAAAAGCTCTTCTCCTAAGTTACAACTGTGGCTGGACCAGTTTACTTTGTTAACTTATTTAATTAGGGCTTAATATTTTTTAAATCATAAAATAAGTTTTGTTACAAGTATATACATTAAAGCAGCACAGTGTTTCACTGGTTTGAACAGCTGCCCCCTTACAGCTATGGTTAAAACCAGGCCTGACTAGCAAGGTCTATGGAAGATTTTATTGGACTTTACAATCCACAAACGTGTACTATGATGTACAAATATTTCACTATCTAAAAATATGTATTTTTACATTTGTGATGTGTAAAATCATATCCACAAAAATACAGAGTGACTTCTACACACAAAACAGTTTTTGCACATTTTTCAGATTGCTTTCTGTCAATTTGTGAGTCATGTTACATTTGTAACTTCCTTTTTACACATTTGTGGAATTTTGTCCAATGTGTACTGCGGAGATCTGTAAAAAAATATATACACAAATATCTCAAAACTTGTATTTTTACATTTGTGCAATTTGCAAATATGTACAATTTACTCTGTACACACCTATCAATTTGCAGGTCACGCTACATTTCTGACTTCCTTTTTACACATTTGTGGAATTTTGTCCACTCTGTACCACAGAGATCTGTAAACAGGGTTCTGGAAATGTGAGAGCAGTTTATTAGCTACACCAGCAGGTGGCTGTAGCGACATTGCCTCTCATGTGTTGTAAGAATATCCATTGCAGTACCCAGGGTCATCTGTAGGAGACAACAACTTCTGCTTCTGAGAGACAACTGGACTCTCAGTCAAGTGTATATAGTTTACTATTGAATACTTTATCAGTTTATTTGTTTTAAATTTATATTTAAATAAATATGAGCCTGTGTTTGTAGTAATATGTTACACCTTCCTGTCATAGCTGTGAAAGACAGCTTTGTAAAAGTATATGAAAAGTTCTGTATTCTATAAAGCCCAATAAGGAAAACTGCATTTCAATCAAGTTATAACTTTTCAATCTTTTGACATGAAATGATTAAGAAGATTACTTTTTATTTCTATTTCTTCTTCCCCACAAAAAAGGTAAAATACAATCAGTACAAACAGTGTTAATACACCAAGTCATATGGGCAAAAAAGGAGAAAGATGAAACTTTGTGCAAGATGTATACATACTGACAGGACAAAGCCTTAGGTACACAGTAGTATATTTATTCTCTTGTCTTGCATTCAGTCTTTTTTTGGTTTACCCAAATCTTGAGTGGTATTCAAATTTTTCACTTCAACGTAAATGACACAACTGACACAAATTAGACCTCAGATCTCAATTTGAAAATATTTTGTCCCAGACACGCTTATCAGATTTTTTTTTTAGATTTTAGATGTTTTATTACAGAAATTGTATGAAACCATGACCCAATAGTCATACGTTCTGTCATTGTATTACTTATGGATGAAATTATGGTGAAAAACTATTTATTCTTTTAATTTTAAATAGTAAATTTATTAAATTTACTATTTATTACCCTTAAGGACCCCTGGTGGTCCAGCAAATGGCTATTTATTTATTAGCTGCAATAAGGTTAAAGGTGGTTAGGTTAAGGTGTAAAACAAATAGAGTGATAAAGTATTCAATAGTAAATTATATACACTTGTACAGACAAATTTAGACCGAGTCTAGTGGTCCAGCAGAAGCAGAAGTTGTTGTCTCCTACAGGTGACCCTGAGTACTGCAATGGATATTCTTTCAACTAATGAGAGGCAATTTTGCTACCGCCACCTGCTGGTGTAGCTAATAAACTGTTCACTTACAGATCTCTTTTTACAGATCTCTGTGGTACACAAATGTGTAAAAAGAAAGTCACAAATGTAACGTTTATTAAAATATGTGAGAGTAAATTGTACATATTTGCAAATTGCACTGTGTTTTTGTGGATATGATTTTACACAACACAAATGTAAAAATACAAGTTTTGGGTAGTGAGATATTTGTGTATATATTTTTTTACAGATCTCCGCAGTATACATTGGACAAAATTCCACAAATGTGTAAAAAAGAAGTTACAAATGTAACATGACCCACAAATTGACAAAAAGCAATCTGGAAATGTGCAAAAACTGTTTTGTGTGTAGAAGTCACTCTGTACTTTTGTGGATATGATTTTACACATCACAAATGTAAAAATACATATTTTTAGATAGTGAAATATTTGCGCATCATAGTACACGTTTGTGGATTGTTTTCTGTGGGTTACAAATATTAAAGTCCAATAAAATCTTCCATAAAGGTCCTGCCTAATGGCCAAAACTTAATTTGATATTAGAAGGCACAACTAACTTTTTGCACATTCCACCATATATATTGATGAATGTAACAAAGCCGATCTTCATATTATATAAAGACTGTTTTTCTCTGGAGCTTCATACATAAAAATGAAATATGGCATCATCGATTGGTCTCTTGAAATGTTTTTCTTTTACCTCGACATGTAGTTTCAGTAAGGTCAGGGCACTGCAGATATTCATACATCATAAAAGTCATGTTCATAAAAGTCTAAAAAGAAAAAATATCACTAATGAAAATGACTGAAGATTATTTATTATGCATCACACATTTCTGCAGATGCAGTGAGATCTTCAGTTAGCAAGTGACAGATTTTAGCCATATAATTATTATGTGATGCATAAGTGAATATTTTGTTTTAAGTAGCTTGTACTGTTTTAGAACTTTGATAATTCATGTGTTGTCTGATCCCACTGCCCCATATAGCACTAAAGACCTGCCCCCTTTCCTGTTCCACTAGCTTCTGTGCCTCAGGGGGTTTTCTCATCAAGGAGTTCTTTAATCACTCTCTGAAAAGCTGGAGGATGATCCTGGGGTTTTCTTTCCATATATTCAAAAACAGATGAGTACCTACACCTGGAACGGCTAATAAGATTTTATTTTAACAAAGATGAAAGAAAGAAAAGAAAAAAGAGAAAAAAAAGGAAAGTCAATTATTCTGTTGGTATTCAATTACTACATCTGTCATTCACCTAATGAGAGTTATAAGCTCAACCAGAATGTGTAAGAAAGTTTCATTGTGTTGAGAGCGGTTCAACCAATAGAGCTGTTAGTGGGTGGCTAATAGAGATCTTACAGCAAATCCCACTCCCCTGTAGACAGCATTTCACTGTATTTCGGTACAAAGACATATCTGATGCTAGTAGCACCATAATAAGCCAAAGTCCTGTCTCGTAGTCCAGTAGCCTCTGCAACTCCGTGTGATCTCTCATTGACAGTTTATTTCATCAATGATATCCACCCACGCTCTAATGTCATCTCTCCAATTTTTTAGCCATATTGTTGGTATGTTTGACCTCTCTCAATTTTCATGGCTTCCGCCAAAGTGGTGGTGTTGGAAGCAATAGTTTTCAATAGACTTTTTTGGGAAACACTTATTTCCTTTCTTGCGGAGAGTTAGAGTAAACCACTCTCATGCATGTACTCTAAATATGAAGCCACCACCAGCAGATTAGTTAACTTAGCTTAGCACAAAGACTGGAAACGGGGATAGAGCATGTCTGGTGATGTAAAAAGATAACAACAATTCACCCTCAAGCACCTCAATAGCTCAATAATTAAGTATTAATTAGTATCTTGCTTGGTTTATCCATAAAAACATCTATAAAAACAACAAGAAGCAAATAAGTCAATGTCAGACTTTAAAATCACCAATATTGTACAGATACCGATATACAGATACCAATACCAAAGCACAATGTATGAAAAGGAACTTCTTTACTATCATGTTGGGACAAGCTATCTGTTGTTAATTATGATATACATGCATTAGCAACATTATCCTTCCTTTTTTTTTTTTTTTTTTACAATTCTGTAATTAATTAATTAATGACATAATCACACACATTTAAACACAAGACATACATGGTAAATAACAAATTGTTCTTGTGTGAATTGCACTAAGGAGGTGATTACTGCCTCCATGTAGGGAAACAAAGAGTGCAAGGCAAGAGTTATTATCATAATATTGATAGTATAGATCTCTATCTGCCCACATCTGGAATGAATGAATGAAGTAAATAAAATATAAAATGGTGTTGTTTCATAAAGCAAAATACACCAGAATTCTCAATGCAAGCAGCTGAAGAAGTTTATCTAAATAAAAGACTGGTTTTAAATCAGGAAATATCTGATCAAAGAAAAGGTAAACTACACTAAGAATCTGACTACACTTTAAGGCCAACTTTCAATACTTGACAGTTTTAGATACTTCGCTCTATGGACAAATTTTGATCAGTATTTCTCCTATACTTCGCTCTCTCATCTGTTCTGGATGTGACCTTAACGACAGGGAAGACGTAAGATTAGTCTCCTGTGATTTTGCTGGTCATAATTTGCTTAGAGGTTTCATACACCTCCTGTAAATAAACCTTTTCCCCCCATCAGGCTAGGCATGGAGCATGATGGCCAGGGAAATCGTTGCGCTGATGAGACCAGTATGGGCAGCATCATGGCTCCACTTGTCCAAGCAGCTTTCCACCGCTATCACTGGTCACGTTGCAGCAAGCAGGAGCTCAATCGATACATCCAGTATGTTCTGATTCACTCAGTCCATGATTTCTCATTTTCTCTTGGCCCTATATTGGCTTATGCTGCACTGCTTATGTGTGCAGCAGCTTAATGTTATTGACTTTTTAAAGTTTCGTCTTATCTGCTGTGTTCTCCCCCTTTTTCATTCATGACTCTATTATTTTCATCTTTTCTCAGCTCCTATGACTGCCTGCTGGATGATCCCTTTGAACACAAGTGGCCCAAGCTTCCTGAGCTCCCTGGAATAAATTATTCAATGGACGAGCAGTGCCGCTTTGATTTTGGTGTTGGTTACAAAATGTGCACTGCTGTAAGTCCCCAAATCCCCAACTTGTTGATTTAATGATTTGAGTCATATTTTTCCTCTTGAATCAGCAGAAATTCTGAGGTCCCCTCACATAGACACACATTTATTACATGGCCTAGAAAAGCTGTTAATGCATTACAAGCGATAACAATACAGTAACATGATAATGGAGTGCAAATACAGACTAGATAAACACATAATAACACATATAAGTCACCTGTTAAAAATGTAAAGTTCTTACATGCAGGATTGCCAGGAAATGATACATAAAAGTTCTTTTGAGAGACACCATGGCACATTATCTTATAGAAAGTCAAGAGCCTCTCATGGGAATTTTAAAAATTCAATCACGTGCCTCATCTAAAATTTAGCTGAGGCTGATATTGAGTTTGTCTACTCGTCTATATTTCCAAAAAGCTCAAAGTTGCTGTTTCCTCATTTAGTTTCGAACCTACGATCCTTGCAAGCAACTGTGGTGCAGTCACCCTGACAACCAGTACTTTTGTAAAACCAAAAAAGGTCCTCCGGTGGATGGAACAGAGTGTGCTCCAGGAAAGGTGAGAAATTAAAAAAATTAAAACATCTTGAAATGATTTTAAATGTCATTATTCTGGACTTGTTGACCATTCTTGCTTTCTGCTTTTTGGCACTGACTTTTCTCCTGCCTATTTTTAGTGGTGCTTCAAGGGCCATTGCATCTGGAGATCCAGCCAGCAGCCCCAGGGCCACGATGGGAGTTGGGGCTCCTGGTCAAAGTTTGGCTCTTGCTCCAGAACATGTGGGGGTGGAGTTCGCTCCCGCAACAGACAGTGCAACAACCCTCCGTGAGTGCATTGCCAGTGAGGAAGCCGATTCTGGGAAGCAAAGAAAGAAAGAAAAAGAGAACACAATGAAAAAACAAAATCAGATACTTTTTCCGTGGCCAAATAGTTTATTTGAAATGTGCGTTCATCCAACAGATGATGACATACTGTAAATGTGTGAATGAAGAGCTGGATAGCAGAGACGGTTTTTGAGCCAGTACTGGCTTTGATTAAGTTTGCTTAAACAAAAACGTGAAAGTGTTCAGGAGTGTGAGCTACTTTATGTTACTTACTGTTATACTTTACTGTTTAAATAATTAAAAGTTTTAATTTTACCTGATGACATTTTTCTTAATTTAACACATTTTTCAGTTTTATAGTTAACTCCGACGGCATATAATGAAAAACGTATTTAAATTTTAGACCCTTTAGAATTCAGACTTATGGACTGTGAAAAACAAAATTATAATACCACGCAGGAGAAGGCACATTTATTTACTACTAAAAAGGATAAATGACAGAAACAAAACGTTGTTTCACTCAGTATGGGGTTCTCAATCCATCGTTATCTGCAGGCACCAGGCTTGTTTAATAGGCCTTTGTCACAGCAGACACTTGAAATATAAGGTACGGTCACATTAAGCATGTTGTGTGTTCAGAAATGGAAAAGTCATAATTCTAGGGGTGTATCGTCATCATATCAGATTTCATGTCAGATCCATGACATCAAATCCTTTTTCAAGGTTGAATGTGGGGCAATTGTGCTGAATGGAAGGCTGATGTGATCATATATTTAGTAGGAAAGCTGCAGCACCAGCATCCATGATGGCTGCATTCCAATTAGGTTCTCCAGTTGCAGGTCACTTGCATGGTGTCCTACTTCCATGCTAATTCTTAACAGTTTTTGAGAAAAATAAAGTTACCTCAAGAAAGTGACAAACAACTGAGACTAGTAGCTGTGTGCCAAGTCCATTCGAGATACCGTTTCCACACAGTATGTACATGATACACTATGACAAACTTATTGTGATACTGTTTTAGAAGTTATTATACAAAAACATCAACATACCATTTTATACTAATCAAAAATTATACAATATGTGTGACGCCGGAAGTCAATCAAACTGCCCATTCAGTTTCATAAGAAAAATCTTTTGGAGCTGTTTCATCACCCCCAATGTATCAGTTTGTGTTATGGATGAGTTGCTCACGGCTGGAATAAATTAAAACCCTCAAACAGCTCAGAAAACAAAAGGATGAAAGTTTTAGAAAAAATGTTTTGCTTTCTAATTGGCAGAGGTAATCCAAAGTGGCAGATGGATTTAAGCATTTCCTTCAAAACGTTCTGAAATCATACCTAGAAGGACAACCTTTGGATGTCATGATAGAAAACATCTTTAATGACATCGTTTTGTTTTTGTCGTTGATCAGGCCTGCCTACGGCGGTCGAGATTGCCCTGGCTCTGCTTTCGACTACCAGATGTGCAACACAGAGGAGTGTGCTGGCACTTACGAGGACTTCCGTGCTCAGCAGTGCATCCAGAGGAGCAACAAATACCACAAAAACATCAAGCACACCTGGCTACCGTATGAGCACCCAGATGGTAAGTCTGTAAGGAGCGAAGCAAAGTTGGCTCCCTCTTTCAGAGGTTAGCTTAAAAGTTTATTGCAAAGCAACAAGTGGATAGATGATATTTGCAGGAGGCTGATGTCTTTTTCAGATTGGGAAGATACTTGGATGAACCAAGGTGTGAGTGGGTGCGTGTGTGTGGTTGTGTTTTCAGAGGCCCGTAAGTGTGAGCTGAGCTGCAAGTCAAAGGAAACAGGGGAGGTGGTGTTCATGAACCAGGTGATGCATGATGGGACCCGCTGCAGCTATTCAGACCCCTTCAGCGTGTGCGCTCGAGGAGAGTGTCTGGTATGTCTCTACTAAAACTAGGTGCACTCGCAAACAGCAACCTTGGCATATTTTAAGACTTTGAATAATAATGTGTGTCTGATGAGGTTTTTTCACAAAAAACTTTATTAACTTGTTAAAATGTCTTGCATTTACACCCAGACCTTTTCAGTCATTGAAAAATCCTGAATCTATGAATATGCAAATATTTTTAATTTCAAAAGTTGAACTACTACTTCACCAGAAACTCCATTCTAAGTATATGTGCACTGGAAGTTTCAAGTTTCTACATCTCATGTAATCACATCTTGTGTAAGGGTAAAATTTAAAGTGAGCACAGAAAAACTTGCCCCCTTCAGGTGTTATATGTGGAAACAGCCTACTAGTGTCAAACTCTGCCCATATATCATTCTGCACAGTGAAGCTCAAGTGAAGTAACAAGAAACGAAACACATTTTTGAGATGAGGAGGACTGTAGATATTTTCAGGTGCTGGACTACTTTGCAAGGTACCAAAAATGAGGACTGAAGGAGTCTGAGAAGTCAGAGGAGTCTGTCTTACTATGTCCTGGAAAAAAGTCTAAGCTTAAGATTGTCATGCAAATTTCTTTAGCTGCTTTTAAAAAAAGAACAACAGACATCCTAACGGATATATGCAGTTGTTTAGTGGTAGTTAGTTAGAGCTCTACATTTAGTCTTTTCATTGCATTTTTGTCTATGTAAATATTTTGTACATTTTGTGTAAATTTTTATTGTATTTTAACTTTTGTATTACGTGATGCATTGTTTTTCAACTCATGGTTGAAAAATTGTGCTATACAGGACTCCCTTGTAAAGAGACTGTGTCTTAATGGAGCATTACTGTTAAAATAAAGGTATATATATATATATGGAGAGAGAGAGAGAGAGAGAGTCAAGTCTCAATTGCCGTCGATTGGCATTTTGTAAATGCAGTGACACAAAAGCTTGTCTAAACATTTCATTAATAAAAAATGTATCAAATGTATTTTGTTTTATATAAATAGCACATATATGCATTTTATCCTTTTTTTAGATAACATAATAAATATATATATATAATAAAAAATTGATAACACTACAAAATAAATTTGATACTAAAGTGCACTATTTTTATGTTTTGTTAAACACTTGGTGTTGCCTTTTTAAGTCATTTTCAAGTTTTATGCCAGAGATCAGCATCCTTGTGAGGCCAGTAGTAATATATAATAATAATTATCACTTGACAAGGAGCTGAGTTTGGAAATGCAATTTCCCCTTGCCTTGACCTTTAATAGAGTGTATTTTGATGATGAAAATAGTGCCCTTAGAAGGAGTTTTGCAAATATTTGATGACTATACTATAAATAATTGTGAAGGGAAAACTGCACACTTCTACCCTCTTCTCTAGCACAAACACACACAGACATTATTTTGTCTAAATTTTCACCTTGGACATAAAGTTGAGACTTTTCTTGTTGCAGGCCAGCTGCTCATTGTTTTGGGTACATCCCTGTTATGTCTGGGTCTGTTTCCAATATGTATCACCATCATTGTCGTCATCATCGGGCTCCAAAACAGATGTGTGCAATGTTTTCTCATGGCATCATTTTCCCAGTGGGATAATCTGAGTCTGTATAAAAGTCAAATGCTGCATTGCCCTAGTTTGATTTACTGTGTTTGCTCTTTCCCCTCACAGCATGTAGGCTGCGACAAGGAGGTCGGCTCTTACAAACAAGAGGACAAATGTGGAGTGTGTGAAGGGGACAACTCCCACTGTCGCACTGTGAAGCTGACACTCACCAAAACACCCAAAAAGAACGGTAATTATCAACTAACTGGACAAGTCATTGCTAAGAAACTTTGCTTCAGATGGTCCATTATATGACATGCTGTCATCATTTAACCTCAAAATCATTCATCCGGAGGCTTTAAACACATCCTCCCAATCTTCTCTGTTTGGCCACTGCTCCTTATCCCTCACTTTGATCAAAAGAACAGAACTTTCTGTCTCGATTCAGAAATAATTGGCTGCTATTCCAGCCCAGAATATGTGTCCGCTATGCTCCCAGCTGTACTGTACTGTTTCTTTGTCTTATTAGGAATGCTGAAAATGTTCGACATCCCAATAGGAGCCCGCCACATAGTTATCGAAGAGAACGAGACCTCCCCTCATATAATTGGTCAGTATGTCTTACATTTTTTTTCCAACAGTGGAAATACATGACATTACTGGTGCTAAATTACACAGTTGGTTTGAGAGTATAATTGTCTGTCTGTGTGTGTGTTTATGTGTGTGTGGGTGTGTGTGACCATGTCACATGACTGAAGTTGCAGGGGTTATTTTACCTTGTAAGGCTAGCTGTGTAATATAATTTACTGGTGCATTGTAGTCTGTACCAGTCAATGGCATCAGCAAGTTCAACTTCTTTACTCAATAAAGAATGACATGAAAGGGTCAGTTCAACCAAAACGCATGGAAAAATAAATGGATGATCAACCTGGGCTGGAGAAGGCTCAGGCTATGCATGACAGTTTGAGCTCTGATTGCCTGGCAGGTTGGCTGACAGGGAATGTGACAATGATAGAGTGGAGCTTGTGTCATATGCGCGCACACACACACACACACACACACACACACACACACAAACACAAACACAAACACACAAACACACACTTACACCTCTTCTACTACTTAATAATAATTCTAGCAATAATAATGATAATAATAATAGGACTAATAATTCTAGCATCGGGTGCTGAACAGGAACATGGGGGTAGTAGTCGCTTTCAATCGTAGATTCGGACCATACAGTTCCAGAGACAGAAATACATGCTGAAAGCGGTGAACATGCAGCCGAACATGAAAATGAGTAAATTAGTAAATGCAATTATACAGAGCCCTTACATAAATAATAATGTAAAATCACAAAAAATGTCAACAAACTCACATCGACTTTGGCTTCTGTACAGACTACCACAGGGTGAATACAGGAAAACCACACAAGATGCTTTTTAATGTACAGACTCTGCACTGTAACTACAAACTTTTCAGAGCCAGCTTTCAAGCTAAAAGAGCATATTTGATATTCAAAAGATAGATTTCCAATCGAGCATTTCTTTAAGAGAATAACCAGAATGCCAGGATATAAGGCCATATCACGGCTACGCATAATTAACATACAGTACACATACCCGGGAGGGATGCACCCTGGTGTGTGAGATGTTACACAGCCTTTTCTGTTTTACACAGAAATGTTATCAAAATCAACCGTCTATCCAGATCAGTGTAAGAAAGAGTTTCTATTGAGGAAAAGTCTGCAAAAGTCAGTCAACCGTCTGAACTTGACACTTCTCGTTCCGTGTTGCTGAAGCTAAAGGACAACTCATCGAACATGGTGTGCTGTTTCTAAGCTAAAGTCTACTTTATTTCAAATGCAATTCACACAGCTGATGAGTCACATCCCAGGTGCTATTCTGCTAATTGCTTTCAATTTGAGCTGAATGTAGAGTAGCTGAGTAGTTAGACCAAGATGCAGTGTCCAAGGCTTTATCTGTAAATGCAGAGCAAAAGCAGTGTGTCAGAAATTATAATAAGACCGGAGCTCTAGAATGTCTTCAGGTGTAAGAAGGAGTGTTTGAGCTTACTGTAGCTCTCTGTGCAACTGCCATTGGTAAGTCAGGCTCACTGTGGCATTCAGCCAAACCCTCTCCTCTTTTCTCCTCTCTTTTCCTCTCTGGCTTTTATTACCTCATGGGAAGAAGAGATGACCCACAACTTGGAGAAATCTGAAAATAGACACTGACACGGCAGAGGAGGGTTGATCTGAATTTCTGTTTCAATTTTTGAGATTTTTAATGAATGAAATTAGAAACAACACGATGTGCACAAATTCTTTCCCACCACATGAGCATAAACATCTGTTTTTCCTCATTACTGACAGCTGTGAAGAATCAAGTTACTGGAAACTTCATACTCAATGCAAAAAGTGAAGACGCTGAATCAAAGACCTTCATCGAAAATGGTCTACAATGGGAGTATTCCATCGATGGTGAGAAGGAGACCCTGAAAACATCTGGTCCTCTGCATGAAGGCATTGTAGTGCTGGTGAGTGGGGCTGGGTCATCACTTTTTACGATGCTTTTTTCATTGATTCTCTAAAAAACGTTCTTCACCTCATTGCAGGTAATTCCCCAGGAAGAAGACGCGAAGATCAGCTTGACATATAAGTATATCATACATGAGGACCTGTTACCGCTTATTACCAACAACAATGTTCTTCTGGCTGAACTTGACACTTATGAGTGGGCACTGAAAAGCTGGTCTCAGTGCTCCAAACATTGTGGGGGAGGTCAGTACTGCAAGTCTTAACTTGGTGTGTGTTCATGCAACAGTAAAGATGAATCTCATCTGGTTTTTGTGAAGTTCTTTCATCTTTTTGTTGGTGGTCTACAGTGAAAATGTCACTGATTGACTGCTTGAGATGATTGGTCAATAAAAAATGAGTTGAATCAAATTTGTTGACAGTCTTGATAGTCATTAAAATAATTTAGGCCAAGTGTCCATTGACAAACATTTGCTACCAGTTTTTCCTGTCTGAAAATGTGGTTCTTTTCTCTGTTTTTAGTTGTTGTAAATCAAAATAATTATCTATTATTAAAAGAGCAAATTATAATTGTATCCTTTAGGCATACAGTACACAAAATATGGATGCAGAAGGAAGAGTGACAGCCGTTTGGTTCATCGTAACTTTTGTGAAACCAGCAAAAAGCCCAAACCCATCCGGAAACGCTGCAATGTCCAAGAGTGCAGCCAGCCCACGTGAGTGATCTCTAATGATAGAAAATGCTTTAATATTTCAATAGCTAGTGTGGCATCAAAAGTGATATAATAATAATATGTCCACCCTGATAAGATGTATGCTAATTTAGAGGGAATATAAGTGCCATTCTTGACTAGCGGAGAAAAAAATTGTAATTGCGGTTATATAAAAACAAAAAGCCTGCTGTGCTGACAGGTGGGTGGTGGAAGAGTGGAGTCCCTGCAGTAAAACCTGCGGGAAGCTCGGCTACCACACCAGGGTGGTGCAGTGCATGCAGGCGCTCCACAACGGCACCAACAGGCCTGTCCACAGCAAACACTGCACTGAGGATCGCCCAGAGACCAGGAGAGCCTGTAACCACACAATATGCCCCGCCCAGTGGAGGACAGGGGCATGGTCTCAGGTGAGTGAGGAGTTCAAACTTAGTTGTAACATATATGTCTACTGAGGGGAGATTTAAGCCTGACTGAATCAAAGCAGGTTGCACCACACATACCAATTCTTACGTAGCCATTAGTTGTTACAAAATATTTACACCTGCTAACTCCTGGGTAACTGTTTTCCAATATCTGACTCATTCAGATTGAGGAGTAAAAGAGGTATGGTTGACATATCTGACCTGACACTGATTTAAATTCTGTTTGATAATGATGCACTTTAAATTACATTTCACAAATTATTGACCAAATATCGTTGCTCAAATTTGCCTAGAGTTATTCAGATACTTTCCTTTCACTCTTAACTACATGAATACTACTAACTTTGAAAGACACAGATATCTTTACATATTCATGTTATTACAGCCATATTTACATTTTCACTGTACATAGGATTGGCACTGAAATTTAATATGTCTCTTCTCTCCCTAACCAAGACTACTTTTATTTTTTTGCAACATATCTTCATTGGAGTCTTACCATTTCCCATTTTTAGCATAATCAGTGGAATTTCTCTTACTGGTCAATTTTCTGAGCTAGAAAAAAAAGTCACCATTGATTGTTTTTTGATTGTTTAAGTTACTTAACTTGCGTTACTTAAGTAATGTAAGTAACCCAAACCATGATTTTTTCCTAACCCTGATAAAGTACTTCTGGTGCCGAGACCTAACAAAATTGCAACCTTTCAAAATGTTGACCAATAGGTTTATTTTGAAAGTCTAACTGGACTTTGCATATTTATTATTGCTAAAATTGCCAAAAATGACGCAAATTGGGTACGCGGGGCATTAAAAACCGATGCCAAGGGGTCTTTACCAAGCGTCCACATGTGACAAGTTGGAAGTGAGAATGTGTTGATTTGGATACATAAAGTCAAAGTGTATATCAATTTAAATCAGTCTCTCTTTTTGATTTAAAATAAATAGATAAATAGATCTGAAAACAATGAGCTTAAAATATAGAAGGATGCTATCACTTCATTTGAATAGGTGTGAATATCTTAATGCTCAACAGTTTGGATGCATGCATCCTATAGCTTTAACATGTGTCTTCATGTGTGTGTGTGTGTGTGTGTGTGTGTGTGTGTGTGTGTGTGTGTTGGTGCTGTGGCAGTGTTCGGTGACCTGTGGCGAGGGGATTCAGCAAAGACAGGTGGTTTGCAAGGCCAGCGACAACACCATTGGCGAATGTGAGGACGAGAAGCCAGAAACAGTCCTCATTTGCAAACTCAGTTCTTGTCCAGGTGAGATTCACATGCATGTAATTAAGCAATAATATTCTCAAATGTATCAGTTCTGCTGCCTGTCTTACCTACACTGCCTCTGTATGGTCAGGTCATTTCATTTTCATAACGGATGCGATAGATTTCATGTTTCTTTTGAAGAACTTGTAGGTGGTTAATGTCTGCTGCATCATGCACATTTAGGCATAACCCTCTGGGAGTATGATTTAAGCAAGCCTAATTACAGATACTTCACATAGTACATGATGTTTTTCTCAAAGCCAGTATCAAAATTTAGAATTGCAAATTTAGTTCACAGTGAAACAGTCAACTTACTCACAGCAGTTACGTCAAATTGGCGCAAATTGTAGGCCAAAACCTTTTTCATCACCCTGGGATGCCATTTACATAAACATCATGTGATTGAATACATTATTCTGTTTGTTTGATGATTACACTAGGTGGTCTAACTACACTTAGTCCTTAATTATATTTATTAATTAGTTCATTATGCAAGCCTGTTGTAAAATGACTAATAAATTTACCTTACAAATAACCGTCCGTGAATACCTAAAGGAAACTGTCTGAACTAAAAAAATATTGTCAAAACATTTCTGCACTGATTCCCTCCTGCAGTTTGCCATCGCTTTCACTTCAAAGAGGTTGGAGCCACCACCTCTTTTTTTCTGTTTCCCTGCTGAGTGAAAAGTGTTTTTTGTCAAACACACGAAGAAGAAGTCCAGGTTGTGCACTGCATTCTGAAAAATAACAACGCTTTTATACAGGTTTCTAACAACACTGCTCTGTTTTCTTATAGTAGAAGATAAAGTGTATTTATTTTTTCTTGGGTCTCATAGCTGCCGTTTAAAGTCTTATTTAGGAGTTTTCAGCCTAATTTTGTCCTCTCCTCCAGGACAGCCAGTGTCATCTCTTGACATTGAAACAATGGATAACTCCTCAATAAAAGACGAAGCTGTACACCAAAGGGCTCCTGAAAACCCTGTCCACAAAATCTCTTCAAGTAAGTCAATTTGTAATTTGTTTCAGAAATCAATCACTGTAATCTAAAGATAAACATCTACAGAAGAAGTGTTTTTTTTCTTTCTAAAATGTTGCTTTTAATGATGTCCTCTCACCTGTTATTACTAGATGAGCCATGTCTGGGGGATAAATCTATTTTCTGTCAAATGGAGGTTCTTGCACGTTACTGTTCCATTCCTGGATATAATAAGCTTTGTTGTGAGTCTTGCAACAAGAAAGACAACCTTGACACACATAGTCCTGACTTCCAAAACACACCAGTGTCCTCATTGGAAACTGAGACCTCCACTCCTTCTCACCCTGCATCACCCAAGGCTCCCGCATCCGCTACAACCCAGAGCCCGCCGCAAACCACTAAAGCCATTGGCAGACGGCTTCGCTCCACTGCCCCGGTGCCAACCACGGCTACCGCTGCTGAAGCCTCTCCATCGACGGGTGCTGCTCTGACCCAGGGTCCCACCAGCGACTCCTTCCTCACAGCTGCAAAGGGAGACTTACACACGGGGCCTCTTCTACCTCCAGGGCCGACACGGCCCACAGCAGCCTCCAGTGGAGGTGCCTCTAAAGAGCACAGTCCAAACAGCACTTTAGGCCCAGTTGCTGCCAGGTCAAGAAGGGACAATTTAGGATCCGAGAGGGACTCGAGTCACAGAACCCTGTCAGCTCAGAAATGAACAGTGAGCGATGTTGTGAACGTGCTGGGCAGTGAGTCTCATACATCAGCTCACCCTTTGAAGCATCCAATAGACTCGCAGTCTCGCTGCAGATATTTTATTTCTTTTTTACAAAGATTTTTGTTTTTCCATGCCAGTGAACTTAGACCAGACCAGTGATGGTTACCTCATCAAAACTCCGGAGTGATCCGTGTGCAGCGGCGCTCTGCCCTCTGTGCTTCAAATATGAAACGGGAAAAAAAAGTTGTCAGGTGCTGTAAACTAAAACTACAAGACGTGTTCAAAATGTGATGACTGCATTGCTACATTCATGTTTTTATCTGTGTACACTTGTGTAAGCCTGTTTTTTCAAGTGCATTAGAACTACTATTGAACTTGTTTTGTGAACATGTGAGGAGAGGTCAAAGGCCATGGTTTTGGAGGTGCACGTGTCAACTATGGAGACTAGAGTGTGCCACCAGAAAAATTATAGACCCTGCCAGTGGTCACTTATAATCAATTAATATATTGCTAAGTTAAAAAATATTTATTACATTTTAATGATGCACTGAATAAAGCAAAGTCAATTTGCAGATGTATAATTTGAATTTCTTATTCTGTTTTAAGAATTAATAGAATTTTAAAATATAATTGCAAAAATATTTTTAATCTATATGCAATCTATTTTGGTTTGGTCGTCATCACCAAGAAATAGCTACTGCCCCTAAAACCAACATTTTTAGGTTTTTTGTTCACAGTTTTTAGAGGTGTTGATAGATGTATTTCTTCACTTTGGAACATCCCCTTGTTTCCAGTCTTTATGCTAAGCTAGGCTAATCACTTCCTAGCTCGGGGCTTTACGTTTGCTGTACAGACACGAGATTGGTATCAATTCAGTTAAATTAAATCAAATTCCGTGGGGCTATTTTGACATGGGAAACAGACATATAAATTGCCAAAGCAAGTGTGAAAGAAAAACATGTGCATAAACAAAAATAATCTTATCAATAATAGCATATTTCCCAAAATGTCCAAATTGGTATTTTATTGATAATTTGTACTTAGATTGTTTCATTTCAGATTATTTAAATGCAGATGTAATCAATCAATTCATTATGGCTTTTAAAATGTATCTAACTGATTATAATAAAACACCTGTTAAGTCTATAATCATTTCAGTGGCACACTCCAGACTCCATGGTCATCACTCCCGGCAGGGAGCTTCATAGCTTCTCTGTCCCCGGTGCTCTTTTTTTGTTGTTGTTTGTTCCCAAATCCAACTACTGGTGATTATCATCACTGGTAAAAATAAATAAATAAATAAATAAAAAATCATAACTGTTTGTAAGCCCACTCCACTTTAGCATGCCCAGTGTCTGTTTTGGATGTCAGTCACTTACGCTTTCAAAACAAAAAGATAAATGAAAAAACTCATTATGTTATTTTTTGTAACTGATATGTTTTTAGATAATATGTATATAGTGTAAATTTCAAGCAATGAAAAGAAATTGACAACCAGGATTACAGAAAGTATGTTGTAATTGGAAAATACCGGCGATGCTGTAAGTCTGCAGCCTGTGGTTGGTCATACTGTTACACCATTCCTGCATTGCAGTTCATAACGTCATTATGTTTATTGTATAGTTCTTGTATATAAGTACGTGAATGAAAGCTTTAAATGTTAATATTTATTGAATTTTTAAGTGGTATGGAGAACAAAGTAAAACATGTTTGAAAGAACTGAAATTCTTGTTATTTCACATGCTCTATTTAGCATACATGTACTGTTGTTATATTTAGCTTTTGAGATGTTTCTTACTTGGCTTCCTTTTAGTGGTACGACTATGTGAAAAAACATTTGTAAAAGCTTTATTCTGCCTGAATTGCGGCATGTAGATTTACTGTATTTGAGTTGAGAAGAGGCACCTGGAATGTCATGTTACTATTGATGGCTGTTCAAAATATTTTTACATTGTGAAAATGGAAGCAAAATAGACACATTCAAGCACTTTATTAATTTTGTCCAGTCATATGCAGGGATGTCAATGCGTCAACAGACGATAAGTCACATGAGTGATGATGAGTCCTAATCAGGAAATCCTAATCAGGAAATCTTAATGAGGTCTGAGTGGCACACCATGACATTAATTCCTATTACTAACCAGCTTCTTTCTTCCAGGCTGGCATTTGGCTGCTGACACTGGTCTCTGACAGTGAGCATGTCCTCCATGCAATGTTTCTGCTCTCGCTAAAAGGGCAGTGTTCTGTCGATCAGCCAGGCTGTCACCATGCCTCCATCTCTCTATCTTTTCCTGTGAGTGATGACAGGGTGCTGCTGGCGGTGTGGGTGTCACACAGTCAGTCCAGGGTGGCACTCGCTGTGAGACGTCTACGGAGGTGTCTGGTGAAATCCAGCTGTGCTCGGGGCAAAGCCTGATTGACAACGGACTTTGGCAGCCAGCCCTGAGAACAACATTATATTTGTTAAACCCCTGAATTGTTTTTTCAGCTGCCTAGCCTGCTGCTGTACATTAAATAATGCACTGTTCATGTGCAAATACAGTTCCCTTTTTAAAATATGCATTTAATTCATTCAGTATTGTTTTACCATCTCTGGTTTCATAATCCACATTTTTAAAATCAAAGTAATGCAGTTCTACAACAAAGATAGAACAAATAGATAGACAAAGATTCCATAGAATTGTGGGACTCAAAAGAGACAGATTCGAAAAAACAATGGTTAAAATCAAAGAGAAATCCTGATTTTAAGTGCCTGATTTAAAGTATTAGTAGTGGTGGGAAAAAATAGCAGAAAAATAATAAAAGCTGTACTCCACTTAGCAATAATACATCAGTATGAGTATACTGTATTTATATCATAATGTCTATGCAGTTTCTTGTCAAATGAAGCATCTCCTGTCAGTCATGTGAATCCACTAAACACTAGCTACATCTAGCTCCACCAACCCGGCAGTTTATTTACTGCAAACCATCACCACCCATTCCTCACCTGGGAGAATATATGAGAGCATCTTAAAGAGCATATCCTCACCTGAAATACAAATATTTTCTCACATTTCTATGTGATAATGCCACAAAGCTTGTCCTCAGACTGAAACCTGTACATCATTTTAGTATATTGATTTACTGAAATAGCTGGATGGTGTGTGGCCAATCTAAGAAGCTCACTGCTCAGCAGATATAAGCCTGGCGGAAGAGCTGGAGCTTAGAACTAATAGAAAAAGCATCTGCTCACTCCCATCTGTACAATATTAATTTATTACACAAGAAATGTAATAAATGAATATCACACACATTGGAGTCTGCAAATGCTTTTCCAATTATCATTCACAAAATGGAAAATACATTACATATAAATTTACCTTTACGTCCATATTAAGAAGCCATGTGAAGTGGCTTTTTCTGGTATCCTCTTCCATAGCCTGTATGATAATGCAAGTTGGTCCATCCTCTGCTCTGTAAACATGCAAACAAACTCATTAGCAGTCAGCCAAGGTTTATTAGGAATGGTTCCGTTATGTATATTTTTATTTACAAACTAGAACTGCTCTCATCTTTATTGCGTTTATCAATGTATTGAAATTCATTCAAGTTAATTAGGCCCTTATGTCATAAACATTGTTACTAGCAGCATGATTCTAGGGCAGTGGTGGAAAGTAAGACTTGATTTGCTTGCAGTAGTTATGTTTGGCGGTGTGGCTCTGTTCCACCTCCCTGCCCATACATCCCTGCCTGAACTAAGGCTACATTTTTGACCACTACAGTTTAGAGGCAATTATTGTCATTTTTACCTGACGACATTTATTTGGTAACTTTAGTCACTAGTTACTTTGCAATTTCAGATTGATAAATTAAATAGAAAATGTAATCAACAAATAAATCATCAAATTCCTTGAATTAAAATAAATGAAGTTAACTGGATTACATTCAATTAATTAGATTGACGTAAATTATATAAAATGCAATTTAATCAAATAAATGAATTAGATTTAATTTAATTAAAACAATACAATGAAATTATATAAATGAAATGTAATTA
Source organism: Micropterus salmoides (assembly GCF_014851395.1). Taxonomy (NCBI): domain Eukaryota; kingdom Metazoa; phylum Chordata; class Actinopteri; order Centrarchiformes; family Centrarchidae; genus Micropterus; species Micropterus salmoides. The sequence continues at coordinate 16,865,973 of NW_024041262.1, read as the reverse complement.
AAATCACTCAACTGAATTAGATTATATTAACTAAATGTAATTACATTAAATGAATTAAATTACATTAAATCAAATATTGAAATAAAATAAATCAATTGAATTTAATGATGTTTACTCAAATACATTTTATTAAATTAAGTCCAATAAATTATATTTAACTCAATTTAATTAAATTAATTCAATCAAAGTGAGTTAATTAAATTAAAATAAAATAAGGTAAAATATTAAAAGAAAATAAATTTGTTACAGACATTCGTGCCCTCCTCGGGATGAATTCTAATGACCATGACCGTTAACCTTTCCTTATTAAGCGCTTTACAGAGCTGCCGGCGCGGCTGTAGACTTTTAGTTTTGTTTATTGGAAACACTGCAGAAATGTGTAACAGTTACTCAGCCAAATATTAAATCTAACACACAGGAGATATGACTGCAGACATTTAAGCCCACTGATATTAGCCGGTGCTGGGCACGTTACCACAGACCAAATTAAAATGTCAAAGCAAATAAAAATACAATTTTTTACTGTGGAGTCAAAGATTTTTTCCATTTTGTTCTGACATCTTGCTACTTGGACGTTATGTTTTATGAGAGAAAGTTTAATGAACCTGTTGAATGTATCTATGTATATATATTTATATATTTATTTGTATATCACATGATGATTAATGCCTAGTGCCTAAACAGAGTTGCACCTGCTCTGCACATGATCCTACCTCACAAAGCCTGCCTGAGGTGGGAAGGATTCCAGCTGAATCGCTGCTCCTCCAAGATAAACTCTGGACTTTTGTCTGCAACTGTGTCTGACACTCAGGAAATCTCTTTGGCCAATCAGATTTCCTGCTGTCTCGGCTGAAATCTCGTGAGTGACAATCGTATCAGGTCCAACATGCTTCAGAACCTAAAACAGACAGAAATATTAAATATTTTATATATTAAATATTGTTTGCAAAACACTGCATTGACTATAGAATTGAACTGCAATATATGCAATGAGAGGTCTAGCAGTATACATTTCTTGCTGCAAATAAATAGCATGACATGAATTATGAGTATAAACAGAAATGTGCAGAAAACTAGACCATATAAAGTAAGATAAAAGAGTTCAATATAGTTTTTAATATTAAAAAGAAATACAGATCTCCTCTAAACTGAGCCTGCTTATTTAGTATTTGTATACAGTACTGTGTATGCTAAAGGTTTCACAGTTTATGCAATTTATGATCAACAGCAGGCTCTTGGGAGTTGTTGAATCAGAATCAGATTTATTGATAGATTGCCAAGTAGGTATTCACACACAAGAAGTTTCTATTAGTAATTTGGTGCATAACAGTAAACATAGTAAGAGAAAAGAAAAAATATGGGGGAAAAAAGACTACAAAAGTCAAGAAGTGTACATATAGAATAGAAAACATATTACAAATGTCAGCAGCTTACATTGATATGCTGTATGCTCGGGTTCCACTGGTGCATCTCCTCCACTCTGACAAACAGGAGGTCATAGAGTTCGTCCACACTGGCCTCTAGTACTGCCTCCAGTCTGAAGACTTTCCGGTCCCCTGACATCACTTTGCTACAGATCACATCCCCGTTGCTCTGAAAAGGAGCAACAAACAAGCGGATGTATATAATAACAAAAACACAGTGGTTACTTAGGTCCAGCTTATTTCAGAGCGTGGAAATTGGAGAAGAAACACGTTAAGTCAGGATGGCACCTAAATGACTCACAAGTTACCTCTGTGATCTCGACCTTCCATCCTTGTTTGTCTTCTAGCATACTGAGAGCCTTTCTCATTGCTTCTTGGCCTTGTTGTACATAGAACAGCTGATCTTCTTTCAAAGGCACAGGCTTTATATCTTCAGGTTTGAGCTCTGCAAAAGATTCTTCTAAGTAATCTTTCAACAACCACACTGTAAAAAATGTTATGAAGCCAACACATTTATGTATCTTACCACTGTACTTTAATCCAGGATGTGTTCTCATGTGATGTTGGACCTGTCCCCATCTCTGCAGCTGTGTGATCTCCTGGCCTATCACTGCCACAGCTGTGCGTTGAAGTCCTGCATGATTGAACATTTAAGAGATGCAAAAGGAAAACAAAACCTCAGTACTCTTATCTAGAATGCAGCATTTGCATGAAAAGAATAAAGAAGAAACATCTTTCCTGACATTATTAGGAGTGTTTACCTGCCATACTCCTCAGATGTGGGTAGGAGATTCCACAGCAGAGCTTTACAACAGCGGGCAGCATATTGTCTGTCTTCGGCAGTGACAGCAAAGTAACAGAGTGTGTCTCAGGTCTTTATAGGGCTAGTGAAGGACACTTCACTGAGATAAGGGCCAGAGGAGAAGATAGGACCTGTTCCGAATTCTCTTCTGAAGGCCGCGCTACTTGAAAAGAGTTTCATAAATCAAAACACAGCATTGGATGCAAGACAGAGAGGGGAATTTAACAGTAAAAGCTTATTTAGTGTTTGAAAATCACACTTTTAAACCTAAACTACATGTGCTACTACTAGAATATCCTAATTTAAGAGATTCGCAGACTCTCAAAACAATTCTGCTTTCCAAATTCCATAATGATGACAGAGTAAGCATTGAGTAAGAGGTTTATACTGTATGCAATCAGCATGGCTGAAACTGTTATATCTGTAGTTTTTCTATCAATTCAGTTAGATCCGGGCCCCTATTTATCAAGCTTCTCAGAATTACTCATAAGAACACTGCTAAGAACTGACTTAAGAGTAGAAAAATTCTTGGCTGAAAGCTGTGTTTGAACGTTAGTTATCAAGCATCATAGTTCTAATTTAAGTGAAGTGTAGGACTAAATCTTAAGTATCAGTCTTAGTGCTGATTTAAGACACTTGACGATGTAGCCAAGGAACAATCACTGAATAGATTTCCTTATTTAAGAATATTCTCATTGAATGGTGAAATTCCTGAGAGGATTTATATTCAACAAACATCTAACAATAAAGCATTTTCAACATAATACATTATGATTATGTCAGTTGGTCTGGTCTGCCTAATTTAATCGGTAGCAAGGTGCGGGGTATAGGAATTAAGTGTATTAGTGTGTCGATTAGTATGTTTATCAGTATGTCTGATGGTTATCTCCGTGCTGTATGATGCAATGCCTGCTTGATTGTGCAGCAAACTAGTTTCCCTATGGGGACAAATAAAGATTGATTGGCGGGAAAAAAATTATTTCTTCACTCGACAAAAGAAGGCCATGTTCTTTTACTTTATTATGTGTCCATCTGTATCCATAACATGTTCCAGAGCCCCAAAGCTCAGTTTTTATAAACTGGATGACATCTGAGGTATCATCAACATTTTTACACCAAAATGGTCTGTTATCCTGTAAAGTACATCTACAGGAACTCAAAGATAACACATATAGCCACATATTATGCTACTTAAGGCAGTGGTGGAATGCAACTTTTAAGTACATTTAGATACTGTACTAATGTACATTTTAAGGTACGTGTGTTTTTACTGAAGTATATCCAGTGCTACAGACATATCAGAGGGAAATATTGTACTTTTTCCTTCACTACATTTATTTAAATGCTACTTGTTACTTTGATTTTACATATGTAACATATGATAAACTTGTTCAAGTTGATGCATTTCCCCACATACCCTCACAGGTGTTTTCAGTTAAGTTGCTGAGTAGACCTACTTGGTTGGAGTTGTGCAAAGCTATGCAGGGATTTATGGGAGGTCATCATGCACTTATAAGAATAAATTGCATTTTGTTGTACTGGTACTTACTGTGTGCATTGATCATTATAAAGTTGATTCTAAATTGTAATATCTCAGTTCAACTTCAAAACTAAATTGTATTAAATCCAAGAGATCCATCATGACATGATATGTGTCTGTGTATTTATTAGGGCTTGAGCATGAAACATGTGAGGCCCCTTTTGGAACTGAAGGAATTATTTTTCTGCAAAGTAATCTCATTTTTGAGGGCCTAAATATGCTCAAAAACTCACCAAACTTTTCACATAATTCAGACGGGCAAAAAATTTCGTATTTTATGGGTCTCGCACATGGGTGTGGCAAAATGGCTTGGTAGCACCCCCTACAGAGCAGCCCCCACGGCACGTTTCACCTACATATATGACATTTCTGTGGTACATATATCATATCCAGACGTACAAAAAAGCCTCTTGGAACGATGCCCCACACCCAACTGGAAGTCGGCCATTTTGGATTTAATGCTCATTTCTGGCGATTTACACACTTCGTACTTTAACAAACTCTCCTAGAGAATTAATCCAATCAAATTAAAACTTTCCCGGTCTACTCTAATCCCATTGACGATTAAAGGTTGTACAAAGTTGTTGTAACTTCAGTCTACATATTCACATCTGCACCAAACATTACGTTTGATAAGAGTCCTGCCCCGAACACATCGACAAGCCAAAATTCACCCATAGTCATAGCGCCACCTGCTGGCAACAGGAAGTCACTACTTTCATGCTGTGATGAACCACTTCTTGCAGGTTGGATATATCTACTTCAAAACTATCTCAGAAAACTCAACACATTGATGATGTCAAGTTGTAAAGCATGTGAGTTTTCCTTCAATGGCGTATCCTTGGCGGGGTGGCGAAGTACCATGCTTTACCTTGAAACAGGAAGTCGTCGTAACTTCACTGTACATGTGCTCAAACCTGTACTAAACTTTACGTGCTTGATAACATCTACATGCCGATATTTATTTACAGTGGTAGCGCCACCTACTGGTAACAGGACGTAAGCTCTGTGTGACATTTATGTGATTTAAATAAAATCTTTGACGTACTGAGAAATAACGTATATTTAACAGATGGTCTCGAGGGGACACAAAATGTATCTGGTGCTTCCTTCAGTGGAGTGAATTCACAGGATATATTATCATTATCCTTTCACCCTTGGGAATGTTAGGCCAGCATGATATGCATGAGTGGCTCAGAGATATCAGAGTAAATATTTTGGCTAGTTACCATGATCTGTGTGAATAATAATGACCCTGAAACGTTTATCATTGCAAAGGTTAGTTACACTGTCTAAGTATATTATAATTGAAAAATATGATTCAAAAGTACATCACTTCATTTAATTCAACAAATTCAGACAATTGTTCATTCACCCACCTCCAAATTAACTCTTTTCATGGTAGTGGCTTGTTGCCATGTTTGTTTTCCTTAAGCACAATCATAGTTTATCTGCTAATTTCATTTTATTCATTCATTCTACTCCACGGCCTCTTTTTCACAGTAGTTGCTAGTTAACACATCTATGTTAACTATGACCCATAGACACTATGCAGGTTTGTAACAAATTTTTATAAAATTCAGCTAATTTCATTAATTCACTCATTCCTTTGTTTATGTACTAATTTTCATGTTAGTGGTTAGTTACCATGTTTTCGGAGCTTTGATACAGACACAATTATCTTTTCATTAAATATTTTGACAGAGTAATCATTCATTCATGCATTCCTCTGCACTGTCATCTGTCTACTTACCATATATATATGTACTGATTTTCATTGTAGTGACCATACACAAGGTCTGTGTGGACTTTGATTCTAATTATTGATTCACCCTGAATTGACTCACTTGTCAGGGTAAACTGAGACTCTTCCATCCACCTGAGTTGTATCTTTGGAATGTGAACTCCACCTTCTCACTCTGGAGGGGCTATACATCTCTCTCTGCATATAATATGAGGTATACAAGTGAGGCATGTGTATGTGTAAAGGGGGGTTACTGTCATAACTGTAAAATATTTGGTAGAGGGCCAAGTGCCGCCTTCTCTTCTCAATGCTGCCTTGCAGAAGCGTTACTGATAGAGCACCAGCAAACAGCTGCCTCTTATCGGCCACAGCCAACAGGTGTCCTTGTAAGAAGGATTCATGACGTGAATGCTGAACTTGCTCTACTGACCAGGCCAGCAGACCTCAAACTGCGGTCACGCCGCCAGGGAAGAGGCATGGCAAGGACTTATTTATGGAAGGCAAGGAGGTGTCTATGGCCTCTGAAGCCAGAAAGCTCTGCATGAACATGCTAATGTGCAAAATATGCCTTCATTACAATACAATATTCTGGCTCCAAAGTGTGTTTCATCCACAAAATGCAGGTAAAAGCGTTTTATGCATTTTGTCCATGAAGTGCTGGTCAAGTGTCACATGATTTCAACTCTGTTTTATTGATTGTGTAACAAGTAATGCATTCTGTGGCACGAAGGGCAATACTTGAATTTTCTTTCAGACAAATTAATTTTGTGCTCAAGGCAAGGCAGTGTTTTTGTACTTTTGTACAAAACTTCGCTTGTCATAAAAAGGGTTGTTCAAAGTGGTTTCACACTCAACCAACAACAACAGGAAGACAGGAAATGATTAGAAACTGCCAAACTAAAAGAAAAGCAACTGAAAAGGTGGTGCAGAGGAGCTCTTGTCAATGTCATATTGTAACATACTGTGTAACTGGATTATAATTACTGTTGCATTAATGTGTAAGAATGTTTTACTATTGTAAACTGAGGTTGAGCAAATAATGTATACTGTTGGGTAACTATAGCCATACATCATATTATATGCTCATCATGCTGTAAGTTTTGCATGTAATCTACAAAGTAATACAGCTGTCAAATAAATGTAGTGGAATAAAATGTACAGCACTTTCCCTCAGAAACATTGTGGAGGAGGGGCAAGTAGTGCAAAATGAAAATAAGTACTTCAAATTTATACTATTTGTACTGTAAATTTGTTATTTGAGTAAATGTACTAGTTACATTCCACCACTGAGTTACAGTGCCTCAAAGTAATGTAAAAGAAGTGAGAATGAATGATGGGAGCCAGACTGAAGTTTGCCGGTCTGCCCTTTTCTGTTATTTTCTAGTTGTGAATTGTTCTTTCTTGTTGTGCATACCTCCATGTCAACACATAAATTCATGTTTTGTTCAGTGATTCTAGTATTGACAGCAATAACTCTACACACACAAACATTATGGAAGAACACATTACCAAAGCATGAGCAAGGAATCAACCATAAAATACTTTATTTTTATTTTTTTTACCATTATTGGTCACAGTAAAGAGAGAGACGGGAAAGGGAAGGGAGAGAGGGGGCGACATCTGTAAAGGTTCCAGGCTTGATTTGAACTAAAAGTTACTGTTGATGCTGCAGTATGTAAGTGCTAAAAGACAAATAAATGCATTTGAGTAAAAAAACAATCATCATTCCTTAAGCATGACCTTTGTTGTTTAATTGAATTTCCATTTCACAGCTAAAGCTAAAAGCTGAAAATAAGAATAATCCTCACCCAGAGGTTTACAACAATCAATATAAAAACATATCAAGTTCGAAATAATAATAAAAAATATAATAAAAATAGGCATCACACAGTAAAGGCTTTTTTTTTTTTTTAAATGTGTCTTATGAAGTGAGATAAAACAGGGAACGGACTCTTCAAACCTTCAACAAAGTTGTTATGAAGAGATCCAGGGGAATCCAATCACTCATTTCTCGTCGGCTATTTCAAAGGTTCCGAAATAGCCGCCAGTGTATGTGTGACCTTAAATGGATTCCCCTGAATGAGAAGCACAGCAGTTTCCTCTACCTGTGAATGATGGGGAAGTGAAAAGTCCATAGGTTGATGGATGTGGACCAATCACCGGGATGCACACACTGACCCCTATGTTAAACTACTGTTTTCTCTTGAGATCACAAGAAAATGATCCCGTTATCACGGGAAAACATTAGTTGTTATCTCGAGATCATGGGAAAATGGATGGCCGCTTAGGGCTTCCGTAAGAAGGTAAATTTGGGGTGATAGTTTTTGAGAATAAATATTACTACACATTTGATACATTTTACAGAGCCCCTCTGGCAAAATAGAAATAAATTTCTTGTGTTTAAATTTCCTGTGTCTAAGAGAATGTGTCTGGTGCTCACGAGATACAGTTTGTACAAATTGTATTTATATCTGTCTTTTTGCGCATGTCGCCATAGTAGCTCCGTAACATTTGGTAAATACTTAATACAATAATAGCAATAACAATAACAACAACAACAACAACAACAACAACAATAATAATAATAATAATAATAATAATAATAATAATAATAGCCCTGCGATGGATTGGCAACCTGTCCAGGGTGTACCCCACCTTTTGCCCGATGTCAGCTGGGACTGGCTCCAGCCCCCCGAGACCCTGATAATAATAATAATAATAATAATAATAATAAAGGCTGTTATGGAAGTAAAATAATAGCCCAATGAAGAATTAGTAAAGAATAACAACAATAACAGAATCACGATGCTCCAGTAAGTTTGATAAGTTTCGTTGTTTGGTAACAGTTTGTTTGGGCTAAACCGAGAGATCATTCTCACTGCTCATTATTGAATGTTGAAAATGTATGTCTCATGCATTGTTAGAGTCAGTCCTGTTTATTAAAAGAAGTGTTTTATTGTTGCCAATATAGGACTGCACATACATTTTTATTATGTTGTTTTGTAAGTATGAAAAATACTCTCCCCATAGTGAAGACGAACTGTGAGTACGATGCCATGCTAGCGGCTCCGTGAGGCTATACTTTAGACACAATGGTGCTTTGAAAACATAATGGTGTCACCACAGTAATCAACAAGTCATTAGGATAATTTTGTCTGGGCACAACAATTTCCATCTACATCTGTAGTAGATGTTGCATTGAAAACTTTGACCTGCTAGTGGCAGCAGAGCCAAGGTCAGTGGATCAACCAAAGCCTTTAGGATCCATCCTATGGGGACCTTGAATGAGCAAATTATTTTCTTCAAATTTAAGGGAAAGTTTGTTTGCTATATTGAATTATGAGAGGCTGAGACAAAAAAAAGGTATTTTCTTTCTACACTGATTTGTTTCACTAACAACCATAAACTTTTTGTTTGTTGTTGACAAGAAAGTCAAAATGACAAGAAAAAATAATAATGACGAGAATAAAGTACCATTTCAACTTTAATCTTGATATTTGGGCTTTATTCTCAAAAAATCTTAATCCTCAATTTTTTTCCCTTAATGTGGCCCTAATACTCCGTCGTAGGTCTGTGCTTGGGCAATAAACCAAATTTAAATTTAGTGTCATACATTGTTCTTTTAGGAAATGTATTATTCAAGAGACTCACTGACCTTTCCTGTGTTTTTTTATTTTTCCCATCCGAACTGAGAGTCCAAGGGGAGAGGGTGTTGTATTGTGGAGTACACAGTGTGAATGAAACTGACTTGACATGAGCTGATCAAGCTGCTGTATTTTAAGTTTTGAATTACATGCATTGAGGATCAGGTTGAGCTGTTTTTAAATGGCTTATTGACATTTCTTTGAACTGTACTACATTTTTTGCCCTAATATGCTGTGAGAACTACAAGGGCTTCAAGTTTTGCTTTTACCTCTAATTATGTGATGGAAAAATCTAGTGCATTGTGACTATATTTGGCAATTTCTACAAGCTCCTATTATTTGTGCTGGGTTCTTGGGTAGGCTATCGGTGTTGTTGTTTACAGGTGGCTCAAAGCGCTTTGAAGTGATTAATTCATATCTCTCCATCTTGAATGCCTGCCTGCTCTGCTATGTTTATCTATGAAGCTATGTTTGAGGGTATGGAGTCCTCAAGCGCTGTTTACAGATATGGAGTTGATGGTAATCTTGTCATGTTTACATGTGCAAGTGTCTGATGTTACTGTCAACTCATCTGGGTTTTCTTATTTGTGTTCAAGGTTTTTGACATTATGGACCAACTTGGAGATATATCTTTAAGGTAATGTGCAGTTCAGGGAGGCATAGTGGTCCAGTGGATAGCGCTCACAACAAGAAGGTCGTTGGTTCAAACCCCGTTTGCCCTGGCCTTTCTGTGTGGAGTTTGCATGTTTTCCCCATGTCTGCATGGGTTCTCACCGGGTCCTCTGGCTTCCTCCCACCATCCAAAGACATGCGGCCTAGGATGATTGGTGACCCTAAATTGTGACTGGTTGTTTGTCTATGTGTGGCTCTGTGATGGATTGGCAACCTGTCCAGAGTGTACCCCGCCTTTCGTCCTATGTCAGCTGGGATTGGCTCCAGACCCCCGCGACCCTGTACGCAAAATAAGCGGTTTACGATGGATGGATGGATAGTGGCATGGCTCTAGGGATGGTAATGAGGATTTTCGTGAACATTGGTTATTCATGTTTCTGTGGTAATATTTTTGTACTGTAATTATCATAACTTCAGTGATACCCTCACTTTTCATCTAGTGCCACAATCAGCTTAAAATTTAAATTTTTCCAATACTTTGATTTATTAGCAAAACTGATGACATTCCCATCAGCCTCAGCTGTACTTTGTTTTTGATGCTAATTTGCAAATGTTAGCATTCTAAAATAGTGAATATGGTAAAAATGGTGATGTTTCACATCAGCATGTTAGCATGCCAACAAGAGCATTTAGCTCAAAGTCCTGCTTTGTCTAAGTATAGCCTCACAGAGCCGCTAGTGTGTCTGTAGACTGTTAAGGACTTTGCACACCAAGTAAAATGTTAACAGTGACTTGTTTACTTTACTAACAAAAAACAAAAACTCTATTCCTAACCTTAAACTAATCACTTTTACTGCCTAAGGATGCAAACATGTGTCACAGTCCTGCACCTTGTACACTCACCATCCACCCTGACCACTCCCTATGACTTGCTTGCAGTGCAAAAATGCACTTCCTTCACTCGAATAAAAGTGGCCTGTGAGTATAATCCAGGCTGCAATTTTGTTTTCCATTACATAGTAATTGGGGGAAAATAGATGTTATATAAATGTAATAGTTTCATATTAATGTTTTGGTAAGTGACATAAATGATAAAGCAGATTTGGGGTTATGTCCTGTTGACAGACACAGTGACTATGGACTGTGAAAGCACTAAAAAAGGCAGGGTCCACGATGTAGGTCTTGGTTATTGCACAAGAAAATATATTTGTCTGATGTCCCATCTTTCCTGTTTTCACAATTTTAATCTCTAATCTTCGGGGACATTGTGTTCTCAACTGTAATTTACACTAGGAATCATCATGCTATCAGTGATTATCATTATATCTATTCTGGTGATACGCTGTCTGGGTGCTTGCTCTTCCATGTGTACACTGAGGAGATGACCATTGCGTATTAATGTCATGGTCGAGCTGGACCTCTCTTTCTCTACCTGTGCTTTCCTGCTGTTTTTCTGTTCCGTGTGTTTTCTTGTTTTATTTTCCCTGTTTGTCTCTCTCTGTCTGTGCCTGTGTCCATGTCTGTCTGAGCATGGAGCTCCTCGACTGCTTGGTGGCTACCCTGCCTCCTGCACATCTAAGACTCATCCCACTAATCATGACTCTATATATCAACCAAGGCTCTTCACCAGTTTTTGCCAGACAGTTCGGTTCACCAGTGTGGCAAATACACTGATGGTCAAGCCTCCTAGTTCCTTCCTGTTTCCCTTGACTTTTTTGATTTGTGTGTTGTTTCCCTGTGTTCATATTTGTCTACTGAGACATGAACAGCTGTCTGCCCAGCTCTCCACCATGCCAAACCAACCTACCAGCACCCAGATCAACTCCCACTGCCTGCCTTGCTCTCCACTATTCAACACCGCTCATCAAGTAACTTTATTTAACCCTGTTTCACTGTAAATAGCTGAATCTCCTCTGTTGAGTCTTGCATTTGGGTCCAGACTCTGTAAAGCAGGGGGGTCTCAAACTTTGTCACATCAAGGACCCCTAAACCTGAGACAAATTAGACCACAGACCCCCATTTGAAAAGATTTTATCCCTTTGGTTTTAGATGTTTTATTACAAAAAAGTGTATGAAACCCATGACCCCAGTAGTTATACATACTGTCATTGTGTTACTTATGGATGGAATCATAAAAAAAATAAATTATTCCCCTTTTTGCTGGGGACCACCTGGAACCTCCTCAAGGACTCCTGGGGGTCCCCTGACCCCACTTTGAGAACCACTGCTCTAAATGTCATAACAATTAAGTTGATTATTTCACAAAATGTAACTTGCATTTCTTTCAGCTCTTCAGTGCATAAAGCGTGGGTGCTGGACAGTTATTTTTCTTTCCAGTGATTAAAGACAAAATGAGGTCAAGTTGCTAAGATGGTGAGGGATTTACCATCAAGATTCTTAGTTGTTTTAAAAAAAATGAAGTAGACAAAAGCAGGCTTACTCATAGCTAGCCCTCTAGCTAGCCCTCAATTTTGCTGGCTGAAATGACAACTGTCGCTAGCAGATGTTATCAGCTATAGCTAGTAATTATTCACAGTGGCTGTGGGTTGGTGTTCTTTGCTCCATGTTTCAAGAAGAATGATTATGTCTGGAATTAATTTAAAAAATGTAGAAAGTCTGCATAGGCGGTCCATAGGCAGAACAGAACATGAATATTTCAGCTGTTTTCTGTGAACATCCAACTTTGTGCTGAGAGATGCCCAATCTCCAAACCACTGCTATTACCCACACTGCCACACCACTACTGTAAGAAATTGTTTACTTTTTTCCTGATTTTTTTGTATTTTGTTTTTTTGGGGGTGGTGATGGCGCATAGATAAGATGCTTACCTTTGGTGTGGGAGACCTGGGTTCGATTCCCACTGTGAGACATCCACCATTGTGTCCCTAAGCAAGACATTTAACCCCTAGTTGCTCCAGAGGCATGTGACCTGCATACATGCATAGCAATTGTAAGTCACTTTGGATAAAAGCGTCAGCTAAATATATTGGTATTGTATTGAAAGGGATGGGAGTCATTCTTCCAGGAATGGGACCGGACAGGATTATTTCCTTCAAAAATAAACTCCTAATGTTTACTAGTTATAGCTACTAACTTTGTGTGCTGTTTGGTGCTGGAGGGTTGGCTGCAGCGTATCATTCGCTTCAGGACCTGTACGCCTCCAGGAGTCTGAGGCGTGCAGGAAAGATTGTGGCTGACCCCTCCCATCCCGGACTGAAACTATTTCAGACACTCCCCTCTCACCACAAGAACAGTTTCTTTCCAATGGCAGTGGGCTTCCTCAATGAGGCCCGGGTCCCCACTGTCACTGATTCTCATGCCCCCCTCACCAAACACTCACACACACACACACACACACACACACACACACACACACACACACACACACACACACACACACACACACACACACACACACACACACATACACACTCCTGACCCCACACTTTACAACAACGCTCAACTGTGCTTTATGCTCATGTTGTGAACTTTTGCACATACTTGTCAGCATTGTATTATAGTATTATTGTAATTTTTGTATACTTGTACATTTTTTGATCTCCTTACTTTTTAGATATTTATATTTCTATTTATGTTCATGTGTACTCCAAGCACCAATAATTAATAATAATAACGCAAATTCCTTTTATGTGAAAAGGTACCTGGCATTAAACCCGATTCTGATTCTGATTCTGGACAGGTAGTCTACTGATGTTTTGTGAATTATTTTAGAACATTATAGCCTAAATTGTTATCATTAATTACTAGAGCGATGGTGGTCTACATTGTCATTATTTAAAGTGTTATTTTATAGTGTAAAGTTAAGATCACAGTGTTAAAACTCTATAGCTCTGAGTGTGTGTGCTCCTCTCTGTGTCAAACTGCTCAGGCTCAGAGAGTGTGTGTGTAAGCAAGCACGTGTGCTTTGGGAGCACAGTGAGCACAGCAAGGCACATCAAAAACACCAGCAAAGGAAAATGTAGAAGCAGAATTAGTGAAAATTGTGTTACAAAACATACATCAATATAGTCCATCACAGTAAGAATGTCCTGTCTCTAGCACACAACACAAAAGACACCAGCTTATTCCACAAAGTCAGGTTATGGTTAAAATAGCATGATCAGCAGAGAGCATGCCTAGGATACAGAGAGGGGGAGCATTGCAGACAAAAAACAGACATCAGTCAAGAAACAGTCATCAGTGATTATCCTTAATCAGTATTAATAATCATTCTTAATCATTTTTATTATCTTTAATCAGTATCAATAAGTAATCATTCTTAATTCATCATTTTTAATCATTTTATTATCCTTAATTAGTATTAATCACTAATCATTCTTAATCATTTTCTTTTTACCTAGATGTGCCTTGTTTTTTACTTATAAGTAGTGAACTGTAGCCATGAACACAGAAACAAGCTCACTGTGGTTAGATCCTTGAGGGAAGAGGATGCAGGTGTTTCACCTTGTCCAACTGTCATCTACTGTAGATTATGACTGTAGGAGAGGCTGCAGGTGTGCAAAATCTGCTGATACTGTGACAGTGCAAGCTTTGTTCTGCTGTTATCTACTGTTGTTTTGATTACATGAGGAACTGCTGATGTGTTAGTCTGCTGATATTAAGACTACATGCTTAATTACTGATTAAGAGGTTGATTGTCAACTTCTAACCTCTGATGCTTATAGCATATGTGAACTTTGAGTGAAGTTGCTGAAGGAATTTTTGCTTAGCTTTGCACGACAAGAGAGGGTGAACTTTTCACAACAGAGAGGATTAACTTTTCGCGACAGAGAGAGGATGAATAGATGATGATAAGCAGAAAGTAGAAAACAGCCAGCATAACAGCAAGATTACTGTAAGAAACCAAGCATTAATGAAAGACACAGCACTACATATGTTATTCTTGTAGTAATTTTTTAAGAAATATAATTGTGTGTCAGATTATACATGCATAACTTTTGAAATGTAAATGATGAATTTCTTATCCAGTAGTATAAAAATATAGAAAGTCAACAACACAGAATGATGAATGAACATCTGGAAAATGTTGTTAATTGGTAAAACAACACGTGTAAGCAGCATAAAGCAGAGAATAAGAAATTCACCATATGGAAAGGAGGGGGCAAACCAGCCCAGAAGGGATATACTGTATAAGGCTGTCTGCAGACCATAGGATTGACACCATCCTCCGGCCTGCTGGGATGTTGTACGGGTTTATCTGTCCTGTATTGGAATAAACTCTTTTGTACCGACTCTTGACCGTCTCCAGGGAAGTTTTTGTCTGCAAAGTTATTGACTATAGTAGAAAGTTAATAGAGTATTTTTTGACAAAGTTTAAAAAGCTGGTGAAGGTGGGGACCAGGCTTCAACTGGCCCAGCCTGGTCATACATCTGACCCAACAGTACCACACATAAATGTCTGTGAAGATTCTTGGTCATCCAGGTCTTACAGTACTTATCCAAGGAGGATTAAATCAAGGGTTGATTGAAGGTACTTGAAGACATTTTGCCTCTCATCCAAGAGGCATATTTAGTTCTAACTGACTGATGGGATAATCATGTATTTAACCTCTGTGGGGTCATTATCAAGGTAATGAAAGCTCTTAGCACTAGTGTGCCTGGCTGTTGTAATGACATGTCGTTATAACGTTTTGTTCTGACAGAAGTCTCAGATGTTAATGGACTCTTCAAACCACTTATCCTGTGGTTGTGTTTACTTTTGTATTTATTTCCCCTTTGATATGTGATTTGCCTCTTTACTGGCTTCTTATAAGACAATATTATGTAAATATTTTTTTCTAGCTGTACTGACAGTATTACATTCGTACAGGAGAACATTTTCAGTTATCAGCTAGTTTAGAGCAGATTCTCTGGGGCTTATTTCTGCCTTTGTATGAGGATGTCACTGAGGTTAATTGTACTGTCCTTGACTTTTTCAGATGGCAGACCTTCAAAGCTAGCAGTGAGCTGGTGAACATAGTGGAGCATTTGGTAAAAAAAAAACCCTGTGCAAATTCAGAGTGAATATTGGACTGAGATTCTCACAGTGGGCAGAAACACACCTCCAAATCAGTGATAATTGTTGTTGCTCCTCAACTGCTGGATGTGTAAATATGTAATATTTAAGTAATATAAAAACTGTTTGCTAACATCAGTTATTGCAATTTAATTAAAAAAGAGAGAACAAAAAAGGGAAGATAATTAAAAATGACAATTAGACACTGAGACAGTGACATGATCATGTGACATCAAATTCATTCAGATTGATTTTTGCAAATTTATTGCTCATTTTTTTTATTCTGTCAGCTCTTGTATTGGCTGTTTGGGGAGGAAGGCTATGTAGCAGCCTGTATTTTTCAGGTGTCCAGAATTTCACTGTTCTACTTTCACTTTGTATTTCTCTCAGCTCAGGGCTGTGTCCCTGAGGATTTCAGTGAAGACTCTCATTTCCTTCCTGTTTAATGTGTGTACGCATAATGGACAGAATTTATGATACATAAAATACATATTTCAAATACAAAATAGGATTTTGTCATTTTTGTTTGATTGGGTTGATGAAAATGGCTTAATATCAGTAATTTTGTGTTTTGTATTTTGTAGTTTATAAATACTGTAAAATACTATGAAATCATAAAATTGCTCAGTAATTTGCCCAGACTTGTTGATCAGAACAGAAAATTGATCCAGACCCAAAGAAGAAGGTCTAGGTGAGAAACGTGTACGTTGCCAGCTATCCATCCATTTTTAGCATAACTTGCTACAATTCTTGTTTTAATAGCCTAGGCTTACCAATTTACATAATGTTCTACCTAACTATTTAACCTGAGTAGCAGCCCTCACAGTTAACGTTAGCTTGCTACTTTCAGCCTATGTTAAAATTTTATCGATTGTGCAAGAAAATGTTATAATAAAGCATTGCATAGTCGTTGTACAATATTATTTTTTAAAGCTACATGATGGTATTACTTGTTAAATCCACATGTGTGCCTTATTGTGATTAATAACAATGTCATTAAACTTTAGCTTGTCAACCTACCCACCACTTGTGTTTATTGTAGCTCAGATTATACAAAGTATGGCCTTCATTACCAAACACCAAGTAACCAAACTACGAAACAGTTAGCAGTCATTAGCAAATTGTTTGGTAAACATTAAACTGTTACTTTAAAACTAACCTTCATCTGGGTGATCACAGGGATATATAAATATTTGATCTGTTAACTGGTTGCATATGTTGGATTTATTGCATGACTCATTGCAAAAGCTGTTGCTCTCAAAAATTGTCAACTTAATCACTGAGTCAGTGTACTGGTGAAGAAATAGATCAAATAGACTAATAGAATGTTGTGTGGTGTATAATATATGTGCATTTGACGCATAACAGTTTAGAATAGCACTGTAGCAGCTGGATAGAGGATTAGTGACCTTTTAAGGGGAGAGCAGAGGTTAGTGGTTATGTGGAGACTCAGACCCTTATATGGTGTCTAACAGATGCCTGCACATATCCTATAGCACTGTACCCTTATATGGGTTGGAGCTTTCTTTTGCAGACTCAAACCCTTCTATGGTATCTAACAGATACCTACACATATCCTATATAAGCTATGTTTGATGTGCAGAGAGACAGAGTGGTCATCGGGCTGGGTCACTCTCCAAGCTGCTGTAGAGCTTGTAATTGATGCTGAACTCCTTGATGTAATAAACTTTTATGACAGTGTCAAGCGGATTTCTTCTCAACACATCATCGGAGCATTATTGTTTGGACACCACAGAACACCACAGTTGCAAAGGCATTTCATGGTACCTTAGAAAAGTATTTTTGAAATAAAAAAATACAGTAGTTTAGTTAGATACATGCCGTGACTGCTGTAGGGTATTTGGTATCTTATTCTAAAATACAGAACCCCTTCTATTAATCATATTACTCCTGTCTTTCAGCAGCTTCTTTGGCTTCCAGTTAAATACCGCATTCATTTCAAGATTCTGCTCCTGACCTTCAAGGCCATTCACAACCTCGCTCCTCTACTGACCTCCTTCATATTAACACACCCATCCATACTCTTAGGTCTTCTTCTTCTATTCACCTCACTGTACCTCATGTTCGTTTGACCACCATGGGGTTCAGAGCCTTCAGTTGCTCTGCCCCTCGTCTCTGGAACTCTCTTCCACCAGACATCCGCAACATTGACTCGCTTTCCATTTTTAAATTCTGCCTGAAAACACATCTTTTTAAACTGACATATCCCATGTGATCTATCAGGTCTTCTATCTTTGTTTCCAGTTTGTTCATTTTATCGATTTATTGTACTGTTTTATTATTATTTTGTGAGGTGACCTTGAGTGTTCAGAAATGTATTATTATTATTATTATTATTATTATTACATTTATGCACTTGCACTATAAAACGGTTTTTGTCATCCAGGTAATTGAATAATGGTCATTTTGGACTCCAGAGAACACACAGTTGAGAATTAATGAATTAATGCCCGATAGACTTCCTTTTTGGTTTAAATAATAGAATTATATCTTTATTTTATTATTACTAAAGTAGCACAATATTGTACATTTACAGACACTACATGGTTTAATCGGCCTTTCTGAATGGCCAGACCCTGGAGCTCTTGTGCTTCAAATGTATGGATCAATTGACCAGCCATGACGTGGGCACGGGACATAAGCATCAAACCACCGGTCAATTTTGCCCATTGAAAAATGTGTCAAACAACAGAAAATGTGTCAAACAACAGAAAATGTGTCAAACTGACAGAGTCTACTACTCCTACTACTACTAGGAGAAAAAGAAAAATATGGAGCTGGAAGATGCAGACAATATACTGTGGTCTGTCTGTTCTACAACTAAGTTGAGTTTAAGAGCAGCATTTTATTTAAAGACTTAATTTTTATTTAAAGACTAGTTACAATGTATGAAATACTACTTAAGTAATATTTAAACAAGCTCACAACAGTACGCTCAATAACCTAATTGGTGATTGTGACCCCGCCAAAACAAACGGCTTGTCAACAAAATAAAAACTCAATTGATCCTAGTAACAGATATTGTTGGTGTAGCCAAAGTCTGATATAGCTTGATAATCTGTGCATCCATTTGTTGTTAAAACTATTCAAAACATGTAAATGTTACTTGATTACAATGTATTAAATTCTCATTAGCACACCAAATGCGTATTAATCCAAAGCAGAAATTGTCCCCAAAATTCACTATTTCCCCCTGTGGGAATCGTGTTTTATAAAAACTATATATTAGCTTTATACTTTAATCTACTGCACATCATCAACCACACAAGATAAACTTTAGTGCCATTTTAATGTGTTGATCCCACATGTGTTGCACTTAAAACTGGGGCATTTGGTTACTGAGTGGTCCCAGGATTGAGCAGATTGTGGCTGTCCCCATCTAGGTCCTTGCCAGAGACCAAAACGAGAGGACTAACAACAACAACACTGCGATAATCAGTTTTGGAGAGCACACTAACAATTATCCATCAGCCTGGTGATGTGGCCTTTTGTTGGCTTCATCAGAATACATTATTTGAGCATTGCCCATAGTGGTGTGCTGTGATTGATGTAATGGCATTTACCTGCTCTGTAATCTTCCCCATGTTGGCTTTTTATGTAGCTTTAATCACACTGCAGCAGCTGTCCAGCTACAGCAGAGTATGTATTTTTAATCCAACACAACAGAGTGATGAAGCTTCAAAATGCAGCTTTTTAATGTTTGCTACATACTGGCAAACACCCACACGGTCACTTCAAACACATACATCATTTTCCACAACATGTCGTGGTTTCAATAGAGCATTTGCCTTCCTCTAAAGTGTATCTTTGTTTTACATTTTTGACAAAATTACTGCTCTATCAAGACAAAGCTTAAAGTGGTTTATATTTTGGGAAAATATCATCTAGATATTTACCTAATTCATTTCCAGTAACTCAGATATTGCAAAGTTAACAAGACTGTCCTCCCAAGAAGAACAACAACATTGCTTTGTTTCAGCAAGAGCCCCAAAACAACATACTGTATGTTTATGTTCAAGTGACAGCACCCTCTAGCTGCCATAGCAAATATAATGGGAGCAACAGAGGAAGTCAGGTGACATTCCTATAGCATGACTGAAACATTGGACTTTAACACAGGAAACCGCGTCAGTCAACATTGTTTGTTTTAAAACATGACCACAATCATTCCCTATCCTCAATTACGTGTTTATTTTTGTACCATAATGATGAAAATCCTCCATTGTTGTTACTAAACCTGAAATTGTAAACATATAGTTTCTATGCAATAAAAAGAAACATTAAAATCTATATTCCAATTAAAATCTGGCTTAAAATTTTCCAATTTGTACTAGAACAAATAATTCTATATGGTAGCAAAATTTGAGGGCCAAAACAATCTTAGAATCTTTCCATACCGAGTTCTGTAAGAGCATCCTGCAGGTGCAGAGAAAAACACCAAATAACCTGTGCAGAGCAGAGCTCGGCCAATACCCCCTTTTACTAAAAATACAGAAAAGATCAATAAAATTTTATAGTCACTTCAAATCAATTCACCCCCAGACATACTATCACAAAGCCCTAACATACCAGAAACTGAAACCAGAGAAGAGTCCCCTCAGCCAGCTGGTCCTGAGGCTCTCTGCAGTAACAAGTCCCCAACAGCCTCAGGACAGCAACAACAACTCAAGCAGACCAAACCAAAATATCAACAAGCAGAAAGAAAAATATATTGACTACTGGAAAGAAACGACCAAAACACAAAGTAAATCACAATGTTATCTGACCCTAAAAAGAGAATTCACACTGGCAAATTATCTGAGCACAATAAAATGTCCTAAACTAAGAAAAATGTTGACAATATACAGACTGAGTGAACACAGCCTGGCCATAGAAAAGGGTTGCCACAGACAGAGACTCCCAGTGTGGACACAGGACAAGTGGAGACAGAGCTGCACTTTCTAACCTCATGCCCTAAATATAAACACTAAGACAAAAACAAGTTTACGGTATTATCTATTTATTTATTTTAATTTTGAATATATTTTAATTTTTTAACACACACACACACACACTTACAGTTTTATTTATTAATTATATTTTAATTTTTAATATTTTTTTATTTTTTTAACACACACACACTTACTGTTTTATTTATTTATTTATTTAAATTTTTAATATATTTTTATTTTTCTAACACACACACACACGCTTTAATTAATTTATGCGTATACTACTTGTTTAATAAAAAATGTATGGGGTTGATTGTTGATTTGTATGATGCTTTGGCAATATTGTTGTTATACATTCATGCCAATAAAGCTAATTTGAATTTGAATTTAGTTGTTACATGATAAAACAGATTTATTTTTCAGATTAGAAAATGTCTGTATGCGTTGACATGGACAAATGTAATGTAATGTAATAATGCCAGGAATGTCAAGAATGTTTGGACTTTTGTTTTGCATTCTACAGCATCTTATCGCTGCAATGTTGGCCTTGGTTACCATGGCTAACATGCCTGGTTGCTACAGTGTGTCTTCATTAGCATGTGTAAACATAATTGTTGCTACAAGGTTACCACATTCAGGGTTTATATTCCAAAACTATAGACTGTATATTAAAAGTGGACATAGTCATCTTGACGTTACCCGTTGGTTTGTGGACTGCCGTTTTGAAGCCTCGAGTTTGGCCAATAGGGCGCCATGTTGAGTTTTTGCAACCAGCAGCACCGGACGTGACCATATTTGGACTAGCTTGCTTAGCTAGGTGCATCTGTAATTCACGTTAAGTCATTTTAACAGGACAATTTTGTCTAGCAAAACTAAAACTAAATGTACTCACCACAGAAAGTGAACAGCCAACTCCTAATACGCTTTTTCAACGCGTGGCTTAAATTTACACAGTGCCGTGGGTACGAGTCATTGACAGGTCACCATGGTAACGACTTGTCAATCATAGATAATCCCGCCCTGAAGCATATTCTGCTCTGTGGTGTATTTTCTTCTAAATGGGTCCATAATTTACTAAATGAATCATGTTGTATTGAAGAAGACATGAAACTAGCGGTCGAGACCATAAACTCATTAGGAAAGTGTTCACAGGTAGTAGGATCATTTTGCCATTATTTCTAATGGACAGGATTCGCATCAGTTCTCTGACCAGAAGCTTCCTGCTTGTCCAAAACCCTTGTTGCCATAATGGATTATGCACTGTTGTAATCCTTTATCCTTGAACGTGAATACAGAAAGAAATGCCTTCAACTTTTATAACTTTATATAAAAATAATACTAGATTTTTTGCACCTGTTCAGTGGTAATAACTGCTGTGTAAACAAAAGCAATCTGCATTAAAGGTAGGGTAGGAAACGTTTGAGAAAGTAGAAAGTGACAACCAGACTTTGAAAGTATTCCGCCTCCTCCCTTAAGGCCTCCCTCCCAAGCCACTCCCCCCCAATTTTTTTTTTTTGTGCAATGAGTGCACAGGTAGAGTGAGCGCAGGTTGGTAGGTAGGCCAGCCAGTCATTTCATTCAGAACAAATGAAATGATTGGACGTGATTATTAGAGTCCTGCGATAGCCACAGACACTGGATCATCACTATTTTTGTGCAGAGCATTTTATTTATTGATTGTTTTTGGAATGTAAAGAGAATTTAAAATAAAT
This sequence comes from Micropterus salmoides, assembly GCF_014851395.1. Classification (NCBI taxonomy): domain Eukaryota; kingdom Metazoa; phylum Chordata; class Actinopteri; order Centrarchiformes; family Centrarchidae; genus Micropterus; species Micropterus salmoides. The sequence goes on along the minus strand of NW_024041262.1, from coordinate 16,843,527 downwards.
AAATTACCTACCTTATCTTTAGCAGTGATCAGAGCTACAACAGTCCTGAGTTTGGTGTGAGCCGTGTTTGTCTATGATTCAAAATGTTCAAAATGTCAGACACAAGATTTGTATATAAACGGGGAATAAATGTGTCAGATAAGTGAATGTGATTAGCTGCATTATTCATAAGAGGAATTATAACGATCTGCAACTCTACTTACATATTTTGGGGGCTTCATTAAATTGATGAAATTTAAAAAAACGTTTTAATATCCCACAAGAATAAAAAGATGTGAATCTCCCAAATCAATATAAATAATTTTATGAAAACAAACAAACAAACAAAAAAGTTGACAATTTACTCTCCAATGTCCGACTGCAGTGAATGCAGAATGCGATGATGCCAGAGCGGCAAGAGACTGATTTGTTTGGAAAACTGAGTGGCACAAAGCTCTCCTTCTCTCCATCTTCTAGACATATCCAAGTCCAGGTGTGAGGTGCGCGAGAGTTTCCCTAAGACCCTCCAGGAAGGAGCCAGGAGAAGCTTCCACAGCGACTGGTCCAAATCTCATGCCTGGTTAGAATACTCGCAATCAAAAAATGCAGCTTAATGTTTTGTTTGTAGGCATTTTTCCCTCCCCGATGCTCCAAGGACTGTTTTCACCTCATTCGAGGGTTATCGTAACTGGAAAAAGGCTACATTGAAAGACAGTGGTTTCTGTTCTCATGCCAGATCTGAAGGCCATGTAAAAGCAATGGAAAGAGAACAAGAAAATTATGGATTAAAATACCTCAATGTTTGGACTAATGGATGAACAAAAAAAGAAGCAGGTGGCTGAAAATCAATACTACATTAGCTAAACTTTTAGTTCTAACAGCCACAGAAAACATAGTACAGTGGGGTCACATAAAGTCTCTCGACTCTATGTTACTCTACTTGCTGATTTACCCCCATCATTAATAAAATGCAAAATACAAGATTAAAACAATACAGAATGAAATACTTGAGTGCTTGGCTGCAATGGTCAAAGAGGAAATCATTCATGAAGTTAAAACGAGCAAGCAGTTTTCAGTTATTGTTGATGAAACTACAGAAGTTCAGAAAAAAGAGCAAATCATTTTTTCTGAAATATTTTTACAACAGTGTGTTTCATGAAAGCATTCTGGAGTTTGAAGTGGCAGAACACCTGGATGCTGCCGCCTTAAATGACAAGATTATATTCTTCCTTGAGAAGCATGGGCTGGAGTACAAGAAAAACCTTGCAGGCCAGGGCTACAATGGTGCACCAGTGATGCGCGTGGCACATGTGTTCAAGCAAAATTAAAAGAAGTAGCCAAACATGCCTTATCTGTTCACTGTAGTGCACACTGCTTGAACTCAGTTATAGTAGATGCTGTAAAAAGTGTGACAGATGCAGGAAAGTTCTCATTATTGGAACGACTGTATTGTTGTGTACCAACAGTGTGGATTTATGCATTTTATATTAAATAAATTTGGACTGCCCCAAATTCCTCTTCTCTCCCTGGGAGAAAGAAAGGAGGGGGTTGAGATATCAACTTTCAACAGACGGCTGAAGAGACCCCAAAGGAGAGGGGTTGAAATTTTCCCTCCCTAAGTGCTGTCTCTGAGCAGCCTGATCGTAAAACTGGCCACCTTTTGATGCTGCAGCCAGATAACGCGGTAGAGAGAAAATATAGATGACATTCCATCAAACTAATTTCGACAGCTACTTCTGGTCCCGCCCCCAAACCGGATATGTGTATGTAACTGATAAGAGGGGTGTATCCAGTCCTGCCCCAACCGTAAATATGTGTATGTAACTGATAAGAGGGGTGCGTACATCCTTATGTTGTGTGTTTTTGACTGATAATTGGAGGAGATTTTTCATTGATTTAAAGACTTTATTAAGTAACAAAACATGAACTTGAATGAATTAACTAGTAGGTGTTTATGGCAATAAATTTATCATTAAAAAAAAGTATAGCAGTGAGTAAAGGAGGAATCTCCGGGGCCAGCAAAGGATGGGAGGTTTCTTCATTGATTTGGAATCAAGTCAGTCTTTATTATTAAACAAGTAAAGAATAAATTGAAATAATTACAGTAAAGCAGTAAAATGGTATAACGGTGAGTAAAAATTAAACAGCATTATAAATTACCTTCAACAGCATGCAGCAAAATAAGAGAGAGTTCCAAAATTAAACTTTGTAAAATCTTTGCTAGTGCTTTGTCTTACAAACTTGCCATCATTATCACTCTTGTGAAAAGCTGTAGCCTAGTCTTAAACTTGTGAGTCTGTGTCTCTTCTTCTCTGTCCTCTCTCTTTCTGGTGTAGCGTAGGCTGTGCAGGGTGAATTGAGGAATGTGCTCCACCCCCCGCACCTCCTTCCATCCCTCCCTCTGTTTTCTCAATGAGCCGTGTTGTGTGTTTTAACTGTCATTAGCATCTTCAGGTAATCTTGTAGACCAGTTATGGAATAGAGTTATCTATAACCCTAGACTCTGGTTGTTAAAAACGGTCTGGTTTTATCAGACAGAGTTTGTTTTTGAAACAGGAACCTATTTTTATTAGCCGGAGACAAGAGTTTGGAACTACAGACTATCTAATAATCTGGTTGTACCAGAAGTAACGGTCCCCAGCCCCTCACCAGTTATCTCCCACATGCAGTCACATACAAAATAAGAGGATGGGCAGAGTTACCCGTGAGCCAATGATAAGAGACTAGGAGGGGTTACCATAGACCAATGATGGAAGTCCATGAAAATAAAAGGAGTCCATTTAGTCATTCAGAAACATAAAACAAAACTATTCCAAAACAACCTAAACATGAGCAAGAGAGCAGCCAATTCGAAGATGATCAGCCACACACCTGTAACGAGTTATCAAAACTCAACCCCGAGAGGAGCCCCCAAGAAACGAGTGTTGTATTTGAGCCGGATCCAGACGCCGCCCCCCGATACACTTCATGAGGAATGGAATTTAGATTCAGGATGTGTCTGGGGGTATGCGTTCAATTATGATGTAAACGAACTTTGTTTTTACCAGTTGGAGAAAGGTGAAACATTTGGACCCCTCACAGCAAAAGCAACGCTCACATCAACGGACTGGGATGTGCTCAGTCTGTTGATTTTAAATGAGCCCTCAAAAATTACAAACAGATGCGGGTAAAGAATTCTTTAACAAGACTTAAGGTTAAAGGTTAAAGGTTAATGACAAAACAAGGTATTAATCATTTTGCAACGGCCAGTGACTTAAAAGCATCAGTGGTTGAAAGATTTAACCGTACACTAAAAACGTGTTTTTTTACAGCTACAAACACCCGTAGATACTTGGATGTCTTACAGGAATTGCTTGAAAGCTATAATAATAGCTATCATAAAAGTATAAAAATGACGCCTATGCAGGTGATGTCAGAATATACCTCTCAAGTGTTAGAAAACCTGTACGGCACATTTCCTGTTCGGCGCAAAAATGATTTAAAGATGAAATTTAATGTGGGGGATTTGGTAAGAATATCAAAACTGAGAGGAGTGTTTGATAAAAAATATCAACAGAGTTATACAGATGAACTTTTTACAGTGACGGAATGCATTCCTTGTCAACCCCCGGTTTACAAACTGAATGATTATGACAGAGAACCTATACAGGGTACGTTTTATGAAGCAGAGTTGCAAAAAGTAAAGGTTGCTAAAGACAAAGCATTTCAAGTGGAAGAAATCCTAGAGGAACGCAATATCAGGGGGACAAAAGAAATGTTGGTGCATTGGAAAAACTGGCCTGAGAAGTTTAACAGCTGGGTCAAAGCAAGTGACCAAAAAAATATATAAAAAAACAGATACATTGTATTTGTAGTCATTAAAACATGGATCAAGCCTCTGGCGAGGGGTTTTACGTGACTTTACCTTCCAACGCCAGTCTCGATGTATTTAAAAATAATACGAGCTCTAGCTACCATGTAGATTTAGCACAGCACCTTAATTTAGAGGGTCGGTGGCAAGTGGCCTTGACAGAGATTTCATATCCACATATCTGGTTTAACATATCTAATGGGGATGCCTACTTTGATTGGAGGAAGAAACCTTCAGAAGGAGAGTCAGAGAGTGAGGGCCACCGTCAGAGGTTTAGGGGAGGATATTATAACAACATAGAACAGCTCAGGCTTGAGCTGCATGAATTTCTTAGAAAAATTGGCTCTGATATTTATTTTAAAAGAGATTTGAATTTCAGGCAGGGGGGCAATTTCATCTCCGTTTTTATCCTCCTGTTGCTTACATGTTGGGGTTTGAACCGGGGAAATGGTTACAGTTCAGTCAGAGGATGGCACCCTACCCAGCAGATATGTAGCAGCAGGTATGTCCCATCTATATGTCTACAGTGATCTGGTTCGGCATCAGCTGGTTGGCGACACATACACTCCGCTCTTCGAACGATCGATATACAAGGAACATATGGGGACGTCATCACAGAATATTTTAATCCCCCCTGCTACCTTCCAGTGATCAAGAATCACATTGAAAACATTCACATAGAGATTAAAACGGATCAAAATACACCGGTGAAGTTTACCTTTGGAAAGACTATTGTGAAACTCCATTTTAGACCTTCAAAAAACTTTGCATCTTCTGTGACAAAATGATACATCATACCCGAGATCCTCACCGTTTTGTGAGCTATTATGAAAATCAAGTAGGGGGCGCTCTCTCTGGTTTTAACGGGGCTCCCGTCATGTACGGGAGAGGCATAGGGTCTATATTCTCAAAATTATTTTGTTTTGTTGCACCGCTGATGAAAAGAGGTTTTGCCATTGCTAAGCCTCATCTTAAATCAGCAGCTAAAATCATAGCCTCAGAGGTGATAACCCAAGCCGTTGGTAAATTAGGTGATCGATCGGACCAAGGTGTTCAAGAAGGATCAGGCAGCATGATGGTGTTGGCTCGAAGAGCAAGGAAGAGACCGCCAGGGCGGCGTGTAAAGGCGGGGCAGACAAAAAGAAAAAGTAAGACCAAGAGGAAGCACACTAGCAGAAGAGCCTCTGATATATTTTAGAAAAGATGGCTCTTTTACATCACAAATCGGCCAAATGCACTATGGGGGAATTGGATTTATTTTCAGCTCCTATGAAGCAGCTCTCCATCGATGAAAAGATTTTCACAGAAGTCATGCCTCTGTCAGCCATTACTGATGGAGGTCCCGTTGAATTTTTTATCCCCGGTGATGGGGGAAAATATTTGGATTTGAACGACACCCTGTTACACCTGCGCTTGAAGGTGGTAGCATCTTCAAAACTTTCTAAGAAAAAGGCTTTTCGTCCGGGAAATATTTATTGAGCTAATATACTCATCTGTAATCTATCTCGGGGGGTTTTAAACAACACCAAATAGTTACTATTTAAGCTAATTGTCCTACTGTGCTTTCCACGGTGAAATACATTTTGAGTCAACATGATAACACAAATTTTTTTGTGATGCCTGTATTGTGTGAACATTTTCACAACTTCAGGGTGATCAGAGGCCTGGAAAATGCCATCATCCAAAATTATAAGATGATTTTGATCAGGTGTGAATAGGATTTCATCATCAAAAGAATCAGGCAATCATCCAACGAAGGTTAAAATCAAGGGCAACTGGACTTGGTTGAAGATACTGGAAGACGTTTTGTCCCTCATCCAAAGGACTTCTTCAGTTCTGACTGACTGGCAGGGAAACGCAGCTATTTAACCTCAGTGGGGTCGTTGGCCACAGGTAGTCTTAACGACTGTAACGACTGTCGTCACAGCAACAAGGAACACTAACGAACCAGCGGTATCGATGACCCGGGCCAACGACCCCACTGAGGTTAAATAGCTGAGTTTCCCTGCCAGTCAGTCAGAACTGAAGAAGTCCTTTGGATGAGGGACGAAACGTCTTCCAGTATCTTCAACCAAGTCCAGTTGCCCTTGATTTTAACCTTCTCTGGATAACTATGACCTGGATGACTGAGAATCTTCATAGACAATCAGGCAATCCCTCGACAAATTTGATCTTTTTATTCTTCTTTTGCAGTTCAGTGTACATCGGTTGATAAGAAGTAAAAATCCAAACAATATTACTAGGCATGTTGTCTATGACATGATTACAGGATTCCAACACAGACTTACAAAATAAGTTTTACCCGACCCGCTTGGCCCCACGATTTCACAGGAGAAAGGTGTTCTTAGTCTAGGGTCAAACTCAATTTCATTGGACGAAAACATTTTTATTTATTTAAAAAATTTTTTTTTTCTTCTCTTCAATTCATCTCTTGTCATACACCAAGGAAAGGAAAAAACCCCTTTTATCTCGTACAATATTGTGCTGAGGTGTTTCAATGACACCCACATCATCAGAGTTTAACACATAATTCTCCACCAACTGTTTGACACTGTTAAAGTTAACTTGTTCACAACAATCATGCGTTTGAGCGATACCCTTTACACAAAGTACTACTTTGTTGTTTTGAGTTTGGTATGCATAACTTTTTGGACCCACAGCCGCAAATTCTTTTATGCTATCACCGTCTAACTCATCAGTCAAATCTCCCATGTAATTACCCAGGTCAAGCCGTCTCTCCCCCTCTTTTGTGACATAGATAATACTGTCTGTATCATAATACAAGCAGCTATAAAGACGTTGTCTACTTTGTTTGGAGGGGCAATACATTGCTCGCCATAAGTCCACTGCAACAATGCTGTTTTGTCGTTGACAAAGGAAAAGTATTTAATTTTATATTTTCCAGAAAACATAAAGTTAAAAAACTCTTCAGGGTCAGTGATTAGTTTAGTCTGTGTCTGATTCGAGCGTTGTGCAAATTTCCCCCAGAATGTGTTGAGACATAATTTGGAGACTTGTCTTTTTGCAGGATTCGGATGAATTTTAGCCGCATCCAGCAAAATACCCTGATTGGTCTGATTTCTCGGGCTGCCTGATCTTTGGCTTCAGGGGGGTAAACTGAAGCTTCCTGTTTACCCTTCAGAAGAGTGTGCATGTACTGAACAAAAATCGAGTCGCACTGTCTATCAAATTGCCATACCTCTGTGATCTCAGCTACCCGATACCCCATCTCCAAGGCATTGTTAAATTCAGGAGTGACCCAGACCCCTGTCAACGCTCTGTCCTCATCACTGTGTTGACATGGACCCTCCTGAAAATTAACGTTCGGCAGAGTGTGAAGACAAGCTGACCAGCGGTAGTTCTATATGGCAAAACAGGAAAAAATAACCCCTGTGGCGGACAGATTTTGGTTCTGATTATTCCAAAGTAGCTTTCGGGTTCTTTGAAATCTTTGTAGATTATTTTAGGGTGCCCTAAAGGATAGGGAAAGCTACAGTTGACATAGGGATACAGCGATGTCACATCAAAGTAGTCTACCGTTTCATTAGCACCCGCAGTGTGTCTCAACTTTACTGCACAGGTTCGACCACCATACAAAGCTTCACGGGGTGAGAGAGGTTGAGGTGCTTTATACTGATTGAAAAAATCTTTTAGCCCCTGATGTGATTTTTTCATCTCTGTCCATGTGTGCTCTCTCATGACAATTGTGCATGGCCCGTAACTCACGTAATTTCTCCTCACACCTCACATGCAACTCCTCAAAAGGGCAGCCAGTCAAAGGATTGGTCTCATGAGCTTTGAATCAACTCGGACAGCCATGAAAAAAACATCCCAGAAACTCCCATACGTATTTCACACCTTGGATCTCTGCAAAACTATCTACAAAGTATTTTCCCAGTTGTTTTTCCCCCTCATTTAAAGCATGTTGAATGAAGATGTTTTCGGTGCTCGCCACCCATTGCAACCACTGAATGCCTGCGTTTGAATACGTTTTGAACTGGCGTGTGTAGTTATCGGGGTGGGGGTTGGCTAAAGATTTAGGAGGAAGGAAGTTGGTCACAAACACTTTCATGCATGCAGATGCTATAGTCGCACGGCTAAACGGGTCAACCGCTGTTTCATCAATATACTGTTTTCTGAACAGCTTGCACCCCTCTGCAAGAATCTCAACATCATTTTCACAATAGAGGCGGGCCTCTCTCATGAAATCAAATGTACCGCAGCGCGCCGTACCAGGAGTTAAAGTCTTTCAGTTGTACCGTCGTCATGCGTTCTGTACCGTACATTTTTGGCTCTGGGTAGGGGCCTATGTAGGTTAAATGGGCAGGTGAGCTAAAATTATGGGGAAAATAGCCTTTAATGTACATAACAAATAGCTGGAAGTGCAGCGGGAGATGTTTGGTGGTGCACCAAGGGAACTCAGCTAGGTGATACACTTTGGCCTGTAGGCACACAGCATGTAGCAATGTTATGGACAGGTTGCCTGCAATAGTACAGGTGTTTGAAGAGATCGCATCTGAGAACCATCCACAAAGAGCTGCATAGCAAGAGGGATATTGGCTCAAATTGTATTTTGCTGCCCTTTTGTAGTGAGATAACTGATCAAATTCAGTATATATACGTCTGCCATATGTTGCCACCCCTTAAAAATTACTGCCCCCCTTTCACCACCCCATAAATATTTTTCCTGATCCGCCCCTGCTCCCTAACTTTACTTACTTTGTAGATTACTTACAGTACGATAAGCATATAAACTATGATGTACTGCAATAGTTACCCAACAGTGTCATTTGCTCCACCTCAGCTATTAACAAACCTGCTTGCACATTAATGCATCAGTAAAATTAATCCAGTTACATTGTATTTAACAATATGACATTGACTGGCACTCCTCTGCTCCATATTGAGTACTTTTGATACATTTAGTATATTTTGAAATAATACATGTGTACTTACAAATGCAGGAGATTTTTTATGGTATTGTTTACACACATTTTCTGAAAGAATGCCTCATTCTCAGAACTCTACACACAAATCAAAAAACACACAATGGGCAAAACCCCTCAATTCTCCTGCAAAATGAAACTTCAAAACAATGTTATTTCTTCTCAAAATGTTTTTTTTTTCAAATGACACACAAACCATCATATGAATAGACATTCATAAGAACCAGTTGAACACTAATGTGCTCAATGTAAAACACTGATGAATGGAAAACACTTCTTCTCCATTCATCATAATGACTTAGGCCTTTTTTTTTGTTCAGTGTTACACTTACTACAGACAGTACATACATGTACCTCACAAAAAGAAAATGAACTGGTGCTCCACTGCAGCCACCTCTAGCTCAAGGACTCTCTGAAACACACATGACAATATCAGAAATAGACATGGAGTGGTCACTATTGTGAAGCACAATCATTATGATAACAATATTGAAATATGTATAATTTACTGTATACAGTGTTGAGAGTATGCATCAATTGTGGGACTCACTTGCACATAGTTATATCGCAATTCTTTGACTCTTTCTGAATTGCGTTCAAATGGCACCCTGTAGACCTGCTTCATCCTGAGATGATTTCTGCGCAAGACACGGTCCAGTGTTGATAAGCTTACCCCATCAATATTTTGAAATAGGTCATTGTTTTCTATTATTTTTCTTTGTATTTGCTTTAATGTTATGGCATTTTTTCTCTAGGACCATGTTTATGATTTCAGTTTCCTGTTCAGGAGACAGAAGACGTTCCCGACCACCTTGTGTTGGTAATCTTTCAGTTCTGCCAAACAAATAGGTAGGTATACATTTCCTAAATACTTGAAACATACTTTACAGTATTTTTACAGTCCTACAGAACAGTCCACAGGCAATACTGTACTACTGTACTCACTGAGTACTGTATTGATATGCAGTACTGCAATTTGCTAGTGAGAGTAGATTTCTTACACATTTTCATTTCAGAAAGTCCGGATGATGGATGCTACAGTGTACCTGCTCAGATTTGGCTGTACTCTTTGCCCAGCCTCCCTCATTGTTAGACCATGGTTGACCACATGATCAACCATGGTGGCTCGGATCTCATCAGAGATTACGGTCCTTGGCCGTCTTCTCACTCTCACTCTCACTCTCACTCTCACTCTCACTCTCACTCTCACTCTCACTCTCACTCTCACTCTCACTCTCACTCCTCTGGCTCTGCCTCTGTTTCCAATGTTGGCATCCATTGCTCCATTGAAGAGCTCACCTGTTGCCCTTTTATGCTAAAGCTCTGATTGCTAATTGGAAAACTGTGTGACGGGTGTTTGCCCTTGTGATGAGTCAGTGAGCATATTTGAATGGCAGTGTGTTCCTTGTGAAAACAAGATATTTTCTGCATGAAACTTGTGCCAAAAGCAGAGAATTGTGTGTAGTGTTTTGAAAAAAGTGTGTTTTAGAGCAATTTGAGTGTAAAGCAGGAATTGTGCTTGTAGTTGCAGTAGCAGAATTGGTTCATGGGGTTGGTGAATGAGTTACATGTTGTGGTCATTGTGTCTCAAGTACCAGAATTTGTGTGTAAACAATTGCGAAAAACTGTAAGTAAAGGATCTGAATACTTCTCCCACTGCAGAAAGCTACTGATCACATATATATACATATCATAATATACTCTATAAATCTGACTCTCCAGCTTCCTTGCTATCCTTCCTTGCTGTCACAGACTTCACTTCTCTCTGCCTGTTTGTTCCACCATGGTGATGATGCTAATATCGGGCATGCATTATTGATGAATTCAAGTTCAAATAATTTTTCAGTCCAACCCTGTCCATAAAGTCATATAAGTATACCTTTTGGCACTAGTGTCGTCAACTCTTGAAAGGAAAGAAGTTAATCTGGTCTGCTGGCGATTTATAGACAGTTAGCAATGGAGGTTTGCTACACTCATAATACCAACAGTTGGTATCAGAAGTGCTACTTTGTTGCTAAATATATAGAGGAGAGCGGGGTGATTTGAGCCTGTGTGGAAATTGAACTACCCTTTGTTTCTCGGCAACCACAGACAAAATTGGTCATGTGACAACACATTTTTGAAGAGTCATCCATTTTACTGACACTGTGACAAAGAGAGGCCCATGGAACAAGAATTGTTTTTTCAAGTTTTTTGCCTCATTCAACAATTACAGACAGGTTTGAGAAAATCTTACGCATATGTTAGTGCTTTAGGAAGTTACAATATGAGGCTATACTGTTGATGTGACCCTTAAACAGTTGGATGACACAGTTTTGTTAAAATGGCAGAAATGGGGTAATTTCAGCCAAATATTTGACTGTAATTTTACATTACATTCTTATGCATCACTGAAATTATGTGACATTATATATATATTTATATATTGGGACCTGGTATCTGAGTTTGCACTATGAAATTACATTGATGTCCCTAACACCCGTGTGGCTCAACCTATCCTCTCCCTTGGCTGAACTTACCCCTCATATGGGGCAAGATGAGCCAAGAGTCAACTTGTATTTGGAGAGACATAGTTTGAAAACAGTTTATTTTAGATCCAAATTGATAATTCCCAGGGATGCACCACATCCTCAAATACTTCACTTTAAAGACACCTCAAGTAAAAACTGGCTCAACTCACCCCACTCTATGTGAAAACAAAGTCACCATGCAGTGTGTCAAAACAAGACAGTACAGACAGCCCAGCTGTGCCAAAGTCATCATAGGCAAGTCAAGCCACTCGGCCTATGGAGGACTGATCCTGAGAGATCTTTTAATTAGCTTCTTTATTTATTCACCTTTATAATAATTACCTTATTTATTTATTGTCTGTTATCATCTTCCACTCTTTTTTTTATTAATTACTAAAATGTATTTATTTATGTGTGTGTTTTATTATTTTTGTCTGTTTTATTCTTCCTTTGCATTTCTACCCTATTTATTTCCCAAATGCAATGGTATTTATTTCTGCCTGTCCTTTTTACGTTTCTATATGCATTTCTGCCTCATTATGCAAATGAGGAGGGGCTGTATCTCAAAGGGGTCAACTTCCCCTATTGGTGGACCAGTCAAACGGACATCAACAAGCTTGCTCCTCACACAGTCAGATGGCTTCCTTCAGTGAACTGAGATATTTAGCAACTCTCTTTTTATATTAGCATTTAATAGGATGCTTGTTTATTTTTTGAGCATTTATTTATTTATGTGTTTATTTCTTAATCTGTCAGGATCAATCCTCCATACTCGGCAGCCATGTTGGCAACGCCTCCGGGCAGCTATTTCGGACTAACAAGACCAAGCTCCTATCTGAATGAATGGGCAGAGAGCCAGAACTGCACTTCTACTGGTCAACGGGACATAAAAACTACATGAATAGAATCAGCAGTAAAATCTAATAAAAATCACTGACAAAGTTTGGCAACTTTGCCCGAAAAAATTAAGGTCTGTTCTGTTCTTGACTGGTTATACTAGTACTAGTATTTTTATAGCTTTTTTTTCATCAACACTCTATTGAATAGTGTTGATGTGCAGTAAGTCACGTGCACATGTCCATCAATGATTTAAGTTTTATTTTCCTGCAAACATGTTTCAAAACATGATCCTTCAGACAAGTGATACGCAATTATGTGAAATCACCCACACTAATTTCAATAAATTCAATCTTGAGAATTCCTCTCTAAATTGGATTGTGTTTCTAAGAAACATCTACAAAGGAAATATGCTAAAGAAGACTTGTGATATATCATGGGACAATAAACAAGGGAGTCAATCAATTCTCATAATAATAATACAGTTATCGCCATGATGAAAAGCAGGGAGCTCTATACACTCTCTGTGTGCTGAGGTAGATTATCTTGAAGATCATTCTGAGCTCCTGGGTGGATTTCAAGGACCTCTGCATCTCCAATCCTCTCTGCAGAAGAATACTCAAGTCAGAGCCATTCAACTGTACTGCACATTCCCATAGTTCCATCTGTTCTATTCAGAAATAAAAAGTGTTATGCAACAAGATTACAAAAGTGTTTACTCTGAATGTTCTGGTTCCCGCTGTTTTTACCTTGTTGTGAAAATAGCTGCTTGATCAACATATAGACAATTTGAGGATAGATAAACCCTTTCCTGGTGTATGGCTTACTTCTACAACAGATGTAACATTTCATCTATTTAAAAAGGTACACTTTTACCCAAGAATAAAAAAGAAAACTACAGTAATACATTGAAAGGACCACAGGATTAAACAACTTCCCGTTTAATAACGTCCCGTTGCCCTGACCTCTGTGGTAATGAAGTTCTTTGAACGCCTTTTGTTGTCCCACCTTAAATTCATCACAGACCCACTCCTGGACCCCCTGCAGTTTGCCTACAAAGCCAACATGTCGGTAGATGATGCAGTAAACAAGGTCCTTATCTACATCCTCCAGCACCTGGACTCCCCAGGAACCTACGCCAGTATCCTGTTTGTGGATTTCAGCTCTGCCCGGCCCTGCTACAAGACAAGCTCTCCCAGCTGAATGTGCCTGACCCCACCTGCACGTGGATCACTGACTTCCTGGCGAACAGAAAGCAGCACTTGAAGCTGGGAAAACATCTCTGATTCCAGGACCATCAGCACAGGTTCCCCTCAAGGCTGCGTTCTTTCCCCTCTTCTCTTCTCCCTTTATACCAACAGCTGCACCTCCAGTTCAGCCTGCCAAAGACATGGATGGATGGTGCACTTCTACACCGCCATCATTAAGTCCATCTTCACTTCCTCCATCACCATCTGGTACGCTGCTGCCACCGCCAGGGACAATGGCAGGCTGCAGTGTATCATTCGCTCTTTAGAAGTCCCTTTAGAAGGTGATTGGCTGCAATCTTTCATCACTTCAGGACCTGTACGCCTCCAGGACTCTGAGGCGAGCAGGCAAGATTGCAGCTGATCCCTCTCAACCTGGGCACAAACTGTTTCAGACTCTCCCCTATGGCAAGAGGCTGCGGTTCATCAGGACCAAAACCTGTCTCCACAAAAACAGCTTCTTCTCGTCTGCAGCTAGCCAGCTAGACACTCCCCCCTTGCAAATAATACAAATGTCTCTGCACATGTAAGTATTATTTCATTTCATATCATGCATAAACCTGGCACATTGCACATATTTGTTGTTAATTGTTAATCTTTGTTGTTGTATATTGTCAATTTATATATTTATGTACACATACTCTCTTCCTTTGCAATACGTCTGCACAACACAAACCCAGAATAATGCACATGTAAATATTTGCAATGTTGTTCTTTCTCTGCAAATAGTTGTATTATTTTTCTGTATTTTTTTTATTATTATTATATAACTTGCATTGTCTATTCCATATTTATATATTTCTACATTTCTTTATGCCAGCTGTATGTTCCTCATGTCCCTCATCACCAAAGCAAATTCCTCGTATGTGTGAAACACTTTTTGGCAATAAAGCTTCTTCTGATTCTGATTCTGAAAGACTTCAAAATCACTGCTTTGACTGCAATTGATTACACCAAAAGAACAAGCATTTCGTGCAAAGTTGAATTTGTATGCCAATAGATTAGTAAAAAACACAATATTTTTATAATCACTTTATCTTCTCTAGAGTATTTGTTTTAATAGCATATTAGTCTACAAGCATTTATGAAAGAGAACAATTCAAAGACATCCAGTCACCCACTCACCCACTCTGGAGGAGGAGGAAAAAAGCACATTTTAAAAAAGAACATTTCTAAAGAGGAGATGGCAGATTTCAGGTTTTAATGACTTCCAGGACCTCCTCCTGTGCCATCAAAAAAAGTGTCTGCCACTGCCAAATGAAAAGAGTTTTGGTTGATGTATACTGTATCCAGTCAGTGATTTATCCACTTTTAACAGGTGGCATGGCTCAATGGGAGCACCCCACGATTACAAGTGAAATGCGAAGACTGTCGGATGACACAAATTAGTTACCTGGTTTGTCGCCGCTGAAAGCTCGGTTTACTCCGTATGAGCTGTGGAGGAAAATAAACAATGTTAGACACATTGAGCTTGAACCGTTTATGAACAAAAGAACTAGATAAAACGTAGAGAGACCTCCCCAACCTCATTCTCTGTGGTTTTCTCCATGACTGGTCAAATGATGGACCATATACCGGTGGAGATGTACCAGGATGAAAAGCTTGGAGCTCCTGGAGGTTCTGCTGATGATGGCCTGAGAGGTAGACCCCATCCAGTGCTTGTTTGATCATTCCCATCACCAGGTCTTTCTCTGAGAGTACACCACAACACATAATACCAGGAAAATAGTTAAGTGATTATTTTCAGTAGCAGTGCAGTGTGCCATCAATTCTACAATTTATAAAGTTAAATAAACCTATAAGAAAATGGAAATTGTAAACACTAAAGCAGCAGACGAATGGCTTGTGTAATTGGATATGACAGGAAGACTTAAAAACCTTTCAGAAAGTATTTAGAAAACCAATTCAAAATTAATTAATTAATTCATCATTTAAAAAGTAAAAAATTAAATCGAATTAATAAATGGAAAAGATAATGATACATTTCTGTAAATGTAAATGTTTTTTTTAAAGGCATCACTTAATAATGAGTTAATAAAGTTTAGAATCATCATATCAATCATCAAAGAACCTGCCAGTCTTCTGTTAACAACAATGCAACATCAGCAACATCAGTGTTATAAGTATATAGGATACAAATTTGAAAATCTGCTGTCATTATGCACAAAGTAACTATCAAAGTAAAGTCACTGTCGAAGTGAAATTAAGATGGATTTTACCTCTTTGACCTGCAAGCAGAAGCCACTGCTGGACGGTGGACAGGGAATCTGTCTGTAAGATCTGACAAAGTAGCTCCAACACCTGACAAGAAAGGGACATTAAAACCTATGTCTATGTTGTTAGTGAAATTCTCAAGGTGCCTGGTGACAGCTGGGCCGGGGGGTATTTTCCAACAACAAAGCAAATGCAGTGTAACCTTGGGCAAAAGCTTCTCTTGTGATTTTCTATGATGTTGGAAAGCTCATTTTGATCTGTCACTAATCCTTTTTCTCTAGAATGAATTACATGGTTGTGCCCCAAACAACGCCAAATGACACATTTTCTAACTGCGAAAGGGCTAAATATAAGTGCAGGAATATTTCACCATAAGTTCTTGATCATGGAAGGGCTGGGGATACGCCTGGCGCTGGGAATGGGATCTGCGTTGGTAAGACTTAGTGGCTGGAGGGATAATCCTCCCAGTTTCAGCTGAATATTGGGTCTTTCGGCGGACAAATTCTTCCTCAGGGTTGTCCTGGAACACATCGACAAAATCATGCTCTTCAGTACAAAAACATCACTTAATAATATGTCCCAGTATCTCCTTTTTTAATTAGTTACTAAGAGTCTTCTAAGGCCATGCTAGTAGCACTGTGAGGCAGGCTGTATTTAAGCACAGTGGTGCTTTGAGATAAATGCCAGTCAGCATTCTAACATGCTCATAGTGACAATGCCAACATGCTGATTTTTAGAAGCTACTGTTTACCATTTCAATCATTATATTTTGGCGTGTTAGCAGGCTAACATTTGCTAATTAGCGCTGAACACAAAGTACAGCCTTTGTCAATAAAGATCAAATCACTCTCACAAAATTATTCCCATAAACTCTACCTCACAGCACCCCATACACCCCATACAAAATACCACTGCTTCCTACCTCCCTCTCCCATCCTCTCTGAATCTCAGTCAATTGTCCCATCCGGCTTCCTTACAATCAAGATAGCAGCGAAAATGTATTCATCTGGTATCGTGTCTAACTTTAGCGGATCATAATATATTGGGTATTGGTAGTTTGTATTTATGAAGAATTCACAAATTGTTGAATTGTTAATATCAGAAATATACTGACATACATTTGTTACAGTACATTTGTTTCAGTAGATGGAGATAAACACTGGGGAATAATAATGAGAAATGATAATGATGTGTTGTAATTTAATTGTGAGCAGTGATGTAAAACTTTTGGTCAGACAGTTTCATCAATATCTTGGGGTAAAAACTAGCAATGAGTGCTTAGCTCGATCTATTGGCAAGTCGTTTCCCATCAAGCATTTGGCTTCTCCATCTTGTGAACATGGATGTATAATAAGACCTGGATAGGGTGCTGCCACTCAGCCTTGTATCAAATTTTTTCCAGTGGCCACTTGCGGCATTGAAACAAAGAATTCCCTCTGTGGCCTAAAAAGCATTTACACTTGACAGGGTCAGTGATGAGTCTTTGATCCATGGAGGTTATATTTGTAAAACTTTCCTTGAGCCAAATAAAGCAATGTAAATATTTGTGACATTATCACAATGAAGAGACTAAAGCATTCAAACGGTTGTGCATGTTCTGGGTTTGTACACAACCTGGGAAGACGTGCTACCTCCGAAACTCAATCAGGGGCAAAAGAGAAGTCTATTTATCCCTTGAAATAGCAAATAAGTCATAATTTACCTGAAGACGATGAATGCCTTGAAAGTGTGACGTTAGTTATTGTTTTACATTACTATTCTTTCAATTTGTCATTGTTAGGCACCAGTATGTAATATATTCTGTTTATTGATTGAAATTTGTATGCAAAAAAAGTGTTGTGAAGGATGAATTTCACAGTTCCATTAGCATATCAATACACGTACCTCTTTTTTGTCCTTTTGTTCTTGAGACGACACACTGACTTTTGTAACAAGTTCTTTGAGTTCATCTCTCCAGGCTTCCGAAAATAGTGCTGTGACATAATGAGGAAAAATTACTCCTGTTATTCTGAAGCTCGATAGTATTCTTTGAAGGCAGAGATTTAAAAAACAGTTATGAGAAAATGTATGTGCCATGTGTGAGTGAGTGTACCTGATTTATTTTTGTTGCTACTGGCTCCATAAAGATTCTGAGCAAGTGGAAAAGCAAAAGAAGGATATGTTGCTTTCCTGAGAACGTGGCTCTTGAGAAGTGGATGAGGAAATAATGATGAGGTGACAAACCAGTCATCTCTCACCATGCAAACGGGCCTCCCATTGAGTCCTGTTGTAAAGAGAAAGGCATTCACAGTAGACACATACACACACACACGAACAAACACTGTAAAGTGCTTCAGAAGGGATACCCTGAAGAAATAAAGTCAGTATAACTCCTGCTGGGACTAAAGGTGACAACTTCTTGAGAACCTCAGAGATGAAACTTACTTATCTGCATATAATGCTGTCATCTCTTTCATGTACCACATTGCTATTACTCCTGGACCTTAGCGCTGCTTTTGACAATTGATCACAACATCATGTTAGACAGACTGAGGCACTGGGTGGGGATCTCTGGTACTGCCCTAGAATGGTTTTCATCCTACCTGTCAAATAGGAAGTTTTGCGTGTCTGTAAACAACTATGTCTCCTCGTTCTGTCCAGTTAAATATGGTGTGCCTCAGGGGTCGGTCTTAGGACCCATTTTGTTTTCCTTGTATCTGCTTCCCCTTGGACATATTATCCATAAACATGGCATTTCTTTTCATATTTATGCTGATGACGCACAAATATACTTGCCCGTCAGATCCACAGACCCTGGAATGCTGAGTTCACTTAACAACTGCCTTTGTGAAGTTAAAAAATGGATGTCAAGTAATTTCCTCCAGCTGAACTCCGACAAAACTGAAATCCTGGTCATCGAGTCCCAGCAGATGGCAAATCAAATACTGCCATTTGCTGGTTCCCTAGTAAATCACATTAAGCCTGTGGCAAAGAACCTTGGTGTTTGGTTTGATAGTAATTTAAATTTCGAGCAGCACACCACAAAGCTTGTTCAATCATGTTTTTATCAACTTAGAAATATAGCAAAAATTCGATCTATGTTAACTTTTAAGGACACTGAGACTATTTTACACGCCTTCATCTCATCACGCCAGGATTATTGCAACAGCCTTTTCACCTGTTTAACCCAAAAATCTATTGATCGACTCCAGACTGTCCAGAACTCAGCTGCCAGGCTTTTAACCAGAACAAAGAAATATGACCACATTACTCCTATTTTAGCTTCATTACACTGGCTCCCAGTATGTTTTAGAATTGACTTTAAAATTCTATTGATTACTTTTAAAGCTCTTCATGGCCTCTCGCCTTGTTATATTTCTGAACTTTTAGTCCCATACACACCAGCACGTACCTTGAGATCCTCGGGCAGAGGTCTGTTGTCTGTTCCAGAGTCTCGACTGAAAACTAAAGGGGAGAGAGCGTTTGCTGTCAGGGCCCCGAGGCTCTGGAACAGCCTGCACGAGGAAATCAGGTCGGCCGAGTCAGTGAACTCCTTTAAGTCCCTTCTTAAAACATACTTTTATAGGAGAGCCTTTCCCGATCTTATTTGACTTTATTTTATCCCTTTATTTTATTGTATTTTACAAATTTTATATTTATCTTAAACGTGTATTTTAGTCTTTTCAATGTTTTCATGCTTTTATCTTGTATTGTTTTTGTATTATTGTCTCTTGGGTATTATTGTTTTTAAACTTGTTAAAGCACTTTGTAACTTGTTTTTGAAAAGTGCTCTACAAATAAAGATTATTATTATTATTATTATTATTATTATTATTATTATTATTATTATTACTACATGCACCCATAGAGCTACTCACTCTAATATTTCATATACAGTGTAGGTAACTTTTAATTATAACACAACTCAGGAAGGGATGCTTCTGTGTTACAGTTTTTCTCCATTGCTTAAACACTATAATCAGGCTAATGAACTAAAATTTCAAAACCATTTCTCCATTTTTCAAAAAGCACACCCATTTCTCTAAACTCTACACACAACTCCCTTCATTTCTCATTGCCTACACAATGTGGTCTTTGAGAAAACACTAACATTCAATATTGTCCACTCAGTCAACACAGGTTGAGCTCAATTAGCACACAGCTACCCAGGTAGAAACACAAACAGTCAGAATTGATAACACACCAATCAGAAGCTTCAATAGATAGATAGATAGATAAAAGGGCCACAGTCAGTTTATTCAGTTTTGAAGAGTGGATCCAGAGAAATCTGAAGGAAGAGATAGAGGACACCAGAGAGGAGAAGGAGGAAGAGGAGGAGGAGGAGGAAGAGCAGTAAGGAGAGGAGGAAGAGGTGAAGGAAGGGGAACAGTAGGAGTTGGAGGAGGAGATGGGATAGGAGGAAGATGAGGAGTAGGAGGAGGTGGAGGGAGGAGGAGTAGGGAGAGTAGGAGGTGAAGAACAACAATCTCTGGCCTGTCCCAGACCAAAGATGGGATGATATGTAAGAATAATTAGTTGTTTTGTGTTGTACTGTACAGTGCATTAAGGACTAAATAATGTGCAAAATTACATTTTTTATTTCTTTTGTTGTGTTCATCATGTCAAAATGTTATGGGGAGAATGGGAATAGTTTTTGTAGTACTGTTTTGAATTTATCTCACCATAAGGCTGCGTTGCAGTGTGTGTTTTTGAGGGCTTGTGTGTTATGTTTGAGGGCAAAGTTTGTTTTTTCAGCAAGATTGAATAGTTTTGAGTGGATTTGTATAGACATTCATGGACGCCAGCCGATGCATTTCAACTTTGGTGATCCCTGACTTTTCCTCTGACAATTGACAATTGTTTAATGTACTGGCATGAAATTTGGTTCCCAGGACCTTTTTGAAAGCCATTCATGGATCCCAGATGATGTATCCTGACAAATGGTGATCCCATGACTTTTCCACTAGCAGGCTGGCATTTTTGATTGGCATTGAAATATCTCCACAACTATTGAATTGTGGTGATGGCGTAATTTGATAAACACGAATTGCTCAATTAAATAGTCCAAGGAGACCAAACTGAAAGCTCTCACAGTTAAACACAGCTCCACTAAAATGTTATCAATCTTGCATATAATTATTTGAAAACAATATTGAGAACCTACATGGGAATCACTGTAATTTGCTGACTTTATTTTTCAGGGTACTCCTTATTTACCAGAGCCAAATACTCAGGGAAATCATGAAGGTTCAAAACACTTACTTCCATCTGTACTGCATAGATGAAGATGAAAAAACATTCATTTATTATAATTTAGGGAGGTATACTGTCAAATCATCTTCTTGTATACAATTTAAATTTTATAAAGCAAATTGATTTCTTCTGCTTCCCAGAAGACTACGTCTGCCTGCTCACCTTGAATATGCCGCACCCTGTGTGGATGAGGGTTGTGTCGGGAGAAGAATGAGTGATGACTCAAGGCACCAAAGCGCGGACTGCTTGTCGTCACCATCTTAGTAAATTCAGTGGTGAATGGCACCAGATTAGTTTGACTGCGGCTCTTTTCTCCCGTTGTCCCCGGGGAGTCTGGATCCTGTGCTATTGACATATCTTGGTATGACAGCTGGAGTTTTTTAAATCAGGACTAAGAGAAAAAAGTCAAGTAAAGTCTTAATGAAAAGTCATGTGATAGAAATGGCAAAACATTAACATTCTAGGTATTTGTGATTGCAAATTTCTGACCACACATGCTAAAACTAAGCATTTTAAAACTAAAACATCACAAGGAGCAAGACAGAAACTACTCACACTTGATTTACATCAAGAGTCCAAAGATAACTTTGCATTCCAAATGTGACCGATTAATTTATGTTTTGTGTTCTACCAGGAAGATTTTGAAAAAAATAACTTTGAAGAACCACTTTACCTCTGAAAACAGCCTCCAGCTGAAAACCTTTGGTACACAATGCTCTGTGTTGCTCATGTTGCTAAGCAACCTGAACTAAACAAGACACAATGGCATCTGTGCCCAATGAGTGTCTGGCATTCTCAACCAGTTCATTTAGACAGGATTTTCATATGCAAAGCAGAAAGTATTTAATGATGTTTAATTAACAAACTTTATCAGGTGAAGACTGCAGCTGTTATCTCAATGTTGAGAAGTTTGAAATTAAGTTTATGGAATTTAGAAAAAAGTCAACATTTGTTATTGAGACATCTTCTATCTCATTACAATATGTTTAAGTAGACCAGTTTGCTGCAGCATCTAGTGTGGCACATGGGTGTGAATACTGATATAAATGTGCTCTGAATTTGATGATTAATCCTTTAATGATCCTGCTGTCTATGGCTTGTGTCATTAATATTATCAGTTGAAAGTCTCATACTTGTCAGTCTAGAAGTTTTATTATTTACTTTTTGGGGGAAACACCAATATGCACACATTACATTCAATTATTTACAATTACAGTATTATATGCAGTACTGTGCAAAAGTTTTAGGTGTGGAAAAAATGCTTATGATGAAGATAGTTCTTAATGACTTTCACTGTATGTATGAGGTTGTTGTCATGTTGCGGAATATATTTTGGGCCAATCAGATGCCTCCCTGATGGTAATTGCATGATGAATAAGTTTCTGCCTGTACTTCTCAGCATTGAGGAGACCATTAATTCTGACCAAATCCCCAACTCCATTTGCAGAAATGCAAAGCCCCAAACTTGCAAGAAACCTCCACTATGCGTCACTGTGGCCTGCAGATACTCAGTCTTACACCATTCTCCAGCCCTTCTACAAACAAACTGCCTTCTGCTGCAGCCAATAATTAAAAATTTTGACACATCAATACAGAGCACCTGCTGCCATTTTCTGCTCCTATATGCTATGTGTTCATCTGCTGCAGTAAGTTTCCTTGGCCGACCACAGCATCTACTGTCCTCAATGTTGCATGTTTCTTAGTGCTTCTTCAAAAGAGCTTGGACAGTACATCTGGAAAAGCCAGTCTGCTTTGAAATGTCTGCCTGGTAGAGACCTTGCTGATGCAGTATAACTACCTTGTGTCTTGTTGTTGTATTCAGTCTTTCCATGGTGTATGACTTTTGACAGTAAACCGTCTTCAGCAACCTCAACTTGTTAGTTTGGCTATTCCTCATCCAGCTGTATCCTTGTATCACCATTTACACATGTTTGGTATAAATATTTAATCATACACCTGACAATATGCCTACAAAAATCCCTGACTTTGTGCACATGTACCTAAAAGAATGGATGCTATTTTGAATGCAAACGTTGGCTACTGATACTGTTTTGAAATGTGCTACCAGAGATAGGCAACATTGATGGCATTCACAGTATCAACACTATTGTTTTCTATGGCCAACTAAAATATCTTACCCTTTCCTTTACCTCAAGTAAACGTAGCTTAAGTTCAGCCAGTGACTTTCATTAACAACAACTTACAATTTCACTCTGTATCACTAACTATGTTGAATCAATCTTTCTTCACCATGTCTGTGTTTTTCTGTGTGTGTGTGCGCGCGCGTGTGTGTGTTTTAATGTTTCTCGGCACCTGGGCGGAGCAGCAACGAAAGGCAGCCTCCCTCAGGGTCCTAGTGCCCGACCACAGCAGGGATTTAAATTATGAAGCAGAGGAAAAAACCAGAAGGATTATTTTAAGCCAATAAAGACAAATTATATCTGTATATTTATATAGTATTTATCAATATTCTTGCTTCTCTTTGTTGAGTACAGGTCTGCACTGAAAAATTTTTTTGGGTGAGGGGGGTGGTTAGGACCATGTTAGGGTGGCTTCAGCCCCCCTGACATGACATGACATGACATGACATGACTTTTGTGGTGAATTGGCGCAATAGAAATAAAACTGAAGCTGAATACATTTGAAGCAACACAGCTTGATTTAACATTTACCTGGGCAGGTTGTACTTACTTACCTGTAATATTTACAATTACAGCAAGAAAGACTCACCTGAACTGTTGTTTTTGCCTTCTTTGGGGGTGTCCAAGTCTTAATTAGGAGAGACCCCCGTAATTCAAAACACTGACATATCACTGTCACAGTAGAATGTTTCCACTATCGTCCCTATACTTAAAGTCTACAGTGCCTAGTGTAAATGACGAAGATTAAGGTTTCCTGTAATGCTTTGTCTTTATTTCATGTTTCCTGTTTAACCGGAAGTTTATTTTGAAAGGACACTATACACATGTAAGAAATGGAAATTAACAAGAGAACGAGGACAATCTTGCAGAGCGGTGCACAGAGAAAAACCTACTGCTCAATATCAGCAAAACCAGTGGTGATTTCAGGAAAAAGGAGGTGAAGATACACACCCATGTCTACATTAGTGAAGCTGAGGTGGAATTTCTTTGCCATCTTCTTTTTAGATGTTAGAGAGCAGCTACAGAAAGCATCCTGAATGGAAACATCACAACCTGGCATGGGATGTGCACAGTCCACTACAGGAGGGCTCTGCAGTTGGTGATTAAAATCAATAAGTATAAATTTTTGGAAAATTGAAATTGAATGGAAAAACACCTTTAGTGATTTTAAACTAAAATAGCTGATTTACAGAATGTGCAAACCTTTTTTCCCCCAGACCTGGTACATAGCCAGAAGGGATTAAATCTATATTCCAGCAAAATCAATGTGGTTGCCATGAGCAATTATCCTTTGCAACAGCCCAAGCACTTATTTACATTTGGACTGAGCAGTATAGGCTCTTATAAAAATCCATTCAGTGGGGCTTAAGGGGGACGGTGCATTTTCCTAATTTTCCTTATCTTATCACTGTTTTTTGTTCCCTGTCTTGTTTGAATCTAAAACCACAAAACTTAAAGCATAACTTAAAGATTGTTTATCATCTTTCAGTCAGAGGCAGACTACTTGTTCAGACTTAATAATACATATTTTTCTTTCTTCCTTTTTTTCAAATTGAAATTGAAGGTTGCTGTAGTGTGATAAGGGGAGCTGTTAAGTCTTCTTGGCTTCTGCTGAATAATGTGTCTTGGTAGAATTTTGTCTTGCTCTAGTGTGCGTTGGTGTGTGTGTTAAGCTATAGGTCTTTGTCTGTCTGTGTGTCTCCAGATGCTACATTTACTGTTTTGGATCCATTCCAAAACCAGCAGGTTTATTTTATGTAACAAAGAACTTCATTTCCTTCAGACACATTTAAACAGATGCTCTGAAAAGTAGAATAATTTAAATATATGGAATAGTAGGGAGGTTTGTATTTCATTGTGTAATCTGTTATTGTATATGATAAAAGCTGAACTTTCAGCCTTGATGTGAGGATGTAATTGTATTATTTTATAAGACACACATAATGCCCTTGGAATTATTTGGTTCTATCTGTGATCTGAGTGGTTTTGCAATTCAAAGCTCACATCCCATATAGCAAAACTGATATTTTATTGGTCAAAATAGCAGGCACCCTCCATGTATTTTTAATATATTACAAATGTATTACATATTTAAATGTTTTAGATCAGCTGGATTCTGAGAACTTATTTTTCGTTTGGAAGTATAAAGTTCAAACTGCCATGAGCAATAATTTTAAAAGTTGACAGTTTAGTCTTACTTTGTTTAATTACACAGAAACATTAGTATGATCATAGATTTACACTGACAGATTTGAACCAGTAAAACAGTTAATACAGTTTTACACACCAGTCAGAAGCTTCAATAGATAGATGAAAGGGCCACAGTCAGTTCATCCTGTTTTGGAACAATGGATCCAGAGAAATCTGAAGGAAGAGATAGAGGACACCAGAGAGGAGGAGGAGGAGGAAGAGCAGTACGGAGAGGACGAAGAGGTAAAGGAAGAGGAACAGTAGAAGTTGGAGGAGTAGATGGGATAGGAGGAAGGTGGAAGGTGAGGAGTAGGAAGAGGCAGAGTAGGAGGAGTGTCACGCTCTGCCGGTTGGCCATCCTTTGTGTTGCACTTTTGAGTTTAGTATCTGCCTTAGTATGTTGAGTTTTGGGTTCTGTCCTGTCTAGTGTCCAGTATCTGCTATATAGTCTGTTGTGTTTTGAGTTCCTCTGAGTTATTGAGTGGTCAGTTCATTATCTGTTATTTAGTTGGTCTTTGATTCCATGTCATGTTCTTAGTCTTGTACTTTAGTTCATGTCATTAGTGTTTAATCCGGGTCTTGTGTTCTCTGTTAAGCTCTGTACTGTGTTATAGTTCTGTGTTCTGATATTTTGTAACATATGTGCGTTTCTGTGTTGTCGCATTAGTCTCATGTCTGTCACCTGTGTTGCTCCCGCCCTGCTCGTTAGTCCCTGTGTATATATACCTGGTGTTTCTGTCTTGTCTTTGTCTGGTCAATGTTCATGTTAGCCCCCAGTCTGTCGTGCGTGAACTCTCTGCCTGCCTGTAACCAGTCTTGCTTGTCTTGTCTCCCTGTACCTTTGGATTTCTGTTAGGATCACCTTGTTTTTTGGACTCTGTTAACCACCCACTCTGTCCGTAAGTGTGCTCGCCTTTAGTTTGTTTTCCCTCAGTAAACCCCTGTTGAACTATACCTGCTCCGCTCTATGTCCTGCGTTTGGGTCCTCCAACCTGCCTCCACACCACTAATCATGACAATGAGGGCGGAGGAGGAGGTGGAGAACAAGAATCTCTGGCCTGACCAAAGACAGGACGCTGGGCAGAATGATTTGTTGTTTGGTGTCTTGTACTTTACTGTACTGTACAGCACACTAAGGAATAAAAAATGTGTTTCTGTTCATGTGAAAAGGTTTTTGAGGAGGAGAACCACAAGCAACATTACTAATAACCAGTTTTTGTAGTATTGTTTTGAATTTATCTCACCAGTGTGTAAGACTGTGTTGTAGTGTGTGTTTTGGGGGGCTTATGTGTTATGTCTGAAGGCAAAGTATGGTTTTTCAGCAAGATTGAATGGTTTTGAGAGGAAAGCTTCATTTTGACCTGAAAATAGGATGTTTGGGGAATTGGGTAAGAAGTTGTGGATTTGTGTTTAGAGTTTCGAGAAATGTGTTTAAGCAATCGATAAAAACTGTAATAGGAGCTCATGCTTTGAGCTGGCCTTCTATTGCTATCCTACACTGAATGTCAGCCCTTTGTAACATTTTTTTGAAATATCCTTGCTGGTATCAGACTTGGTCACAATGTTGTTAATTGTTAAATATAATGAAATCCAGTCAGACATGGAAACTGAACTCGTTGGTGTTTTTTTAAAGGTTGTAGAAGAGTTGTTGTATATTGTCAAGCCTTCAAATGTAGCTGGTGCATAATCAAAGTGAGCTGACACCCAATCTCTCTTGCTCGTTTTGTATAATGGTCCCACAGAGCAACCAGCCCACCTGGATTTCTCCCAGGGCTCACTATGGCCAGTCTGACTATGCTTGGCACCCTGTGAGTTTAGAATTGATTTCGCTGATAATGGTAAATGGTCTGTATTTATAGCACCTTTCCAGTCTTCACTACCACTCAAAGCAACACTATCACATTCACCCACATGCATTCACCAATGGCAGAGGCGAAGGTGACAACTGCACATCAGAACGTAAATGACATTCACACACAGATGGTACAGCCACCGGGAGCAATTTGGGGTTCACTGTGTCTTGCCCAAGGCACTTGAACTTGCAGATTGGGGGAGCCAGGGATCAAACCAAAGACCTTCCGGTTAGTGGATGACTGCTCTACCCCCTGAGCCACAGCCGCCCCAATAACATTTAAGGCACTGCATGCAAGGGGGTAAGTGAGAGTTTGAAGCCAACCAAAGCCTGCATGGAGGGTTCCATGTAAGCCCACAAATGACGTCACAACCCTGCGACATCCCGTTGCACATGAGATGTAACCGTGTTGTTTAGATAAGAAGCTCTTGGGGAATCTAAAAAACCTTTTTGACCATCAGTGACCCTATGTTGGTGTTTGGCAAGTAGGCTTTGTAGGTGCGATAATTAAACAGAGTCACAATCCAACTCTTACCAGCCCCCAGCCCCTCTGCTCTCTGTTTCTTGCGTTGCAGGCCAAAAAATACATTCTTCAGACGGAGGCCGCCAAATGCATGAGTCTATGGAAAATAAACCGATTTGTTTGCTACCAGGCCTGCAGTAGCTTCAACATCAGCTTTTTATATACAGTCTATGAGCGGTAAGCATGGAGTAGCTCAAACTGTCGGGAAGGAGCAGGGAGGGAGGGTCATTTTCACAGGGGACACAGAGGACGTGTAGCCACCACTTTTTGAAAGCATTTGTTAAAAATGTCAAAAATAGCTTGCACCAAGAAATGTTTATTAACAAATAAAAATGCTATGAAAAAGGTTTCTTTGCACTTAAGAAAACCTGCAATGCAATGTAAATAGAAGAAACTTCTGCGCTGTCCAAAAAAAGTAACTTTAAGGGGCATTATGGAGTTTCCATCGGCCACTAGCGGTGCGGAGATTGCAACCAGGTGTGTGCTTGTACGTGTGCTCGCTTGAACTCATAAGCAAGCATAATCAGAAACACAACCACTTTCATACAGAAATACCACAATAAACACAGGAACACCTTTCATTCAGCGCAGCGCCAGCCACATATTGAGTGACTGCAGCTATAGACAGACAGGGAGAACAGACAGAGCTGGAAACTCAGGTAAACTCCCACTGCAACGTCAAAGTAATAGTTTTATCAACTGTAGGTTGAACTAATCCATGCTCGTTACATGATAACATTACATTTACTGCATTTAGCCGACATGATACATCGTTAGATGGCCTGCTGCTTTTCAGTAACGTTAACCATCTTTACTATCTGTGAATCTGTCTCCGGAGGCTCAGGAATGTCAGCACAGCTACATGTATTGGATGATAATGAAATGGTTAGTGAGCTGGAATGGATATTATAATGAGATTGTATCACACTTTATAACAATTAGACCGCAGTAAGTAGCGCGTACAGGGCAGAATCCGACCCGGAGACCTCACATTAAAAGCAGAATAGTGGCTGATGCAAGCAACGGAGAAAACAGGCGTGTGCTTCATTTCTAAGTGAGTTTTGAGCCCATTGACAATAAGGCAATGAAAATTTGATTTTTTAAAATCAAAAACTTACATATAGTCCCTTTAAGCAAAAAATAATAATAAGCTACTGATGACTGCTTTATATTTTATTATATTTGTTAATTGTCACTTGCCACCTGAATTTTGTGATTCCCTTTATAAAAATAAAGACTTTCACACCCTAAATTGGTGCAGAATATGTCTCCAGAATGCAGGAAATTAAGTGTTTAATGCTAGAACTCTCTTCGAGGAGAGGACCCCCAGACCCCTCTATCGAATATTTCATCAATAAATATTTTTTCTAAATAGGTCTATTAGAATATATTCTTGTCTTGTAGTTATGGACACCAATCTTGTGCAATGTCATGTCTCAGTGTTTCATCACACCCCTAAATGTAACAATGGTGTATTGGTGAGGGGTGTCTGAGGACTGATTTGGGTGGCCGCCTCGGCCAAAAATGCCAGGGCCAATTTTTTGTCCCAGTCCAGCCCTGAATAGGTTACAGCAGTTTCATTGTGGTAGGTTGTTCTCATTCATTAAATCCATGTGCTAGAAAAATGGTCTACAGTGTATCTAATCTGTTAATGCCAAGTGCCAATTTGTCAATAATTATAACCCTCCATGCAGAACAAGTTCAACATTTCGAAAGTTTGCCCTGACATCACAATAATAATAATATCATAATATCATCCCTCTCATTGGACCATGTTCTCCAATGAGAGAATGTGAGTCTGGGTCATAAGCACATACTTTTTTGCAGTCTAGGATAGAACGTGGACCAAAAACTAGACTTTGAAGGCAGAACAGGTATATAAACTATTAAATTGGCCAAAAGGGAGGTTTGTCAGCAAGGCAAAGGCCATCATACCAGAAAACAAATCTAGAGGGCGAGACAGGCACAGGTTATAACAACGTCTGGAACACATCAGGCAGAAAATAACTGCTATCTATGTAAGACTGTGTGGGAAGGTGACAAGTTCAAGTGACGTTCCAGACCAGGAAAACTCAGCAGCGACAGCTGGTGGGCAGGTGATAAATGAATGAAGTTACAGGTGAGGCTATTATGCAGATTGATCAGACAAAACAAGAGGCAGGAGGGAGCAGAGGAGTGTCACCATGACACACCAATTTTAAGGAGATGACCCACCAGTTCACTTCACTTGGGGTGAAATCAGGAGCACCATAAATACATATTTTAGATAACATTATCCATAACATCGTCATTGCATACAAAGTCTGCCTTGACCAGTGGCGATTCTAGACCAATTTTGTTAAGGGGGCCAGGCTGGGGCCAGGCTGGGGCCAGTTGTTTTGTCAGAGGGGCCCATTCAATCCGGGACAAAAGAGACAAAGGAAATGTATAAGCTTTCAGAATGTCTTGTTTAATATATAATGTAATGTTTTAGTAACTTAGTTATTTGTTTCAGTAACAGGATCTTCTCAGTAATTTAGTTATAGTTTTATTAAATTACAGTATACAAAAAAAAACATTCCTGTTATCTTTAGCTCAAGTTACTGTACATTCTTTGATGCAAACTTCTTTGTAAGGCTTAATGAACAGTATAAGCTCTGGTGTACTAGACATTCTCTGGATCCCAGTTTGTATTTTGTATCCCACTATAACTTTTGTTATGAAACAACAAACTTCTCCATATTCACCCCTGTTATTAGTCCTGATGTGAAGTATACACAAAATTAAATACTTGATAGTAGGCCATCATCTGTGCTTTATAAAGGGGATACATATTTAGGCAGACTGCACTGAAAAAAATAATTCATGGGATTTACTCAACTGAATAGTGGACAATGGTTGCACACAATTTTCTTGCTTTGGTAGCCACTTACACAATTATGTTCCATCAACACAGACTATTCACGTTCAAGCAACACAGACTATTTATGTTAAAACGACACAGATAATTTATGTTCAGTCAACACAGACCAACACAAGTTATTAACATTCAATCAACACAAGTACTTTATATTGATATAAAATTAATGGAATGTGATAATTGTAAATATTCTTTTTACATGAAATTAAATTATAATTTCTATGTTATAAATCTAGCCCGTTAAATTATGAAATTTTATTCCACAAATGAATATAATGCACAGTTGTGTGGCTAGAAAGAAATGACATTGATTTTCCAAAATTAAAAGTTCACCATACTGTGCCATGGGGATGTCATAATTTGTTAACAATGTATGATAAATATTAACAAGTGAACTAGTAAAATGTGCCTAGTACTGGACAGTAATCAAAACTGTAAAACTTTGTTGCACTAAAACCAGGCCTCAACAGTGCTTCCTGGGGTGTACTGCATACTGTAGCTAAGAGCCCAAAATAAGTATACAGTCATGGGCTTTTATCAAACTAAGTATAATAATATAATAATAATAATAATCTTTATTTGTAGAGTACTTTTCAAAAACAAGTTACAAAGTGCTTTAACAAGTGTAAAGACAATAATACCCAAGAGACAAAAATACAAAAACAATACAAGATAAAAGCATGAAAACACTGAAGAGACTAAAATACACGTTTAAGATAAATATAAAATTAGTAAAATACAATAAAATAAAAGGGATAAAATAAAGTCAAATAAGATCGGGAAAGGCTCTCCTATAAAAGTATGTTTTAAGAAGGGACTTAAAGGAGTTCACTGACTCGGCCGACCTGATTTCCTCGTGCAGGCTGTTCCAGAGCCTCGGGGCCCTGACAGCAAACGCTCTCTCCCCTTTAGTTTTCAGTCGAGACTCTGGAACAAACAACAGACCTCTGCCCGAGGATCTCAAGGTACGTGCTGGTGTGTATGGGACTAAAAGTTCAGAAATATAACAAGGCGAGAGGCCATGAAGAGCTTTAAAAGTGATCAATAGAATTTTAAAGTCAATTCTAAAACACACTGGGAGCCAGTGTAATGAAGCTAAAATAGGAGTAATGTGGTCATATTTCTTTGTTCTGGTTAAAAGCCTGGCAGCTGAGTTCTGGACAGTCTGGAGTCGATCAATAGATTTTTGGGTTAAACAGGTGAAAAGGCTGTTGCAATAATCCAGACGTGATGAGATGAAGGCGTGTAAAATGGTCTCGGTGTCCTTAAAAGTTAACATAGATCGAATTTTTGCTATATTTCTAAGTTGATAAAAACATGATTGAACAAGCTTTGTGGTGTGCTGCTCGAAATTTAAATTACTATCAAACCAAACACCAAGGTTCTTTGCCACAGGCTTAATGTGATTTACTAGGGAACCAGCAGATGGCAGTATTTGATTTGCCATCTGCTGGGACCCGATGACCAGGATTTCTGTTTTGTCTGAGTTCAGCTGGAGGAAATTATTTGACATCCATTTTTTAACTTCACAAAGGCAGTTGTTAAGTGAATTCAGCATTCCAGGGTCTGTGGATCTGACGGGCAAGTATATTTGTGTGTCATCAGCATAAATATGAAAAGAAATGCCATGTTTATGGATAATATGTCCAAGGGGAAGCAGATACAAGGAAAACAAAACTGGACAGAACGAGGAGACATAGTTGTTTACAGACACGCAAAACTTCCTATTTGACAGGTAGGATGAAAACCATTCTAGGGCAGTACCGGAGATCCCCACCCAGTGCATCAGTCTGTCTAACATGATGTTGTGATCAATGGTGTCAAAAGCAGCGCTAAGGTCCAGGAGTACCAGGACTGAGCACATGCCTTCATCAGCAGACATTAAAAGGTCATTGGTGACTTTAAGCAGGGCAGTCTCAGTGCTGTGGTACTTCCTAAAATCAGACTGAAACTTTTCAAATATTTTGTTATTTTCCAGTACAGTGAGCAGCTGTTTGGACACAGTTCTTTCTAGAATCTTTGCAATAAAAGGCAGTTTTGAAATTGGTCTAAAATTATGTGGGAGGGAGGGATCTAAACCAGGTTTCTTTAAAAGTAGGTTCACGCAAGCCGTTTTAAAATTATCAGGGACACAACCAGTAGATAGGGAGCTGTTGAAAACAGAGATCAAATGGGGCCCGACAGAATCCATTACTTTCAGTAGAAACTTTGTAGGTATTACATCAAGTGGGCTGGAGGACACTCTTATTTGTGATACTGTTTTTAAAAGCTCAGACAAGTCGATGGGATAAAACTGGTTAAAACTCTCTTGTTGCTGGTGAGGAACCTCTGAGTAAGAGGCCGTAATAGAGGCTCTGATTGACACCACCTTATTGGTAAAATAAGATAAAAACAATTCACAGTCATCATTACTTCCAGCTGAGGCACAAGGAGGGGTTGGGTTTACCATCTTATCCACAGTCTTAAACAGAAACCTGGGGTTGTGCTTATGTGTAGTAATGAGTTCAGAAAAATAGTGTGTTCTCACATCCTTAACCAAGTTATTGTATTTAATTAATAAATCCTTCAGACTGAGGTAATGGACTTGGAGACTGGATTTTTTCCATCTGCGCTCTGCTTTCCTGCATTCCCTTTTTAGGCTGCGAATGCAGTCATTTATCCAGGGTTGCTTACTAGCTTTAGACGTAGGCCTAACCTTTAGAGGAGCAGTACTATTTAGTGACGACAAGCAGATATCATTGAAGTGATCGACCAGATGTTGGTGTTGGAATCAGACAGGTGTTGGCTTTGGCTCTGAAAGAATGCGCAAAACTTTGAAACACTTTGTTCATTAAAGATGCGAGAACACACAGAGCTTGGTGAGGCGGCATGAGTAACAGGCGAATCGCAGCTAAAAACAATACATCTGTCCACTAATTCCACAGAGGAAATGCTGACACCCAGGGTAAAAACCAACTCCACTGTATGACCACGGTTATGTGTTTGCCCTTTGACATGTTGTTTGAAGTTAAAAGAAGTAGCCATATTTAAAAAGTCAGTTGCATTAACATTGGTGGGGTCATCAACATGAATATTAAAATCGCCACAAAGAACAATTCTGTCATGATTTAAAACCAGAGTAGATAAAAATTCAGGAAGTTCTGATAAAAATCCTCCAGGCGGTTTTGGGGGGCGATAAATTATAACAAATATGATAGGTTGCAGCCCTCCAAGTTTAATAGTGAGAACTTCAAAGGAGTTAAATTCACACAGTGTACTTGATGACATTTTAAATTTTTTAAATTACACTCACTAGCCCACCACCACGACCACTGACCCTCGGTTGACTAAAACAATCATATTGAGGCGGACACAGTTCAGCTAGCTGGCTATAGTCATTCATTTGCAACCAGGATTCAGTTAAAAACATAAAATCTAGATTTGCAGACAAGATAAAATCATTTCAGATAAAAGTCTTACTTGAAAGTGATCTCACATTGAAGAGAGCCATTTTAAATGAGTTTGTTCTGGGTGCTGGAGTTGGTGCAGTTGTCCTAATCCTTATAAGATTACTATTATTTCTGTGTGGGATGTGCACATTTCGGTTTACTGGTCTATGCGTGATGATGACAGGAATAGAAGTCTTTGGAACAACGCTGGGAGCAGACGGCTTTACATGCCAGCAGGTGGAGACAGTTGTTTGTGGCAGTGAGGCAGAGATCTGTTCAGTGAGCGGTGGTGTGTCCAGGTGTGCTGCATGAATGATTAGTCATTCACGTAAGTCATGTGTGGACCGCACCGCGTGCTGTATGTGCGCAGCTAACATTTCTGAGCACCGTTTGTTTGGGTGAAATCAGTCTGTCTTAAAAAGAGGCATTTTTTGCCAGAAAATATTAAAATTATCCACATAACACACACGATGAGCCCTGCAGGCGGACTGTCGTGGAGGCCAAGGAGTCTACTGAAGCGGCCAGCACTGCGACCAACTGTGGGAATGGGACCAGAGATAAAAACGGACTTTCCACACTGCTTTAAAAAGTTTAAAAGACGGTTTAAATCTGATTTTGTCAGCTCAGACTGCTGAAGAGCTGTGTCATTTGTTCCGACATGGACTATCACTCTTGTGATGGAGGACGGGAGCGATGGCATTAGGTCCTGGAGTTTTTTTAAAATGTCAGCCGTGGTGGCACCGGGGAAGCAGTGAGTGGTAGCGTTAAAGAAATGGATGTTTCTGGTTATGGAGTCACCAATTATTAGTGTGGTTGGAGATGCAAAAGTGTCGGCAGGCACTGTGCGCCGAAAGAGATCCGTATCAGGGAGACTCGAAGCCGCAGGTGCATCCGCTGGTTGGACCGGAGTGTGGTCAGACAGGGCTGCATAGCGGTTGGAGAGGCCGATGTGCGGAGGAGAGGCAGCCCCATCCGAGCCTCTCTTGCAGCCACGGACCACCACTTCAGCCCAGGTTGACTGATGCTTCGGAGTCGAGCAGGAGGAAAGCCTTGGAAGGCTAGAGGGGTCCCATAACACGGTGTCCTGGATGTTAGCGGTTGCGCTAAGAGAAACAATCTGTTTGGCTTGTACTGAAGCCACATCCATAAAGCCAGTCAGCAGGGAATCTTTCTCTTTGAGTTCCTCTGAAAGTCGTCGGATGTCTTCCATAAGGTCAGCAATCTTCTTGTTCGCTTTTTTAAGGAGTGTGCAGTCCTCATGGGGCAGAGTTATCTCGGCTAGCATAGTCACCGGAGCTTTGTTGCGATCAGTAGCGTTGATTGCGTTTTTACGGTCATCTAGCTTAAAATCCATGTCGGATGACTAAAATCCTTAACCCACGTAAAACTTAAGTTAAAAACTTAAGTTAAATAAAAAGGATATAAAAAAATGTAACGAAAAAGAGTGGATTAAAACTGGATAAGAGTCCGGTTTAAGACGCCAACGCATGAATAATGCACTCTCTTTCTAGACGTAGCTTAGTTTGGCCAAAACATGCCAGAGCTTTTCAAAAATACATCTGCATCAAAAAAACAAAAAACAAAACCAAAAATACACATTAAATGTCCTGTGGGAAGCTCAAGGTTTTTGAAAAATGCATTATATATTAGCACATTAAAATGCAATGGTTAAATTTAAATGTGCCTGGTACTGTATAGTAATCAAAACTGTACATCTTGAATAAAACTCAATTGGTGATAGCAAAATCAGGCTGCAACACCACTCAGTCCAAGAATGTAGAGGTAGAGATTATTAGTTTGCCAACAGCCATGTCCTAATCCAACCAAGAGCCAAGAACAATTAGCTCTCTTCACTGGTGGAGCTTAGTTTTCAAGCTTTCTTGACCGTTCCCCTGCATCTAGCTCCATGATGATCTTTTGAATTACCTCAAGGGTAGTGGAGCTTTGTAGGGTATTGCATGTTTAATGCATGAAAGAGTCCAAACAACATTGCAGACGCAATGGCTACATTCTCAAGATCTCAAAGTGCCCCCACACCACCTTCGATGACTATTTCGATGCAGAGGGTTCGCTGTTGACAGTGTCTTTCACAACAAAGATCCTCCCGTAGTCATGTAAGTGTTGTGTACAGCACTGAAGAAATGGGTCTCAGCCATTTCCTGGTGAAAAGAAAGGAGAAAATTATTTAAACTCAGACCTCATTAGGACATAGGACATCTTTTAAACTACAAAGTTACATCCAACATTACTTTTGTGCTTAAAAATACAGCACTGAGAAGTAGTTTAAAAATATATTCTAATGGGGTAGTCATTGATACTTTCAGCAAGGACTGTATAATTTATAAAACTGTATAATTTATGCGATGCCTCACATTCAATAGCCTAAACATCTGCGGAGAGCAGACAGGATAAGCGCTATTCCTGTATTGGAAAGTAACACGTTATTGTGCAAAATTCACTTTTATCATAGCCTACTAAATGTTCTTTCAAGTGCTCCCACACAGCTGAGGGCTTCAGCATTTTGTTTCCCCTTTAATGTGAACTGGAGCATTACTTAAACTGTTATGAGCAGAGGTCATGTGTGCGAACACCCCCCCCCCCCCCCCCCGTAATATTCGAGTCTCAAAATTGAAAATCGAAGACATACCCAACGATCGAATATTCGGATCCAGCCCAAGTATTATTACGACTTTCTTCTCAACTTCATAGAGAACACAGCAATGTGGGGAGATTTTAAATGTGCAGAAAATTGTGAATGTGAGCAGAAATGCAGCAAAGTCATGCCCGCATGTGTGTTTACTCAGAAGGAATGATATTACTTGAGCAAAGTTGCACAACAGGAGAAAACATAACTCAAAGCACTACATAATGCCTGAGAGCCTCACTGCATTATATTCTATTTTGTTTGAATTGTTCCCTGTCACCAGAATTTAGTGTTACCCTTTACATAAATAAAAACATTTTTACCATAAATTGTAGGAAATAAATTAATGTTCAAAATCTTCATATAATTCAGCATTGAAGATCTCTTAAAAGCAGTGTCAAACTCTCGTCTCGATCTTGTGAACCCAATTTCGTGTCTCGTCACACCCCTAGTTATAAAGACCCAAAGCCCTCTGGCATATGTACGTTTGCATACAGAAATAGCAGGTACACTAATGTTTTATAATGTTTGTTTGATTAACTGAAATTACAGTGTATTTGTTATTACAGAGACAAAAAACAGAGACGTGAAGTACTTTTAAAAAAAAGGTACAGTTTGGGTACTTGAACTCTAGCGAAAACCATAATCATGGAGGGGAGACTAGCCAGAGCAAGTTCTCTCTGCCCATCCATTTATTTTTAAGTAGATGTTTTTGGAGATCTGCAAGTTCACTAAATAACAAAATTATGGTTAAACTAAGGACAGCTAATTCAGTGGATGGAAAGCAACCAACCTGAGCAGGATATTGCTCTTCTTTTTTTTTTTATATAGTAGGCTTCAACAAAAAGGGCAGTACTGTCTGATCGGCACCTAACAATGTTACACTATAACACTATTACTTCTATATACACTCACCACATACTCCTGCACAACATGATAAGGATCCTCGTTGAGGTAGATGCAGAGTCCTTTGATGACACATTCCCATCCAGCATCAATGTCATCCTTAAAGAATAAAACAAAGCACATGGCTGTATTTTAACACAAAGCTATTCCAAGTTACACATGGCTGTTATATTTGAATGCAAAGGTAAAGACATTTCATCATCAATTGACTAGCAATGAACATAATACATAGGTTTGTTTGAATTGTTTGCCTATTCATAAAGTATAGGAGACAATTACAACACTTTTTGATTAATATTTACCGGCTTACTAAGGACTATAATATTAATTTAGTGTTAGTCCCTAGTGTTTGTTTGTTATTTATAACTGGATGCAGAAGTATATATTAAGCTTAACTCAAATAGTTATTTTCACTACCACATTTACTTGAGTACAGATTTTGGGTACTCTGCCTACCTCTGCCAACCTAATGCCAACATAGGCTTCTCAACACAGACTTATTAATGGTACGTATATTTGGCAGAGTGAAAGAGAAGAACACTGAATAGCCTACTGCAGATCCCTGCCCTGTCAATAGTGTGGCAAAAAATGTAAACATTACTAACCACAAAAACGTGAGCCCTCAGTGAAAGAGCTGAGTGTGAGTTTAGTGTCCATCTGCAACAACAAAGAGCAACAACATAAATTCATGTTACCATGAAATAATTAAAATCTAGACAAGAAATCATGAGCCTTTCAAGTTAAACTCTTCTTTCTTGTTTAAGATGAACTACTAAGATCCCCTTCATGATTTCATTGCTGTTACCAAAAGGGTCTTTGCAAAGCATACTTACAGAGTTGAGATGAGCGATGGTGGAATAGACCCATGGGCGAGTTGAGCTGGAAGAGTGCACGCGGTTGGAACGTGGAAAAAAGCGCGGCCTTTTCTTTCTTCTTCCCGAAATGCAGTTGCACCCATGTGTGGATATCACGAGATAAAATGAGAACTGATACATTCACTTGATTGACTTACTTAATCCCAACATGAGCTAAATATGTTCGCATATGCTTTCTGCATATAATGTGCAGTCTACACAATGCTGTCACTTTTTACTAAAGAACATAAAACCCTTTAGTAAAATATACTAAATATAATTTAATAAATCTAACAGGTGACCAGTCTCCCGTTTTTCAGTGTGTGTCCAGCCTGTTATGACCAGAAGGCTACTGTTATTGCTTTTTGTGTATGAAAAGTTCTGTTTAAATGCAATGCATTATTAAATTGCTATGATAATAATTTACCCTTTAAGGAGGGGGACTCCTTAATTTTCAATTTCCAGCAATCTCCAAAGGCTACACCCATGCAATGGAAACATGGATTAAAAGGACAAAATATTGTCTACAATTCTGCATTCAGTTTAATTTCATCGCAAGGAAGATATATTACTATGATCACTGCAGAGCAAGTTGGCCTACATACTTTGTGGTAAAAGTAAGTAGGCTACCCTACTTGCAGCACATTGCCTCCACGGAAATTATGTATCATAGCAACCACCGCGTCTCGAAAAAAAACACTGCGCCTCCAAAAAGCACCCTGGCGCTCCCAGCTAGGCGTTTACTGAACAGCAGGTGGCGTTTTCAGCTGGCAAAAACGCTTTGGTGGACACAGGCCCTAAGGCTCTACTTGGGTCAGCTTCTATGTCGTGTATGTTGTTGAATGAAAGACTGATTGGATGTATTTGTCCTCCTAAACCTTGGGAGTTACATGAAGGATGTCTTGCACATTTTCAACCTCAACTTTGAAAAGAGTGTCTGACAAATGTGTACTTTGAAATCTATTAATGTAGTCACTCTGGAGTTTGACCTTTCTTTTAACTGCACTTCTCAGTCTGTTTAAATTACTGGGATGAGTCACACAATAGTCTTTAAAGGTACATTGAAATCAAAGGCAAATAATCATGTTAGAGGAAATCCCACAAATGTATGCAATAATTTCTTTTAAGCATCCCATTTTATATGACGCAGGGAAGTGGAATGACACTCCTCTGTGGCATTTATGGATTGAAACAAATTGCAGTTTACAATGATGTTAAAGCTTTTTATATCTGACAAATTACAACCTAGCATTTATTCCTCTGCTGCACTTTCTTTAATCTTTCATTGGTTGAACTCCCATGCAGAGACATATGCAACCTGTTATGAGGGTTCGCAATTTTAAAATTGTGTGATACATACCGCAGGCCATTACACAGAATAGGTTTAAGGCACTTCTTCATTGGTTTCACTTTTCAAACCCGGAGGTTGCTGCTTGGTCTTGCCCAAGGACAGTCACGTTTTTCATTGCCCTCTCACTGTTCCCTCCCACTACCACAATTCTCCCTTATTTCTCCCAATTCATGATAATGTTCAACTTTTTGCCCTTCTCATTACCACAATCTGTTTCTGGCACTGTACAACGAGTATAAGCCCTACATCTCTCTCTCTCTCTCTCCCTCTTCTATTTCCACCCAGACAAAAATACAGCTGCAGATGTGGAGGCCTTGGAGTTCTCTAAAGGCACCTTTTAACAGAGCTGGGGCTGCATAACGAAAGTAAAATAATAAGTAACGCAGGGTCGTCCTTAAGAATCTGAGCAAATGTGAAGCCCTACCCAACCGTGTGATGAGGTTGATTGGCACAAATGCACAATATGACTTAAATTATGAATTCAATTTTAGAAAACATTTGCATACATTAAAACATATTTATTTTAACTGAGACCCTAATATTTCATTCATGGAATACTCTAACATAAATTATGTCAGAGAGTAAAAAGTGTGTCAACCAAAACCATATCCCCTGTAGGGACGGCGAGAGGTCAGTCTGTATAACAACGTCATACTAAATGGTACACAATAGTCATGTTTTTGTATTCATTTGAATGGCCAGGATAATTTATATCTAATAGTTATTATATATATTATAATTTACCAGAATTTGACAACATTTTACACCTCAGCAGACAACAGCTCCGCATCAACATACTGTAAGTCAAAGCAGCCACGGCAACTACACAGTCAACAACAGGAACTAATGTGGGACATTTTGCAAGGAGATGAAGAGGGAGAGACAGCACCTGGATGAGAGAAAGAGATTTATCATAGTTCATCATAGCTCATAATGATGCAGCGCAGTGAGGAGATGTTAGAGGAGACAAGTGTAACGTGGATCTATCTGTCTATCACTGTTAACATAGACTGCAGTCTGCAGTGTAGTTCAGACACTTCACTGATAAACCACAGAACTGCAGAGGAACATAAGCTTCATGATCGAAGAACGTTTTTAATCTCACATTTCTGTCCATAAGCCCTCTCTCACCTCTGAGTCTGCATCACACTATTTTTTGTATAAATTGATGGTTTTTATAAAGTTTCTAGGGGGTAGTGCAACCCCCTTTAGCACCCTCACCTTCAGTGTCCATGCCTGTGCACATTGAGTGAGTAGTAGTTACTTTAAGAGTGGGTGAATTATTCAATTTTTGCATGTCTGTCTGGGCCCTTTGCAGATCCAGGGTCGTTTCAATTTAAATGAATGAAACATAGCTAATGGAGTGACATAACTTAGTAATGTTACTTTTGCTGCTGAGTAGCTGCTGCTACTTACAGTTTTCAAGTACTTTACCAAATTAGCTAATTAGCCACAAAGCTACTGGTCATACCAGACCACATAAGGCTGCACCAGCAAAACCCCTGAGTGTAATAAATTGAGCAGTGGTGCATTTTATTGCTTATGAATTCGTGATTTTTTTTTTGTGAGAGGAATAACTGTTGCATTATTCTTTAATTAAGGGGTCACAACTTCCTAAAAGGTTCAACCACTCATCTAGATGATAAATTTAAAGCTCCAATTCTCATAGCCTATTACTGACCATATAGGATGAAATATTCATATTTCATCAGTCTGATGTCGCCTACATGGTCCAACCTCGTCAGCAGACTCACTGGTCTGTAAAGTGGTGGCTCCTGCCAAATGTCTCAGGGGAGGGGGCAATTGTTGCGATGATGGCTAAGGTGACCAGTTCAATGGTCTTAGTCTGCTATAAGACAAGGATTGTTCCTTAGGCTACATACTGTACAGTATTTGTGAACAGCTACATCCTTATGTTCATTGTCAATGTCTACAATGAATTAACAGTCCACAGTGAAGATCAACAGATCTTTAGACCTTTGGATGTAAAGGCAACTACTTTAGCAATATTGAAAAAAAGAATGACTGTCACAATCATCTGATTTAGCTGTGACAAACCTTTTATTTAGGAACAATAAATCCAGAATAAAGCGCAGTGGCACTTGGCTGATGATGTGCAATGAATAAAATTATTTACAATTAATCTTGTGTTGCAGCTAAGGGACCCGTCTCAAGTAATAGGCTACAGTTATGTAATAATGTCACATATGCTGTATATGAAGGTGGATCAAACATAGCTAATCTTAAATGTTTAATGGGCTACAGAGGAGCACAGTATTAACTTTCATTCTTTAAGTTACACACATTACACTAGTAACTAGAGACTAATAAGGTAAGCAGAGAGTAGTAAAAAATCCACTTGTTATCCTGTCGATACACAGTATTATTAGGACTGTGGGCTGTATTAAAGTATCCACTGTTCTCCTGTCCTCTATAATCACACAGTAACAACGAACTATGTGCTCTCTCACATTCTCACTCTGTATTTACACATAAACATCAAGGCGTGTAAGGGGAAATATGAAAGGTATATTCTATTATTATTATTGTTTTATTTTCTTTGTTGCTTTCCTACTTCTTCTTCTTTTTACCCTCCTCTGACAAGATGCCAGTGGTGGCCACATCATGCTAACGTTACCTCCTTATTCTTCTTTGGTTTCTGGCAATAAAAGAAAAAAACAACACATCAAATAATTGTTAATGGTTAAGTGCAGCTAACTTTAAATTGACTCCACCACCACACGTAAAGCAAGGCTTAATAACAATCACATTTAACATAAGCATAAAATTCGGCTTAATAATAACTATCAAGTTTATTAGCTTAGCCTCTGGCATTTTACGGAGCATAAATTAGCCTAGTGGCTAGCTTTCCTCCCCTCACAGCTTAACAAATTACATGTATTATTTATACTGTGTCTTACTCACCGCTGGTAAAGTTGCTGCATCTCCAGACACCACGGTTGAATTTTCAGCCTGAACGTACGTTTTCTACAGCAGCTGCTCGTAGTGAGAGCAACAACCTGAAGGACTGCCGAGTGGTTTTCAGGTGGCAGAAGCGTAGCTCTGCTGCTGGGCGCATGACGTAAACACGTTAGTGCGAGCCCTCCAGGAACCCATAGAGATTGCATTGCAGCGGCCGCAGCTCGAAAAAAAAACTGCCTTTACATGAAAGTCTATGAGAGAGATCTGGGCGATTTACAGCCAGACTGAATTCGCCCCAAAAGAGGCGGGACTCCACGGAACACGACTTGACGCTGATTGGACAGCGATATTCAGAGACAAACTGTCTGTCAAAAACAGTCACAGCTAAGTAACAGTGTGGTAGAAAGTGTGAGAAAAATCTCCTGCCTTTTTCCCGGCTTGGCGGTGCGTCGCCCGGTCGCCCTAATTAACAAGCTGCCCCTGGTCTGTACAGTATCTGCTACAGAGTCAGATGAGTAGCACTCTCTCTCTCTCTCTCTCACTTACACACACACACACACACACACACACACAGAGCAACAGCTGCTGCTGCAGCACGTTCTGCCGGGTGAAGGAGGCAGCGCAACATCCAGACGCACTTGTGGGTTATTAAGAGAGGTTTCGGCTCTGAACATTCACAGATTGATTCACCTTCTCCTCCCTGCAAGCAAGTCCCTCTCAGGATTGAAGACACGTCAGGATGGCAGCAGCCTCGACAGATTCGGGGCAGGGGTCCACCAAAATAACTCCTCAAGTGCTGCAGGAGATGCTTCAGTACTACAACCTGAGCCGCCAGGAGTTTATCAACACTTACAACATCCAGCCGCTCGTCTACATCCCCGAGTTACCGTCAAGCGCAAAGACCACCTTCGTGATCGTATATATGGTTATTTTCGTCATGGCTCTGGCTGGAAATAGTTTGGTCATCTACATAGTTTTGAAGAAACGGGCGATACACACGGCGACAGATATTTTTATTTGCTCTTTGGCGGTCAGCGACCTGCTCATCACTTTCTTCTGCATACCTTTTACTTTGCTGCAGAACATCTCCTCTGAATGGTTCGGGGGTGAGTTTTTAACCTCTAAACTTATAGTCTACTTCATACTTTTTAAGACCATGTCAGGCATGAGAATCAGTATCTCGAACAATTTGGAATCTTTCTCTATGTAGTGTGGAAAATAAGAAAAGCATAATATGAAATATATCTACCTAAATGTTTGCAAATTCTTGTTGAATTGGTCCTATACAGTCTTATTGTACCATGCATCAGTTTAACTGAGTGAATAAAGATATTAAAGTGAAATAAAAGTTGATGTAGTCATATACTCTAGATAAGCTATTGAGCACAATAACTATTGAGTAGGCCTGCTGAACAATGAATGAAACCAAATACAGCAGTGGGACGATGCCATGCCAAACAAATATGTAAAAGCAAGAAAACAACGCAAATTATGGCGGCCAGCAAGCAAACAAAACATTGATCCCTTCCAGAAATGACCTTTCAAAGAGAACCCAAATTATTGCAGCAATAGCTCTCAATGACACCTCTCCTGTCTCCTCAAGGGTTCAGTAGTAAACACAGGCTATTTATTTTTAGTCACAAACCTGAAGGGACTGAGACTTTGAGGTGAGGAGAGGAGGTAATGTGGAAAATACAGTATAGGCTATTCAGAGAAAAATTATAAAACATTTCTACACAGATGCAATGGGTGCATTGACGACTGCCACATGCACAATGTTAACTCATGAGCACTGGAATATTACAGGCTGTGCAAGATACACTCTAGCTTTTGCATTGGCCAACAGAAACTTCACAACAAATGATAATGAATGAGAGTTGTAATTATAACCTAATACAGTGCTTTGTAATACTGTTGTTGATTGAGCTTTTGAAGCTGTGACATATAATGAATTGTTATGTTACTGTTGTAAATTATTGCATTGCACGAAATTTAAAGGCTTGACAATATATAACAACTCTTTTACAGCCTTTAAAAAGCAGCAAAGAGCTCAAATGCCACGTCTTTGACAGGATATCATTTTATTTAAAAATTCACAACACTGTGACCGTGTCCAATACCAATGAGGACATCTC
The DNA here is from genome assembly GCF_014851395.1 of Micropterus salmoides. NCBI lineage: Eukaryota > Metazoa > Chordata > Actinopteri > Centrarchiformes > Centrarchidae > Micropterus > Micropterus salmoides. Next base: position 16,798,867 of record NW_024041262.1, on the reverse strand, counting down.
AAAGAAATGTAACCAACAGCTGACATTCAGTGTATCATAGCAATAGAAATTCAGTTAAAAGCAGATGCTCCTATTAAAATATGGTCACAATTAGTTAAGAATGAAGCAGGGTAGACTTAAAATGTGGGCCTTACAGTGCATGAGATTTAACCTAGGTTTCAGCTCTGTGCTTCATTAGCTGTGAAATATGTGTGAGTACCTATTCAAGTGTAATCAGAGATGGTCGTTTTGTCAATGAAACCCCACAGGCAGATGAAAAGGATGAGGAATAGCTCACCCCCATTTCCAGTCTGTTCAAACAAAGGGAGTGATGTTAACTTTAATAGAAATGCATGTTTTCTGCTTCTGTTTCTCAGTATCTCATTGTTTCATCCCTCTGTTTTTAATGCAGGGGTCCTGGTTTGCAAGACAGTTCCCTTTGTACAGACTACAGCCATAGTGACAGGCATCCTCACAATGACCTGCATTGCCATTGAGAGATACCAGGGCATTGTCTTCCCGTTGAAAATGAGAAGGCAGTACTCTTCCAAAAGAGCACACAAGATGCTAGGTATTATATATTTGCACAAGTGTCTTATTATGCTTTTAGGAGTGGATGTGTTTGTGCGTTCAAAGAAGCCTTTTTTCTGTGGCTATACCTCACATATTCTATGCTTTGTGAGATCCAATTAAAGCTAGAAATGTGCTATACCTACACAGAGAAGAGTGCTATGAGTAGTAGGTCAGAGGCTTGAAGAAGGGCCGATGCTCACCCCTCTCAAATCTCAACAAAGGCTGGTACTCTCCAGGCTTCATGTGGGCAAATACATATGGGGGTTGTTCATAGACGTGGCTGTTTGTTTTACACTAGTGTAGAGTTTGAGTGTAATGTTTACATACTTTTTCTTTTCCGTTTTGAACCCGCCTCCTAAACAGAGTTGGATTAACAAATCAGCTTACTTGACGAGCAGGTTTGCACAACACATTGTTGAGATTTGGTACCATAGGTGTGCACTTCAGATCAACGAGCCCAAATGTGGTTGGTTGATCTGACTTCCTGTCAGGGGGTCAGAGAAAACATCAATGTAAACGACTCTGAACAACACCTGTGTAAGTCCAATCAAATGAAGTGCATTTTTATTTATATACCCCAATATCACAAATTACAAATTTGCTTCAGGGGGCTTTACAATCTGTACAGTATACACCCCCTGTCTTTAGACCCTCGATTCGGATAAAAAAACACATTCGCATAAGTGCAAAAGGAAACGTCCCAACCTTTATCCCTTGTTTGGTGGGGAACAGTATATTGAGATGTAAAGGAAGTTCAGCAGCAGACAACAGCAATGACGGAAAGTTTTGAAGTGACAGTAATCTATGATGGCACAGCTGCAGCTCTCACTGCTGTGACTTCAACATAAAAAAGAATCAACCTCCTCGTGTCTCGACTCATTTAGTTATGTTTGTGCAGAATTGGAAAGTGTCAAGGAAGAGATTCCTTTGTTTACACAGGGATGATTTGACCCTGAATCTGCTTCCTAATTGTTTTACTTTTTAATCCTCCAGCTACACACAAAGTACACAAGCAAGGATGTGAACAGTGCCACTTGTGTCAAAGGCAGGTTGAAAAAAAGCAAATATATCACAAGCCTTGAGGGTAGAGCCAGACTGATATATCATGAAATCAATATTATTAGCTGAAATTGACTTGCACACAAAATAAAAATTATATGTGAGATTTTTTTTTTGTTCTCATATATACTGCTCAAAAAAATGTAAAAAATACCTAGGCTGAAAAAGTACAAAAACATTTTGTGAGTAGGTTCATACAGGCCGTTTCTGGACAGTTTTATACTGTATATACAAAAGAAGAAACATTAAAAAACAACAACAATAACAACACTCCTTCCTGTTTAGCAGGATTTACACCATTTAAACCAGGGTCACATTTTAAACTTTGTTTCTCACACTTTTGGTTTTATTAAAGGTGATTTCAGATTTTCTCAGTTTCCAAAACAAAGATATAATTACAGAAATTTAAAGTACAGATTCTGTTGAGGTCATCATTCTAACAGCTAATGCCTTTGTGTGTTTTGATTCAATGCTGAGTACAGCCAAACTCGAAAGTCTCTTTTCTGTCATTGACCACAAATAAGTCTTTATGAGCCTGAGAGATGAAAAACTTTGTTTACAGGATGTACTACTCACAGATAAAACAAACACTATTTTATGTAACCTGAACAACTCATAAAACACATCCTGGTATCGACTCCATTAGAGTGGTAGAACTCTAATTTTCCCCTTTTTTCTGTCTAGTACTCCTCGTCTGATGTAACTCGTGTTTGAGATCCTCAATATTTGAATCATAAGCTTCAGCCAATAACAGAACAGCCTCCTCTCTCAAAAAAGTTGTACTTGACGGATTTAGTGCCTGGACACCCTATGTTACAATTTGTGTTAGAAAATCTTCCTATTTCACCAATCATGTTATGCAGAAATGGATAGTACACAGAGACACAAAAAGTGTGTTTGCTGTCTGGAACTACATGCTGTCCCAAGGTGGAGTGGATAATAGTATCCTGAAGCATCTTTGTTGTCTGTCTTCGCCTCTTTGGTTTTCGCTGAGTTGTATCAATGTTACTTCGTTGACATAAATCAAGTGTTTCATTCCATATTTCCTCAAAAAAGGCTTGACTACGGTACTGGACCAGAGTCTCTTTAAGTGCTTCAATAAGTTCAACAGCCTTAGCATAGTCCACTGTTTTATACTGGAGCATGTCTGATAAATATTGGAGTCACTCAGGACCTTTCTGAACAGAACAAGAGATCCAGCAAAATTCAGATCAAGTTGAGCCAATATCACTCTTGCTATACTGCTCTTTGTTGATAGTTCTCAGATGCGATCTCTTCAAGCACCTGTACTATTGGAGGCAACCTGTCCATAACATTGCTACATGTTGTGTGCCCACAGGCCCAACGTGTATCACCTAGCTTTTGGAGTTTCCTTGGTGCACCACCAAACATCTCCCGCTGCACTTACAGCCATTTGTACATAAGACCCAGACATGAATACATATAGTTCCCCTTCGAGGGAACTCGAACTGCGTCGGTTACGACACTATGGGAACGCCTCTAGGCGAAGCAGGTCTGAACGTGAATGAAATCACTCCAATCCTATTGGCTTGTTGCTAGAACGGTAAGGTGTGACGGAATAACCGGAGGAGTATAAAGCACACCTGTACACACTCATCATTAGCTTTTTTCTATTCAGCAGGCGCTCTGTATGTTGTTTGAAGAAAGCTCCAATCCTACAAGCAGTATGTCTTACCTGAAGAAGAAGTCTACCAGCATGTCTGGCAATCAGATGTACAGAAGGTGTGTTTTTTTTTCTTGCCCTCGGTACATCACGGATGGAGATTCTCATGAGATGTGTGTCTCATGTTTGGGGATGGAGCACGCCCGGGCAGCTCTCGAGGGGGCTGCCTGCGCCCGTTGCGAAGCCCTTTCCGTGCGGTACAGCATGGCTCTCTTTTCCGAGGATGGCCGGATGTGTTTTCCCTGTGGTGCGGGCCCTGCGGCCGCTGAGGCAGCCCGGCGGCTTCACTCATGGGTTCACAGCGTGATCTGTCGGAGGATTTCGGGACGGCTGAGGCTTTTTCCCGACCTTCATCCGCTGGCTCCGACGCTTCCTTTCCTCGTTCGGGAGCCGGAGACGCTGCAGCAATCCGACTCCGAGGAGGCAGACGTGCTCAGCGTAGTGGACGATGACTTCCGGGTGTCGGGGCGGCGTCATCTGGCGGCGCCCGACTATGACGTGCTGCTGGAGGTGGTGACTAGAGCCGTGGCTAAGCTCAACATCAACTGGCCACAGGAGGAGCAGACACCACAGGCTAGTGGTAAGCTTGATGAAAGGTTTCTTAAGCACCACACACCACCTCCACGCCGGTCTCTGCCATTCTTTCCTGATTTACATGATGAACTGAGTAATCATGGGGCAGACCCTTTTCTACATGGCTTTCCACACCCCGATCACTGAACTACAGTAATGTGATGGGGGTTAGGGACCGTGGTTATGGGAGGATGCCTCGGGTGGAGGATGCGCTTGCGAGCTATCTCTCCCCTCGACTTGCGTCCTCCCTGGAGGAGCCGGCGTTACCCTCCAGCCATGTCGCACCACATCTACGCTCGTGGGGAAGGCGTACATGGCAGCGGGCCAGGCAGGTGCGAGCTTGCACACCATGGCGGTGCTTCAAGCCTACCAAGCCGACCTGCTACAGGAGATGGTTCAGAGGGGGGGTCCCTCTGAGGAAGATCTGGCGGAGCTTCGCAGAACCACGGAGCGTTAGACGCAGGGCGAAGCGTTCCGCCAGTACCTCCCTCGCCGGTCTGGACCCAAGGCAGCTGAAGCTGCCAGGCGTAGGTCCCTTCCCTCTACGAGCTCCTACGGAGACGAGAGGAAGCAGAGTGTCGCTTCTCGGGGCCCCCCCCGAGGAGCTGGGGCAGCGAGACGGCGCTCTCACCCTCAGCCTTCTGAGAGACGCGATCTGAGGACCGTCATCCAGTCCCGACGGAGCTGAGGGAAGACCGGGGTAGGGGAGTCTTTCTCCCCTCCCATTTCTCCGTGGGTCCTGCGCACTGCCATACATGGGTTTCGACTACAGTTCAAAACCCACCCTCCAAAATTTAACGGGGTGGTTGGGACAAGGTCCGGTGTTGGGACAGGAAGTTCGTACTCTGCTGAGGAAAGGGGCCGTGGAACGTGTCTCCCCCCCAGACAGAGACGCCGGTTCTACAGCCGGTACTTCATAGTCCCCAAGAAGGACGGAGGGCTGCGCCCTATTTTGGATCTGCGGGTTCTAACCGGTCTCTGAGGAGATTCAGGTTCAAGATGCTCATCATCCCCGCCATCGTGACGCACATCCAATCTGAGGATTGGTTCGTCACGATAGATCTAAAGGACGCCTATTTCCACGTCTCCATCCGTCCTTCTCACAGGAAGTTCCTGAGGTTCGCCTTCGGGGGTGTGGCTTACCAGTATCGGGTTCTTCCATTCGGCCTGGCACTTCCCCTCGCACATTCACCAAGTGTATGGATGCAGCACTGGCCCCGCTTAGGCTCCAGGGCATCCGGATTTCAACTACATCGACGACTGGCTCATCCTAGCCCAGTCTCGAGAGTTGGCGGTTCGGCATCGAGATGTTGTTCTGGCTCATCTGCGGCGTTTAGGGCTGAGGCTCAACGCAAAGAAGAGTGTGATGGCGCCCACCCAACGGACTACGTTCCCAGGGGTAGTAGGGAATTCGACAATGATGCGGGCACAATTGTCTCCGGCACGTGTCGACACCATATTGGCTGCCGTGAAAGGGGTGAAGTTAGGCCACGCCATCACTATAAAACGAGTGTTGGGTCTCCTGGCGGCTGCGTCCAGCGTAATACCATCTGGACTGCTGCACATGAGACCCCTGCAGTGGTGGCTAAGGACCAAGGGTTTTTCCCCCGAGGGGAAATCCTCTCCGTCTGATTTGGGTTACGCGCAAGTGTCTTCGTTCCCTATCAGTTTGGAAGAAAACTTGGTTCCTGTCCCAGGGGCCCGTGCTGGGAGGGTCTTGTCGCCGGCTGGTCATTTCGACAGACTCCTCCCTCACGGGCTGCGGCGCGGTCATGGACGGCCGCTTTGCAAGGGGATCCTGGCAGGTGCATCAATCCGAGTGGCATATCAACTGTCTCGAGATGTTGACAACACACGGTGGTGGCCTATCTGAATCACCAGGGCGGTCTGCGCTCGCGCCCTCTGTACAGACTGGCGCGTCAGATCCTCCTGTGGTCCCAGTAGAGGTTACTATTGCTCAGGGCGATGTATCTCCCAGGGACGCAGAATCAGGGAGCAGACCTGCTGTCGAGGCAGGGGCTGAGGCCCGGGGAATGGAGACTTCACCCCGAAGTGGTGGAGCTCTTGTGCAAAGAGTTCGGCCCCATAGACGTGGATCTGTTTGCGTCTGAAGAGACTACGCACTGCCCCTATGGTTTTCTCTCGTTCCTCCAGCCCCGTTGGGTCTGGACGCCATGGTACATTCGTGGCCGAGGCTACGTCTGTACGCTTTTCCCCCAGTCGCTCTGCTCCCGGGGGTTCTGGAGCGGGTCCGCCAGGACAATGTCGGCCTACTGCTCGTAGCCCCGTTCTGGCCAACCCGGGTGTGGTTCTCGGACATCATGTCGCTCCTGGACGGCCCGCCGTGGCGGGTCCCTCTGAGGAGAGACCTGCTGTCCCAGGCGCAGGGCCGGGTTCTTCACCCTTGCCCCGCCATATGGCGACTGTGGGTCTGGCCCCTGAGGGGGCACAGTACCTAGAGGCGGGTCTAACAGCCGGAGCAGTCGAGACCATCCTGAGCTCCAGGGCCCCGTCCACACGGAGGATGTATGGCCTGAAGTGGAGCGTTTTCTACACTTGGTGTAGGGAGCGGTCGGTGGACCCTGTTACCTGCCCGGTGGTTCAGGTACTTGAGTTCCTCCAGGACCGGTTCTCTGCTGGTCTTTCCCCTTCCACCCTCAAGGTGTACGTGGCAGCTATTCATCTTTCCACACCCCTCTGAGGGAGGGGTCCTTGGGGAAACTTCCCTTGGTTGTACGTTTCCTCCGTGGTGCCCGGAGGATGAGACCTACGACTCGGTCCAAGGTTCCCACTTGGGATCTGGCAGTGGTTCTTGGGGCGTTGGCTGAGGCCCCCTTCGAACCCCTGGAGTCAACTGAGGCTAAGCACTTGACCCTCAAGATGGCCTTTCTCCTTGCTATCACCTCTCTGGGGAGGGTGGGGGATCTCCAAGCGCTTTCGGTTCCCGCAAAGCCTGGAGTTTGCCCCGGGGAATATTAGGGCTATCCTGCACCCTTGTCCAAGATACATCCCTAAAGTGCCTTCTTGTGCGGCAGGGTCCACAGTGCTGCAGGCACTTCATCCTCCACCTCATGTGACGGCGGAGGACGGGAGACTTCATCTGCTCTGCCCTGTCAGAGCACTGAGTATTTACACTCTGAGGTCCTCCCGTTGGAGGAAGGCTGACCAGCTGCTAGTGTGTTTTGGATCTCCCAGGGCCGGGCTCCCTGCATCCAAAGATACTATTAGCAACTGGATTGTTCAGACTATTTCCCTGGCCTATCAGGTGCGCGGTTTGCCTTCACCTGTGGCTGTGAGGGCTCATTCTACCAGAGGCATGGCGGCCTCTCGAGCCCTCCTTTCCGGGGCCTCTTTGCAGGATGTTTGTTTAGCGGCTGGCTGGGGCACTCCGCACACATTCATTCGGTTTTACAGTCTTGACCTTCCTTCGGCACCTGGCACTCGTGCGCTCTCCTCTTGCCACTTTATTGCACACTGGGGCAGGCGGGGTTTTCGGCACGGTTTAGTGGGTATCTCGTTCCCATAGTGTCGTAACCGACGCAGTTCGAGTTCCCTCGAAGGGGAATGTCTCGGGTTACGTATGTAACCCTGGTTCCCCGAGAAGGGTAACGAGACACTGCGTCGGCCCGCCGCACCTCTCTCCCCGCCTGAAGCGCCTGCTTCATAGTTTAAGCTAATGATGAGTATGTACAGGTGTGCTTTATACTCCTCCGGTTATTCCGTCACACCTTACCGTTCTAGCAACAAGCCAATAGGATTGGAGTGATTTCATTCACGTTCAGACCTGCTTCGCCTAGAGGTGTTCCCATAGTGTCGTAACCGACGCAGTGTCTCGTTCCCCTTCTCGGGGAACCAGGGTTACATACGTAACCCGAGACGTTATTACAATAATGAGAAGAGGTTTCCTGCATCTGCCACACTTTTTACAGCGTCTACTATAACTAAGTTCAACTTACTTACAACTAACTGAAAACTGCTTGCTTGTTTTAACTTCCTGGATGATTTCCTCTTTGACCATTGCAGCCAAGCACTCAAGTATTTCATTCTGTATTGTTTTAATCTTGTATTTTGCATTTTTAGCTCAAGTCTTTGTTCAAGTCTTTTTTTAATTATTGGTTTATGGTTACCCAGCAAGTCTAAAACTGACAGAAAAACACCCTTTTTTTTCTGAGTCGAGAGACTCCCTGTGACCTCGCTGTATTATGTTTTCTGTGGCAAAATTTCAGCTACTCTTTTAATGTAGTATTGATTTTCAGCCCCCTGCTTCTTTTTTGCTCATCCATTAGTCCAAACATTGAGGTATTTTTATCCATAATTTTTCTTGTCCATGCGAACATTGCTTTTACATGGCCTTCAGATCTGGCATGAGAACAGAAACTACTTTCATTGTAGCCTTTTTACAGTTATGATAACACTCGAATGAGGTGAACAGTCCTTGGAGCATCGGGGAGGGAAAAATGCCTACAAGCAAAACATTAAGCTGCAGATTTTGATTGCGAGTATTCCAACCAGGGATGAGATTTGTACCAGTTGCTGCGGAAGCTTCTTCTGGCTCCTCCCTGGAGGGTCTTAGGGAAACTCTCGCGCACCTCACACCTGGACTTGGATACATCTAGAAGATGGAGGGGAGGAAAGATTCTTACTGAATTACATCTGAACTAGTTATACAACTAGTAAACTAGTAAACTATCAATTATGAACTGTCATTGATTAGTTTTAACCATTGAACTGTGTTAACACACACTCAACATTTTAGCCTGGGAGAGTATTTTTAGGTTCATTTGTTAAATTTTAAAATTTAATTTGAGCAATAGCTAAAATTCATTCTACACAAACTATAAAAACTCATCTCCCCATCTCATCACACTTTCACAATGACAAGTTTCCCCAATTATTCATATTTAAGCAAGCATGAATATTTATATTTATTTGAAGTCTAAGCAATGTCTCCTAAATACACCTTATAGCAAAATGTCTGTCTTTGTCATTTGTTGTTCTTATTCATATGTAACTTAGTATACTATGCAGCAACAATTTCCATACCATGTGGACCAGGCACTCTCCTTTCCCTTTCACTGGTTGAGCCCTGCACGTTATATTGGCTCTCGCTTTCTCCATCCTCATCTTGGTGATGCTCTCCCTCCATATCTTCACCCCTGTGGCGTTCTCCCACCTCCTCCTGTCCCTGGTCAGCTTGGCATTGTAGTCTATCTCTGTCACGTTTTCTTCCACATCTTTTCTCTCTCCTTCCACCTCACCCTCTCCGTCTACCTTGCTCAGTTGTTCATTTTCTATTTCTCTCACCTTTCTCTTTGGTGAGAAAAAACTACATAGGCTACCTTTCCTCTTAATTTCTGTGAGATTCAAAGTAACCTTACAATGTTTTCCTTGACAGATGTTGAATCAATATTAGCTAGCAATATTAGTAGCCTACTTTACACAGAATAAACATCACACCTAACTAACATTATATAGTTAGTGAAATAACGTTCTTCAATCTGATTTTTATCATCTCAAAATCAGCTTCGCAACTATGCTAGCACTGTGCCTTCATTATAATTTAATTTCTTGATAGATAGTTAATCTGTTTTTACCTCTTTCCTAACATGTCTCCTTTCCTTGCGACTCCTGGCTTCCTTGCTTTGCGCCACTCAGTTTGGGTATAGTGGTATGGTCAGTATGGTGATTAAAACAATCAGCTCAAGCCTTAACAACATGAAAACTAAAGTTGATTACTTGGAGAATCAGTCTTACTGTAACAACTTGATCTTCGACGGAATTACAGAGACTGTCCATGAGAAGTGGGCCGACTCGGAGGAAAAGATCAGAAAAACCATCTCAGAAAAATTTAAATTTGACGACAAGCAGAAACCACCTGGCCAGGGAGAAAAACCAAGGCCAATAGTGGTTAAGTTTCTCAGCCATAAGGACAGGTTAGCTGTTCTTGAGAAAGCTAAGTACCTCAAAGGGACAAAAAACTTTGTGAACGAAGACTTCTCGGAAGCTTTTCGGCTGAAATGCAAGGATCTGACCCCAGCAATGAAAGAGGACAGAAACAGAGGAGACATTGCTTACCTGAGAAATGATAAGCTGATTACTCACCGTCCCTCTACAAAACCTAGGGAATAAGGAAGTGATTTCCCTACAGTTTAGAGTGAGAGCGTCTATGAAACTATTTTACACACTTTGCTTGTCACAAATTTACATGAGTCAGAAATATATATGTTTAAAATACCAAAAATCTGTGGGCTCAGGCATTGACTGTTCCCTTTGTCATTTAAAATGTACACCAGTGACTAAAATGACAGCTGACATTTGGATGTCATGGATTTGTGAAAATTGTGCCCCAGTTCTCCTCCTCCTTTCTATTCACTTAATGATGATGAATTTAGTGTATGTCTGTCTGTCAGTCTTATTACAAAACAAAGGTTTACAGTTGATGATAGTATGTTATTTAATCCATTTGAACTCAACAGACATGAAATTGATTGCCATGATAAATTTTCTGACCCCGATGTTAACTTTTTTTCAGCTACTAACAATTCATACTCTTGTGAATACTACAGTGAACCCCAATTTAACTGCTTTATGGATTCATTTCCAGTTGATTGCAATTTATTTTCAGTTTTGCACTTTGCACATTCGCACTCTCCCTAAAAATTATGATCAGATGGTAAATTTTTTATCTTCATTAAATCGAATCAATATGAGTTCTATAATTGCTT
>NW_024041262.1:16041670-16187774 GCF_014851395.1 Micropterus salmoides | reverse complement strand
TCCAAAAAAAACCTACCCACCACCACCACCTATTCTGACCCCGGCCCCCCTTTTTTCTCCTTGTTGGAATATCTGTTTTTCCTGCAGGAGGTTGTGCTCTCCCTCTCTTGTTCTCATTTTATTCCTTCTCCGAAGCAGCCAGTAAAAGCAAAAGGTTGGCACTTTTTGTTTAAAGGAGCCATTTGTTCAGGTGAAAATGAAACTTGCATGGTAAGCAGAGTCAGGCCTGCGGTTGGACAGGGGCAGAGGGGATTCCAGATTAATCATACGGACTATACACCATGAGGATATTCATTGAGGAGTAATTGCCAGGGGGCTTTATGTAATGTATTCTCCCCATGAGGTAAAACCTTGTAGCTGTGAGAAAGGATAATAGAGTAGGAGGATCATATAAAAATGTTTGCTGCTCCAACCTTTAACTCGGAGCTTAACCCTGACCTCGGATAGTAATTACAGAGTTAATTGCCAACTGATCTGAGGAGGAAGTTCCATCCAGCTCTACTGCAGATGTCAGTTGGGCTTTAGAGCCTCCTTCTGAGGTGCAAAAGATCACGGATTGTCTTACATCGTTTAAAGAAAGGACAATTAGCAGCAGAGGGTCAAGCAGTGTTTGGTGTTCAACTTTTTGGTGTTAAAATTCATGGCAACTAGAGCTAGCGGATCCTTCAGCGGATTTGAGTGGAATCATATTAGAACTGCAATTAACACATTATTTATATTTTATTCCTTTCTTTAGTCCAAAACCCCAAACATATTTTGTTTACAATGATATAAACTAAGAAAAGCAGCAAATCCTCACATTTAAGAAGATGGAGAACTGGAGATTGTTTGATATTTTTGTTTGATACATTTCTTTAATTTTCTTTTCATTGACTAATCGATTACTCCACTAATTGTTTCAACACCAAAATCAAATCCTGATGCCATCATATCTTGTTATTGTTTTACAAAATACAGTAATCCAAGTGATTGATTCATAGAAAAAACATTAGTTACTGAAGCTTTTTGTCTGGTATATTGCAAACAGTGGGAGTTCATTGTATTGAACATCAGTTTGGTTATTTTATGTGATTCTGTATACATCTGCAACATTTTGATGTAATGTTTATTGACGTTCAGTGGAAGCTTATCAACATTAAATGAGCATATAGTGTTATGGTTTTATTTTACAAAGTGCTACGATACTTAATTGTGATAAAATGTAACAAAATTGGTTATTAAAGTTTTTGTGTCATACATGTGAAGAGTCTTGTCTAACATAATGTATAGCAGTGGAACACAGCTATATATCACCCAACCCTATAGCAACAGTCTTCCTTTGGTGTGCACAATTGAAGTTTTGACAACTCAAGATGGAAAATAAAGCACATTAAACTATATAATAAGCCTTTCTGAGTGAAAAAAAAACCCGACAGTTTCCTCTGGATTTGTTTAAAACCTTAAGAGAGAATAGAACTGGCATGTTTCACCACAGATCTGAGCACAGCTCACTCAGGAAACCTGAATGTCTTCAGTGAGTCAAATAGTTAAGTTGAGCCGGTGCTGCCATAAACCCGGTGGGAGAGCTTGGAATAATCTAGGCGATGTTAATGATGCAATTTATATGTGAGGGGACCGGTGTTTGGCAGGCTCTTTCCGTCTGAGCGGGCTGCACAACCCAGCGAGCTCCCAGCACCCCCTGCTAGATGGAGGGGGTGGAGTAGGAGGAGGATGTCAGAGCCCATGTGAAAAGAGGGAGCGAGCGAAGCACTGATAAGAGCCATTACTATTAGTGTCTGTCTGTCACCTGCTGTGCGTCATCCAGCCTTCTCTCTCTCCACATGCGCCCCCATCCCCGTCGCTCCATCCCCATCCCTTTTCCTGAGGCACATCACTTCAAATTTGCACTCACCTACACATTTTCCATCCTGTCACAGATATACTCAGTTGGCTTGAAAACTGAGCCAAGCTGCACTCTGAAAAACTACTGTGAGCTTTGTTTCAAAACAGTTGTGAATTAGTGAAGGTGCAGACAGCTGCCAGCATTTATTCGATAAACAAAATAGCTATAGATGAATAACTGAATTGGCACAAGGGGGACGCAATATTCTAGACATACCGCTCATCAGTTTTTCCAAGGAAACACAAAGCCTAATTTGGTATTTCATTTATTACTTGGCACAATACTACAGCCCCTTAAACTTATGAACTCAGGAGAAATGAACAGTAATTGCAGGCTGTTCTTTATTTTCTTAAAACCTTTTTAACCAAAATATTTAAAGCTGTTTTTCTCAGTTGCTATGCAACACTTCAACCGCAAGAGTGGGAGCATGCTGAGAATGTGCCAAATAAATGCTACTGCCACAGACAATTCTGCAGCGAAATATGAGAGAGGGGCATCATTCAATCATAATCACATGAACATGTAAAACAGTTGTGTAAAATGCACAATCATCCTTTTATTCATCAGTTACTTGACCTGTGTCAACCGATGATTCCAACCAAATAGTTTGTGTAATGAACCATTGTTTACAGTCTGAAAGGCTTGCAGACCATTCCACAGGCAAATTTTTGTTTTGTTTTTTTGTTTTTTTTAAAAATCGTCTGTGCACCGAACATACAAGTGCCTGCTTTTAACTACAGAATACAGCAACGTGGCAGGCGAACTAAGTGTCCTGTGCAAAATATCATTTGGTAATTTGACATGAAAATGCTGCCAGATATGTAGACTACTGTCTGTTTCACAAGTCCTTTTAGATTTCACTCAGAGCTCGCTTGGAGCCCGGGCAACTGTACAACAGCAAAAAAGCAAGCAAGGCAATGGTGCAGCCTTTCTTCCTGAGCCTGGAACCAAGGACTTAAAGCAAGGACACGTTATGCAAGATATCACATTCAATTCCGCTGCCAGCCTCTGAGGCCAGATGATACACATTGAGTGCGTCTGTCTCTCGAGCCCTCAATGTTAATCAACACTCTTTTCAATGCATACTTATGAGTTACAATCTACTCCCCACGTCTTCCCTTTGGCAGCTTAAATTAAGTCACAAATTTGATGGCAAATTAACTTCAACAGGGACGGTAATATGTCACCTATACAGCAGTCTGTGGCATTTCTTACCGGGACAACACAAATCTTGTGCATCTGAGAGGAAAATTAAATCAAACAAATTATTTTGGTGTGGAAGTCAAATTCAAGGAAACACAAGAAAGAAGGCGTCACGCGGTGGGGCCATCAGCTGTTAACAAATCAGTATGACAAAGCCTTGCATAATCGCCTAGTGAACCTTTATCACTGTGATCACAGAGCTGGAGATTTAAATGCACGCTGGTATTAGCTGTGACATACAGTCACAATACAGTTGAGGTGGGAGGAACACATGCTCAGACAGTGTGTGCATGTATGTATGTGTGTGTAAAAGGGAGGTGGATGTGGAACAAACAGAGATCTCCCCACTTCATCATTGAGTAAATGGCACCACAGACGTGAGCTGCGACTTCACAGCTGCCTCATGGCGGGTGACATTGAAGCCCACGCATGAACACATCGCTCATCAAAGCGAATGAGGCGTTCTTTGCTTCCCCTGCATGTGCTGAGGAAAACAATGGCAGCCCCCCCCTCAAGTGCATACTTGCACACCTGGAATGTCAAGAATGAGTGGAGATGGGAATGAAAAGGAGAAAAAAAAAAAATCTATTTGGTTTCATGCATCTCTCTCAAGAAGCTTAACAGACTGTGACCTTCCACTGCTTCGTAATGGGAAGGAAATGGCAAGACCCCGGTGCCATAAAACGACACAGAGCGGGTGCTAACGGTGGTTCTGCAATTAACCTGTCTTAAAAGAAACAAGAGGCTTTTGCTCTAACAACAGGCGCATACTTGAGAGAGTTGATTTCTGTGGCGTGAAACTCAAAGGCCCACCAGGGTTCAGGACTTAATCGGTCATTAGCGTGCACATTTCGGCACAGCTGCACCGAGATCTATGCAACTACAAGCTCACTCAAAGTGATCAAAACACAAAACAAAAAAGTCAAAACTCTTATGCATCTCTTCATAGACAAATAATATTTGTTTTAACACTGATCATAAAGTTTAAGCATGTAAGTAAAAACAGAATGAAGCAGTAAAATTGTGAACACCCATTTAAGACCATAAGTACATCCTCCTGTAAGTTCAGTCACATAGTTTGAACACAAAAGCTCCACTCTTTCTCCCCAACTGTCCTCTTTTCTCTAAGTGGAACCAGACGCAGGCATTTCTTCATTTAGCCCATTCAAATGGAGGCAAGTTGCTGTTCTTTATTTATTTAACAAAACGAGCTGCAGAAGCCAAACATTAGGTCATGGAATATTTTCAACCCCAGAAATAAGTCAATGCTTTCAATGAGACATCAAACCCAGTTTAAGTGTTCCCCTACAAAATATGAGCTGGTGAGGACCTTTGTCGAAGTCAAGTACTGCTGTGGGATTTTTCTGTTTTTTAAATACAACTTTCAACAGTGTGGTGCACATGCGTTTCCAATTAAGAGCTCAGAGCCAACATCCAAGACTGGGCCCCATTCACCCCTTCCACGATTGACCAAGACTGAGGAAATGTTAAACAGGCATCATAACCATAACAGAGACGGCAGAATGTTCAAAAGCCTTTACTTTCTAAACAATAATTAAGACATCCGTTTGAATTGATGATATAGACTGCAAACATCGCACAAAATCTAAATAAAGAAAAAGGGAACATACTTAATCATAACTTTGTGTGACACGTTCACAGCTAGGGCACTTAAGCATAACAATTTGTTCCTTTGGTGAATAGGTACAAAGCCTGCTTACAGTGCAAAGAAATAAAATATGTCAATGCTGTTGATTTGTGACGATCATAATGAGAATGCACGGTTTACACGAGGCACTCAGAGTAGGATCTACTTCCCTGGCAGCAGCAATAACTCCCTATGAGCCTGTCTCTGCTCAGACTTCAATCTCTGGGCCCTAAGGAGCTGTTGGAGGACTTTGATGTTCTGTCTAAATGAATTGACTGTGCTTCTTGATACAGCCCTCCAGTCAACTGACTCCCCCTACTGATTCTGTCACCTGTGATAAACACCATGCGTGCTTGGCGGTACCAAATTCTGGATCACATGCTCAGAAAGGCCACAGTTTTTCACCCCCTTCAACTTTGTAAATGACTGAAAAAAATATGATTGTTGTTTCCCACCGTGCCGTATCTGAGCAGAAGCCCTTTGATGTGTGAGGCTGTATGTGAGCAAGCAATGCTGGGCTGGTTTTTGTTACCTTACAGCCCTGCAACATCCAGTAGGTGAGCCTTTATGTCGGATGCCCCTTCAGGGCATGGTGTTTGTTAGAGCCTGGGCAAAGGCAACAACCTCCAACCCACTTCTATCATTGCATTTTTTTTCTTAGGGATCAGAGCCAGAGAGCTCTGCATACAAGCTTGCAACTTCACTGACTTGATCCAAACAAGATCTAAGGCTTATTGAGGAACACTGGTGCACAGCTAAGGAAGTACAAAATGTGTTGATACATCTACCTTGGGACTTCTAGTTTGTCACAATGTGTGCTTTGAATATGGATGAGAAGTGACAGGAGCCATAATGCATGGAAGATGAAAAAAAACAAAAAGAGTCCCAGTGCTAAAGATAGCACTGAGTGCAACCAATTGAGGACTGGCAAACACTGCAACGGATGATTTCGATCAAAGAGTGGGGCAGAGGCGGTGTTTAGAGGGAAACAATGCTTATCCATCTAAGCTTCAGCTTGGTCAATTCTCATTTGACTAAATCCAATTACCATCGATTCTGCATCTTCTTAAAGCCGAGGTTTAGGTTTTCCTTGATAGTGCAGAAATCCTAACTCAGATGAAGCGGCACTATTTAACCTATTACAGCCTCCGATGAAGCGGTTGGGTTTTGGAGGAAAGTACAAGTTCTACTGGCAAAGGCATTGATCCTCCCACACCCTGGGTTTTCCCAGTGTGTGCAGTGATTCCTGTGCAAAGCCTCTGAACACTTCTCTCTCTCCTCCAGCAGCGATGGTGCTCCTGAGCAAACCTGCCCTGGATCGAGCATCTCATTTAGTCACTGGGCCCTTTGATGTGGATTCAGTGCTGCAGTGCATATCATTCATGTTTGAAGGTTCAGCTTCCACAATACAGCAGGGTTTGAAGTTTCACATATTGCAAGTGCTACAATGTGATAATCTGGGAGCCGGTTATGCATTATACATTTTTCATAAAAGAACACCATCACCTGAAAGTGAAATGTGGAAAAGTCAGCGCTTCAAGGTATATATTGACAGAAACTGTTTCTGAGACTTCTGGGTGTGGGACGAAAACACTCTTGTTATCTTGAGCATTTCAGAATCAGCTCTACATCTTCCCGCGGAAGGGGGTAAATATCCAAATAAACAGAGCAGAATAACATTTGACTGGGGTCTGCCATGCCATATAAGACAGAATGATTTAGTTGACTAAACGCTTCTCACAGGGCACAGAGGCCATGACGACTCTTTCTCCAGCAACGGTCGAGCAATAAAAATATTCCTCTCCATCCGATTTCACAACGGCGTTGACACGCAACTTGGGTCACTTTCTTCAGTGTCTTCTTAAATAAAAATGTGGAAATCTCCTTGTCAAGGTCTCTGTCTGACTAGATTGCGGCTTTACTTAGTGTAATGACAAGAAAGGAGGAAATAATCTCTGTTAAAAATGTTGCCATTCAAATTTTCAAGGTAATTGACTCAAGTGGAAGAGTTCATCAGTCTTTAAAATCCAACTGCAACAAATGCACAAGATTTTTTAAAAAACAAGGGGAGGAATAAAATCAAGTTGGCAGTTAATGTCTGTGAGTGACTGAGGTTTATGTAAATGCTTTTGATCTTGATAATTAAAAAGTCTTTGTATGCGTGTCGTTTTAAAGTATGGTAACTGTCTCCAAAGCATGGAGATGGTGGCAGCCTGAGGGCCCGCCTGCTTTCTTTTCCTTCTCTCTGTATCTATCTTGTGCTAAACACACAAAACACACATAAAAATGCACACACGCACACACAAGCCCATGTGTACAAATACAAACTCTACACACTGGACTGACACATACAAACAAAAAACCCACACACAAGAAAGAGTCGGCACTTTCACAAACATCAGCCTCTCAATTAGCTTCTGCACTTATTTCTCCTCGGAAGAGAATTATTTTTCAGCTGGATGCTTTTCTTCTTTGTTTATTGTGAGCAGACCAAAGCATTATCAGCAGCTAATCACTGCATGTCAAATTCACAGACTTACTGCAGTCACTTAAAAAAAGGATTCAGTGAATAATCTTCTCATGTTCAGATTGCCATTTCAGATTTGGACAGTCACCAATTTTTCTTAGATGCTCAAGTCTATCTAACAGCCACGGAGAAGATCAGCATTTGTTTGATATAATTTGTTGTGACATGTTAATTGCATCTACTTGTAATTCTCTCTAATTGATGTTTGATATGTCTCAGGAAATTAGGCCAACTAGATAACACTGCAAATATTATGATTCCTCCCCACCTTTCTCTTTCCGTGGCAGGTCTGATGAATTCACAACACCTAAAACTGTAATGTGTCAACATGCTGTGCAGCTATGCTCTGTATTCCCAGGGCTGCCAGGCTGAAGGTTACAAGCATACCACTGTATATTTAAAACACATTCAGGCACACTGCAGAGTGCCAGAGAAGACTAACCTGAGCAATTTTCACAGAGTTTTGGGTCGAACCACCAGCATGGTATTCAACTTTGTTCCTCTTGACAATTTCTTCAAACCTGAAATAAAGATAAGTACAAGACTTGTTAAAAAAGACAACACTCAAAATGAACCACAGAGAGAACCTTAGTGTAAACACCAGATAACGGCCGCTTTTAGCATGGGCAGACTACACGTCTCTGAATACTTGTCACATTACAACATAGCAGGAGTGTGCGCCACAAATGAGTCAATAAAATCAATACAATAAAATATCCATTAGTAGAGGTTACACAGATACAGCTGAAGAGCCACTGTGAACAAAGAGGATGTCCGAGTGAAATATCTCAAAACTACTGGATAACCTGCCGTGAAATTTGGTATAAACATTTGTGGTGTAAAGAATGGCTCTGGTGATCCCTCAGCCTTTATATCACTATCAACATGTCATATTTTCTCTAATTCAAGACAGGATACGATAACCTAATTCCTGTGAGTCTCATGTTGTGATATGAACCAGAGTAACATAGCATGCTGAAATACTAATGATAGCATCACAACCTGCTAACATGCTAAACACATATTAAACACATCCTAGTATGGTTACATAACATCTTAAAGTTAGCAAACCAAAATGCCAGACTTAAAAAATAATAATTAGCATGATAAGGTGCTAACATTTGTCAACAATACATTAAGTATGCAGAATCTTTGCACACTAGAATGAAAACCTTAAATAAAGCTGCACTAATCAATATTTTCAGTTTAATATTTCTCCCAGGAGATGGTGGAAACCAAAACAGAGATAAAATGAGGGTTAATACTGGACTTTGGATGTTGCTCCATGTCTGCTTGATATGCTAACATTAGCAATTAACATTATCATGCTAACATGCTGGTGTTAACATTAAGATCATTAATAGGACAGTTGAGATTGGTATAGTGATAGTAAGTAACAAATTGTCAGGGTTAAGTTTTGTTCTTCTGGCTCATGGGGCTACTAGGCATGTTCGTTTTGTTTATTATCAAAATCACTTCTTATGGTTTAAGTCAGTGGTTATCTGACCACCACAGTATTGTCAGATGAACTAAGTACCCCTTCATTGACACTATAAAATGTGTTTTATAGTGTCAATATGATTTAACACTGGATTTTATTTAACACTATTAATTGTATAAAAAACTGATGTTTTCATACAATTTAACTGTCAATGTTTAGGTTAGTTTACTTGAGGCTGCATTTGTTCTACTATTACTTAGAGTAGCAACTAACTATTTCTACCATTTATGCGATACATTTAGCAATTTGGACTATTAATCCATTAGCTCTAACTAACTATTTCACACATACATATATCTATTACTTTTAGCTATTTCAATCATCTATCCATTACTTTTAGCTAATTCTAATAGTTAACTGTTTAGACAAATCTGCTTGCTTACTAATTTCCTGCACTCTTAATTGAAAGTGTTCAGATTTTATAGCTTACTCTATGTAAATATATATGTCTTATGAAAACATAATTTTCATGCATGGAGCTACTCTGCTCTGCACCCTTGTTGGGAATCACTTAGTTAAATAATCAAAATGTTTTGCTTTCCTTTCTGTCTTGGCTGTAAAGAAGATAGCAGTCATCTCTGCAGTATAATAAACTTGAAAGTGGCATCTACTGTGACATTCCAAGTGCAAGCTGTTTATATAAACTGCTGAAAAAGAGGTAGAAAAAAGCAGCAAGCAAATGCTGGATTTTGTTAAATGGGATACTTGACCACAAATGTTGCTGCAGTTGAAAAGAGGCAGTTAGGGTCTAAATGTCAGCTTGATAAAAGCAAAAGAGGAACATTGTCCACACATGGTTGTAGTTAGCCATACAGTATTAAAGCAAGATGAGCAGAGAAAGTTATTTCTGAGGAACTTGAACTGCTTCCTCAAAGGGATGCATGAAATAAAAGAAACTATTCATCTTTCACTTGGCAGAGACATGCAGCTATTTTATATTTCATAGGTGATGTTTCCAGAGATATTCAAAAAACAAGTTTTACCGTTTCTTTGTGTACAAAAACCTCAATAGCCAGATAACTTGTTTAGGAAGAAACCACATGTGATTAAATGCTTGATGTATGAACCATACAGCAAAGTTTAGAAATGACTGTAACAGACTAAACACAATGAGTCTAGAAACGGACTGACATTCAGGGGTGGGGAGTAAATAATTGCTTAGTTTTCCAATATAATACAAAAGGTACACCCTTGGGTCTACAGGGAACCGAAGCCTGGTTCTATCATTTTTGTATTTTCCCATCATACTGCCATTTCAAACATCAATAGCTTCAATGCTTAAGCGTAGCGCGATGCAAAGCTTGGCTACACAGAGATAGAGTCTTTATCTGGGGAGCTAAGAACATGAATAATGTGTATTCTCCACATCGTTCATACAAACAGCCTCCCAGGGGGCTGGCTATATAAACATACCCACCCTGCGAAGGAAATTGACCTAACTGCAGTCAGGATGATACAGTACGTTAGGAGGTCCTTGGCTTTTTTCTCTCAACAGTAAATTGACGACTGTCCATTTGTAAGTGTATTTACGTCAGGGGGGAAAAATCCAATGATATGGTAAATAGTTCAAGATGCACCATACCATTCCCTATGGTGTTTAGTGTAATTCCACTTTAAATGAACTGCATAAAAGTGGTTGTTGAGAAAATGCTTGAGTATAATCCCGAGAGGTGCTGGTTATGCAAAGGCTCGGCCAATGCATTTTCTTTTTTGGATTAAAAAAAACCAAACGTTTTCAGGCAAGGTCAAAGGTTGCAAATTTTGGGGTAGAAAACTTGAATTTTAAAGTTGAACCTAGAAATATATCATGTCTGTTGCATATACTCGCTGCAGACAGGAGTTATATGTATGCAAAATGCATCATGGCTTACCAACACATGTCAGCCAGGGGTGTTCAATACTTCAGCACAACCTGATTTAACTAGGCATGGCCGAATTTTGAGCGAGTGTGAAAGTAACCTTTACTGCTTCAAAGAAAGTCTGCATATCATGTCTCAAGGCAAGGGGTCTACCCAGGGCAGAATGTTCCTAATAAAGAAAAAAAAAAAAAGAAAGAAAAACTTTCCATGCAAGTGGAAAATATGCTAACCGGGAAAAAAATCCTTCCTGAGACACCTGTTATGACTCCTTGACAAAGGAAGAATTTGAGCACTGTGGGTGTTTATAACATGAAGGCAGCCGAGGGACTCCAGAACCCATTTCAAATAGACACACAGCTTCTGAGGATTTCAGTTTTTTTCCTTCCTAGAAGTATTTGCTCCACCTTTCAGTGCAGACAGCATGGGGCCCTGCTCTTGGATGCCTCGAAAATCCCATCCGAAAAGGAGCAGCTGCCTCGAGACCTTTACACCCTCAAACATCATGTGATCCCATAGCAATGACACCGTAAACGGCCCCTATGGCCATTTAGGACGAGAAAATCCCATTCCATCTACTGCAGTCTAAGCTTACTCTGTGATGGGAGGGAAGAGGGAAAAATAAATTGTTTTGAACAAAATGTCCTCAGCCAGTAACCTCTGCCTTTAAAACCTGCTGGTGTTTTTCCAATGGAAGAGCAATTCCAACTATGCCATGCATTCCACCAATGTATGGACAGGGTGTGTTATATAACACCATCCTTTACATAAGACTGCCCCTACAATCTGGTAAAATACAGCTCTTATACAAACAACAACAATTTCATACCTCCCAATTTGAGACTAATAGAGACACTTATTTATTCATCTTAAATCAAATTAGGGGAATTGGGCTACTGAATGGAATATTTGTATTCAGAGGATATGAGAGTCCTTCTCAAAAACTAATACCTCTACATCTCCCTGGCTTAAGACATTGAAATTGTTGGGGCAGATCACACAAGTCAGGAACATTGTGTTGTTTACATTCCTGGGGATGGGGCCCCCACCGTTGTTTCCCATCAAGGGAAATATGAGAGCTTCCAAAGTACTATGAGTGTTCTCTGCCCCGAGTGACTCATGAGTTCCTCTCTCACCTCCCCCAAAAAACGAGCCAAGTAGATTATTTACATGAGGCAATAATTCAAGATTTGCTCCTCTAAGTCTCTTACATGGAGGGCAAGGCGAGCCCATTTACCCAATCCCTCTTCATTCGCCTTTGATGTTAGCCAATCTTGATAAGACCGGATGAGTGCCCTAAAATCCCCGTCGAGTGATTTCACAGGAAGAACAAGTCTCTGTTAATCAATGGCTAGATTGGATCTGGATCCTCGGGAGTGGTCCGTGTGAAAGTCCTCCCGAGTGTTTGAGTGCACACCGGGGTAATTCATCGCTAATGATCACCGCGGCACCCACTCTCCTCCGTTCGTCCTTATTTAATTGCCTCGTTCACGTTTAAACAGCTTACAAATCACAAGGACAGGCAGGGAAACATGATCAAACAGCCCCTATCACTAATCAGGGGAGGGCAAGGAGAAGAAGTGAGATGACTGGGGGCTCCTTTGCTGCTCTCCTTGGGGATTAGGTAGAAGGAGGGCTCTACAGCAACAGTAAATTATCTCTGCTTCAGCTGCAGCAGCCAGGTACACTTAAACAGGCAGACACATCTTTCCCTCTGACAGAAGCAGAGAGGGGGCAAACACAGCTAAAAGGCTTTGGTAATCCCAGTTTCAACACAGGCATCAGGAGTGGAGACAGGTCCCACCATTGATTAGATTCCCAATCAGTGTGTGCATCCTACACCAGCCTTCCTTGGTAGTCTGGAGGCAGTACAAGGCCTGATGCACAGTAATTGTTTCCATAGGTCAGGCAGAGGAAAAACAGCTCGGGGATGTGATGAAAGGGAGATGAAAAGGGTGAAGAATATTGTTGTTTCCCCCCCCCCTCCAATTAAATTGTTTGTCAAACCCTTCACAAAGGGTTACGCAGTTTATCTGTTTAAAATCAATACGCTCGTCTCAGTGTGAAAGCTTGTCCCAACACAAGACAGGCCCATTAATTATTCTGTTCTGTGTGCTATCGCTGGGCTGCTCAAGGTTGAGCCTTATCTTTTCTTATTTCAAATCAATAATTATCTTCCACCATGCTTGCGCTCCCCCTCAGAAATAGATGTGCTTTTCATTCAATGCCTGTAGAGTCTCTCTCTCTCTCTCTCGCTCACTGTAGCAACCGGTGAAGAACGCAGAATGAATAGGACATTCTTATCATTGGAACATTAGGGCAGGATGGGAAGAGATGGCGAAGAATGAGGCACATAAAAGTGCCGAACACAAATGAGTCATGATTCAAATAGCGAGAAAGGCCTTGTTCCTGTCCTCTGACATCTTCTAATACACTACAGTAAGGGATGAATGTTGATTTGCACAAAAGCATTACGAAATCACCATCATACAGGTATCTCGGTAAGATCCCTGTTCAACCCGCCTTATGTCCCTCTGAGTAGCTATGAGCCTTTCTGCATTACAGACTGGATGCACAATTAATGGCTGCACAATTACATGGTCACAATGGGTGAGTAATTGCATTAGAATGCAGAAACAACAAACTGTGCATCCCTTTACTAAATCAGCCATCCAGCAGCAGTTTGTTGGCATTAACCGAGGACTGCCATTTGTACTTAATTAGGCTGCACTCAAGGATTAGGCGGTGGGGGCAAAATCTGGTCATGAAGGATGAGTTCATATTATTTCCTCTAAAATGTCACAGCTTTTTGGCTTCGCGCTGCAGAGGGTGGCGTTGTTTGTCACACAGTACTGTGTGGATGTGGGAGAGGGAGTGTGAGAGCGCGTGAGAGGACATGAAAGAGAGCGAAAGAGGGACACATTGAGGGAGAGAAAGTGGGAAGACGGAGTGTGTAAGCAAGGATGGAGCTTCTGGTGTTCTCTTGAGGATTGAGATTTGAAGCCGTAGCACAAAGCCTTTGAGACGTGCCCCTTATCTTGGAGGTTGATACCAGGATCTCAGTGATTCAGAGCGCCTCGTGTGAATAATTCCACCAACACCCCCTACTGCGGGGACCATATGGGCCAGTGTGAACTTTAAACACATAGGTAGTGTTGCTGCTCACCAGTCAGGCCTCCCATCTCTACCACTGCACAGGCTAGGGGTAGAGAAATGATCAGCACAGATAGTACACTAACTAGCCTACATGTATCACGGCTGCTGCCATCAGTGGCTTTTCCTGTGTGGCTGCTGGGGATCAAAGATGACTAAAAATAGCCCTGAGCATGCTTGTCTGAACTGAACATGCTGTATGTACTGGCTGAGACGCCCACATTTTAATTATAAAACGCTCTTTAAAAGGGGGGAGTTGGAGGGTGTTGGGGGGGGGGGGGGGTCGCCCACATGCACAGGCGATTATGTTTGTTACACTCCCTTTGACTTGTGATGTTTCCTTCTGGCACCACCTGCCGGCAACCGCTGTCAACAAGAGGAAGGCATTTGCAGCTCGTCGGAGGACAAGCTTTAATTATGATTGCATCAGCCATCTCTCCGTGATGCAGCATGTATGCTCTAAATGCAGAGCAATCACCCTGCATCACTGTGTGTTAACCTATTTCACCTAAAAACATCATCATAACAAGACATGAGGCTTCTTTATTTTGATTATTTGAAAAGTTATCTTGTTTTATAATTCAAAGGGTCTAGATCCACATTTCTTACAGCTGAGTAGACCTCTGGTGAGCACATCAGACTCATGCAAGCATCCCAAATCGTTTGGATTCATGCATATCAATAAAACATCAAGAGCAGCAACATGTTTCTGATGTCTCAATTACAAGTTGAGTGCCATTAATCTCTGCTCTCTCTCTTTGGCTCAGAGGCAGGCCCGTGACCTTTGCCCTCAGCGGCGGGAGCTGGATGTTCTGACCCCCCAGCAGGCCGGTGGAGGTGAGTTTAAGTACTGTAGTACAGCACTCAGCCTCAGCAACAGACAAGTAAAAAAAAAAAAAAAAAAAGTAAGGGGGGGGGGGGGGAGGCTGTAATGTGTCTACACACTCAGTCAAGCATGAGTGCATCCAGTGAAGTGGCACCATGGTAAGCACATGCAGCTTCTGCACGCATGCTTGCGTGTGAGCACACATACACACACACACACACACACACACACAGGGGAGTTTTTCTCCTCCTAACACACCAGTATAGCTCCGCCGGGGGTTTCTAGCACTCAATTCGCTTCGTTATGTTTTATAAAAAGAATTAAAAAAAAAATAAATAAATAAGGAAGAGGGGTAGAGTCAAGTGTGTTTACAGAGCAAAATCTATCTCTCTCACACACACACACACACACACACACACACACACACACCCAGCAGCCAGAGTGTTTAGCATGTACTCAATGAGAGAGGCCTTTGTTGTTTTCCTCACAGTAAGCAGATTGAGCTGCACGGCAGCAGCAGGGGTGTGTAAGATGTACACAGACAGCGGGGTGTGTGAGTGGAGAGGCACCTCCACTGATCTCCTGTGTCGTGTGATGATGTGTGTGTGATGTGTGTCTCAATCCAAGGCTGATCCCCCTGAGTCAGCCCTGTCAGTGATACGAGCCTCCCACCCTCTCACTCCCTCTTTCTCTCCTTCCTTTCGCCATCCGGAATGCTAATAACAGCCAGCCACTAACGCGGCAGCTGAATTATTCATGCAGCAGAGGGTCACACGGCATAATGAGGAGTTTACTCTCATTCTGGATGCGATTGTGACGCTGCTAATCTGCATTTAGCATAGAGAAAGAGAGAAAAGGAGGGGGGGCAGAGAGAGCGAGGAGGAGGAGGAGGAGAAGGAGGGAGGGAGGATGAGCGCTGATGAACTTAATTGCTGTGAGCAAATAACCTCTGAAAAGAGTCACGCCATCATCCAGAGATGAGAAAGTAAACAATTAATTATCATCGGACAGAGGGAGTCGTGAAACAAATGTTTGAGCGGGACTAATATTAAAGGAGCCAGCTGATCTTTTTTTTTCCTCCCCATGCTCAGAGGTGACAATACACTCACTTTAACAATGACTCACTCATTTGACAGACTAATAATCATTAGCTCTAATACGATATGGTTAACAAGCCCAAGAGGGATTGGGTGAATGGTATATTATGAAAGGCTGCGTGTTATAAACAACCTGTAATGCCTTGTTATCCTGAAATAAAATGTCTATTTGCCCACATTATAATCTCCCGCAGAAAGAGGCGTGTTTTCATTATGTTGACATGTTGTTTCCTATAGAGACTCCTTGGGGTAAACAGCAGGCTACTGTTGCCCCCTGCTGGGCATAAAAGGTACATACCCCTTTTACTGCAATTCCATACTGAGCAATGAAATTCACTACTGAGAAAAGAAAATGAAAAGTTAACATGAAATACCAACCAGCTGCTAACTACATAAATATTTTCAAGTCCTGCAATCAAAAGTCAAATGCAACTATAAAATATGCAAATATAAACTAAAAGCTCTGACAACAGTGCAACTTTAACTAATAAATGTTCTAATTTGTCTGATCATCTGAGATAAACACACATATGTACCTCAAATCTTTTCAAGTTATAAAAAGACATTACATATTCCCTACTTTGCAGGTACCAAACTTACACTTTTAGCCACACGATGGCAGCAGCGACTTCAAAAAGTGAGCAAGACCTGCACAGCATCTTGCAATATCAACCACTAAAATGTAGAATGATGTCTAGGCAGGCAGAAAGGAAGTCAAACACAGTGCTTTGGTTAGTTGGTTTCCTCTCATAACCCGAATTTCAGAACACTTTGGGCGTCCTCCAACAAACCAGAATCTTCTCAAAAGAAGCCTTTCAACTGAAGCTCAAAAACCACTGTGGAAATATCACCTAAATAAAAGCAGTTGCAGTACAAGGCCCGGGGGTTCAACTGCCACATGACTCACTAACCACCACACTGTAAAGTCTGAAATAAAATACAAGTACTGAGAAGAAGCAGCTGCCTTACATGGAAGTTATTGGTATGTGATTCTCGCAGTGCTTGAGTTGCACTACATGATTTGAAAATTTACTTTAATTGAATGATTTGGTTGGTATTTCTTTGCCTTTATTAGGCAGGAGAAAGTAGAAACTTGACACAGACAGGAAACGTGGGGAGAAAGCAAGCGGAATGAAATATACCTCGGGGGCAGGAAACGAACCACGACATATTGCGGTTGTAGGGTATGAGTCTTAACCACTAGACAAGAAGGATACGTATCTTGTGATTATTTCTTCATTTACTCCATTCATAATCTAGAAAGGCTGCAACTCACAATCATTTTAAATTATCTATTAGTCTGATGATTATTTTCTCGAGTCATCCAAAATTTAAATTTTCTATCATAAAAGGACTAAGAAAACCACAAATATTCACATTTGAGAAGTCATAACAGGTACATTTTTTGGCACTAATAGTTTATAGATCAAAATAGTTCAGTAAAAATTCGTAGGCCTAATAGTCTTTACAATGTTTTCTTGTCCAACCAACAGTCCTAAATCCAAAAATATTCCATTTCAAGCGAATTATCGTATTTGAGAAGCTGGAACCAGTAAATTTTGAGCATTTTTGCTTAAAAATGACAAACAATTGCATGATTTCCATTGGTAAACTAATTGATTAATCAACTAAATAGTGCTCTAGTTTGCATATTAAAGATGAAAAAGCACCAAAAGTCACAGTTGATGCTTAATCAGGAAAAAAAAAAAAAACCATTCAGTCCCCAGCCTGTACTAACAGGGGATGTAGATAGTTTCTACAGCAGGCAATTTCTCAGCCACAACAGGATTATATGGGCTCTGCTGTGACTAGATAATTGAATTCAGGCATGTCCACAGTGCACTGCATCCAATGATCTTTCTCCCACCAGGGTGATGGGGAGAAAAAAAAATGAATCGTGTTACACTCTTTAGATTCAGAAGCACAACAATAGTGTTAATCGAGTAGCCTTGTAAGTCTATTCTGGTCTTTTAAGTAATGATGTCTTTTGTCACAACAGTTCAGTCACGTTCTTCATCTTCCATGGGCCAGTGACCTTGTGAATGACCTCTTTGCACTTTGTAGTCCGTCAGCATCGTTAACAGGCATGCTGTGGCTCATATCACAGCATCTAAAGCTTACATTTTTCATAACCTGTACTGCTATAAGTCAATAAGATGATGTGATATAAAAAAATACCACATGTACATAAAGATATAAATTGATGGACATGAGGGCGAGTACGCTGTTGTGTGTGGTATTGGAGGGGACATGCATTGAAATGCATTGTGCTGGGAATAAACCACCAAATCCGCATGTTAATCCTGCCCTGACCTTGTGCAGAATGTGGAGGGAACAGTGTCTGTGGGGCTAAAGATAACACAGCTGCTTTTGTGCTGGAGGAGAACAACACTGCTGATGATGCTGCTTTGTGCTGCTGCTGCCGCCGCCCAAGGTCACATGTGTCCCTTTGTCAAGTAACAAGACCTGACAAGGTAGCCTATTGTAAGGTACAGACGGTCTGATGTACTGATCTGTCTTTATATTGTATAAGCATAACGCTGGTGTTTTATGATTTTACAATTATCACACTGTGATTCGCTTCAACTTTCCACACTAAGACACCAAAACAGATCGGATCACTTCTCAGGTCTGAAATTGTTCAATCAACCAACATTCACTAAAACTAAGCGTCACCTAACTACACTAGACCACATCTGCACAATCTGCTAAATTTTCCATTTTAATAAGTATGTTTACAAATGTCTTAACTGCTTCTGGATCCAGATCTGCATCAAAGTACAAAGTGACATATAATAATGGGACAGTGTGCCAGATCTCTGACAAATCGCACTCCATGAGAAAAACAGCGAAAACGTTAAATAAAATGCACAATATAACTTAATTCAAACAATTATGTAATATTCTGCTATTAAACAGTCAAACAATCATAATTTCTGGTAGATATAAAAGCCAAGCTTTCATATTTTATGTCAACATATGAATTGAACAGCTTAAAGACATTTTTCATTAAAATCAAATAATATGTAATTGTGGTAATAACAGTGACGTACCAGAAAGTGTGTCTCCAGTATACAGTATAGTATCCCTGTACATATTGTAGACACTAATTACAAATATTTGGCTTTCTTACGTGTAGCTTTGCACAAGCTTTGGCTGTTGTTACACATCTTAAATGGATCATACAAGATATATACTGTATGTTTGTCTATGTGTAGCACCTCGTCACCAAAGCAAATTCCCCATGTGTAAAAAACTACTTGGCAATAAAGCTCCTTCTGATTCTGACATGTAATTTATTGTCAAGATCAATTTTCTAAAAGTATACACATACTTAAACAACTGTTCAACAAGTGCTGGACCAAACAAGGGAATTTGTGGAAAACCGAAGGTTGCCTTGGGCTGTCATCGGCTCGATCCCCAGACCAATGGGATGATTTTGGAGTTTAGAGTGAAAGAACAGCAGTTGTCTCTCGCTCCTCACTACCACCGCTGAGGTGCCCTTGAGCAAGCTACTTAACACCAAACTGCTGAAGTGGAGCTGCTCAGTGGCCAACAGATAAGAGTTATGTTGTTATCTTACACCCAACATATAAGACTGTGGTTGTCCTGGGCACCTCCGAGGTGTGAATGTTCCCGAGTGAGTGTTCCTGTAAAAGAGCATTTGTGCTCAGTGAATCCACCCTGGTTTTAAAAAATGGCCGAAAAAAGTTATTTGCTGCACCAAATGGAGGCTACAGGCTATGTCTGAATATTACACAGTGTCTGGTAAGCTCCATCATGAGCAAAATGAATGAGAGAAGCTCAGGGATCCTCTCAGTGAAGCCACAAGGCACCACAAAGGCTGCAGTACCAGCATTTATGACTAAATGAAATGTTGTATCATGACAAAAATAAAATATTCATCAAATCAATAACTGAACTGCCCGATTGAGTCACAAAGGAGGTTACGTTTTCTGTCCCAGTGATGTTGCGTCTGTTACCTAGTGTCCCCAAAAATGTAAAATAAAATCTCATGAAAAGTTCGACCATAAACCAAGAGACTAGTTAATCCAGGAATTTAAAAAAAATGTGACCTTCGATATATTTGAGTATCTTTCTATTTTCATGAACAGTTCATGAATTTATCATGAACTGCTCCACTTAGTTGAATGAAAAAGCCTTCCCAGAATAGAGCTGATCCCTTTTCAAGTTTCAATCTAATGTGGAATGTGCCGAATACAAGTGAACGCCTAAAAGGCCACCATTTACAAGTCTGAAAAAACAACATGTCAGATGCAATGTAAGATGTTCAAGCTCCAGACATTCTGGTGTCTTTTGCTTCCAAGTTAATTATTAAAAGTCATTCAATCATAATTTTTAAACAAAGAAAACATCCTCACACTCATTTATAAAAGACAAGCACTAAACAAATGATCACATATCCCATATGTGGAATATGTGATCTGTTTGCTTCAAAGGAAACGCCTGCTCTCACCATCATCTTACTTACACATGGTGTAACTCTTAAGTCAGCACAAAAATGAGCTAACAAATTCCCTAAATAAGAAACCATCTGCACTCAATCAACTAAAGAAACGAGGGGGAGGGGTGAGGTCAGTCAGCAATTAAGGCTTGATTCTGTTTTACAGTCTTTTCTGTTGTTTACAGTCTATGCTTACTTGAGGTGTATTTCTAAAGAAAGGAGTTCAGGGACATGCAAACAATTTTTCAAGGCTATAATATTACTGTTGCATACGCCTGCAATGTGAAGGAGGGAGGGTCTTGAAAAAGAGCATGCATGAATAAATAACTGCTAATTTTGTGTCAATCTAATGACACGCATAAAGTTATAAATGTACTATTTAGTCCAAAGCAGTAGTAAATTCAGAGGCTTCTTGGTAAAGTTTGGCACAAATTGAGTGTGTGAAAAATGTGGGCGTCAACTTCTGAGGCTCCCAGTTACAGAGAGTTGATTTACAACTTTGCTATTTTGAGCAGAGCTTAAGTGTCAAGATGGTAGTGGTGGGTATGAATGACCAGTATATCCCTTATTTGGATCCACGTCATTTTAACACTTTGCGCAACTCTACTGTAGCACGTGGAGTCCAGTGAAGTTTTGACTCACAAGGCTTTGTGCTTGTCTTCAGCGAGGATCTGGTCATTAGGCTCCAGTCCGAACCTTAAGGAATAAATACAAAAAAAAAAAAAAAACAAGCCGGATGAGACACAGAGATATGAAGCCATCAGGGAAAACAAATGAGCTGTTTAGACTTACTTGTGAAGGAAATCTTTGTCCACAACAGCTGAAATGTCAAGCAAGGGATTTCCCATCCCAAAGAGTGTGTTTTCACTGGGGGGAGACAAAAACATATTGTATCATGCAGACTCCCACTCACAAGCTCTGCATGAACAGAGGATACAAACAATCTGCTGTGATACAGAAAATCATCTGTTCCTGATTTGTAGAATTAAGTCACTGAAACTCTGATGAGGGATGAACCAGTTTCACCGCCGCCGCCTCTGTTACCTGACCTTCTCTCTCACGGCCGACATGTGTACAACATATGAGAAAATAAAGCTACAGAAGCATGTACAATTGCAAACCTATGAGCTCATAACAGACAAATGAATGCATTTTTATGACTTTGGAAGAGGTCACTCCTCCGCTTGCACTGAGAAATGTAAAAACTGCCAATAATGTAGTTTCTTTTTTCCATCCCATTCAGATGGAGATTAGTCAAATGAAAAGAAGGTACTTCAGCACATTGAAAACACCTGATGTGTCAATGTTCACATGCACAGACACGTGTAGCTTTTGTGTCACTCAGAATGGTCAGGCTTAAGTTGCTGTGTCAAAAGGCAGGAAAAACTGTCTTTAAATATTGCATTTTTTCACCCAATGACACTTTCATCTCGAGTCTAGATGACATTTTCAGCAACAAGATATCATAGTGGTCAAAGTCTACTTCTGACAGCAGAGTCTTCATAACAGGTTACCCAACTTTCATAAAACACATCAAACAAACGTATTAAAATTACTGTTCTCTAGTGCAGCAGTTTGGCTTTTAAATGATCTGTAATAAAATTGGATGCAATAAGATCCAGACTCACTGAAACCATCCCAACTTAATACACCAACCTAAAAGTCTGACATTATATGCTTTCTCGCAGTGTTTTCAATCAACACAGCAGATTTCTTCCCTGTGGAAATACTGGAGGATATTATCATTTGGATCTTACCTTGGAGCTGGCATTATGTCAGAAAGCTCAGCAGCCAAACCTGATCATTAAATGGTCAACAGCTTCTTCCTCTCTGTCAAAGTAATGTGCTTTTTGACTACCGGAACAGCAGCTGCACTTTGGCCAATGTTGACTGGTTGGTGAAGGAAGAGGGCGGGTCTCAGTATCTTCTAGGCATATGATTGGCTACACATGTTCCAATTATTGTCAAGTTGTCTATGCTGTGTTTGGGGCCAATGGGAAAGAAGAGGAACCCTGTGATAAACACCCATAGCAGAGACTAAGTAAAAAAAAAAAAGGTATAATTAAAAGGAACAAATGTGTAATTTTTTTAGCTATAAACATTCCATTATTATTTGCACATAATTCCACCATGAGTTATACATCTATATATATTCATCTATATATATTTTTTGCATATTTTGTCAACTGATTATAATATCAAGTCTGTCATCAGGTTTTGTGTTTCAATTTTATTGTGGAGTGACACCCCACACCTTACATTTGGAGCATAGATTGTTTCTCATTATAAGAAATCATTAAATTAGTAGGTTTGATCAGTCTTATTTTATGTGACAATTCGATTATCAGGGATACTGTGGTGTACATTAAAATAATGACTAACAATTTTAAAAAAAAATTCAAATTAGAGATTATGGAAAACTAAAAAAAAAAAATATGCGTTTGTGCCAACATGTGTAAGCTATCATCCAAGTTACAATTTGTATTGACTTGTTTATAATCAATAATAATCATTTATGTTTGACTTGGAGTGATTTTATTGACGATGAGAAGTATTTATTGTGTTGAGGGGTTGGTGGTATGATATCAGCTGGTCACCTGCATCTTTACTATCTTCATATCAAGGGCCAATATATATATATAAAGTGGTCTTGGACAGTATTATGGCATCCCTGAGACTTTTGTAGCTAGTTGTAGTGATTTAATTAAATTGTATGCTTACTATAGAGTTTAAGAGTGTAAATATGTTACAAGGTCAAATAAGATGGACTATATTACTCCCATTCTGTCAACACAGGGACCTGAGATGCTCTGAAAAAAAGCTCCTGCTTGTTCCTGGAAGCAGAACTAGTACTATATATCTCAATAGCCACTGCAAATAAGCAGTTTTTCACATATTGACTTGTTATAGCAGGAAAAGCACAGGTGTGACTAATAACATTACCGACAGCTCTATCCTATTCAAGTGTCCCATTAAGCCATGACAGTGAATCAGCATGCAGAATACCAGAACCCTGAAACTGCAACATGAAATACAGCCATCATTCATTTTAAGTGCTCATCCTACTGCTGTCAAAATGTCCTCCATGACATTTTCCTTCCTCCTCCATGCGTTTTTCTCACTAAGAGGCTCTGCTCACATATTACTTCTGAAGCAATAACTTGTTTTCTGCCTCTCTGATGAGAGTGATGACTCTGTGTGCACTGTCATGCACACTTTTCCTTGTCCTTTTTTTTTTTTTTTTTTAAATCCCTGCACTGTAAAGCAGTTTGGATTTACTGTGTTGTGTTGAAAGTATATCACACATAAGGTCGGGGGTAAAGATTCTGAGAATAAACCCCGCCACGAGCAATTCAAGTCTGTAAAAAATTTACTTTTCCGACTTTAAACATTAACTCAGAATCGTGACTACGGACAATAAGCTCAGTTGAAAGTTTTCCTCAAGTCAAGTGAACGCCGCACACTTAACATTATGCAAAATGTCAACAAGACGCTAGCTGGCTGCCAGCACTGGTAATGTTATGTTACTGTGCTTCTTCACTATGGATGAGAGACACTAAACTAACAAGTTATTCCAACGCTGGGGTAATGTTTTAATTAAAAGACACATGGCATATGTTAAACAGCTATCCTTCCTACATAGTTTATAACCTTATTTGACAAGCTTTACGTTACATTTTCGTTTTATTCGTGCTGTCATATTTATTTTTCACATTTGTTAAATGTTAATAGCTTAAACGTTTTTAATTGGAAAATAAGACATGTTTAAGATACAAAATCCTTACATTTTATGACGAAATAACTTCACTGACAGCATCACTTAACTTGTTATTAGCAACCGTAAAAGTTTGTTATCAGTTTCGATATTAAAAAAACAAAACCTCTCCCGTTGTTTACACACCAAATATGACCGCTTTCCACACAAGCTATTATATGTCTTTTTGAAAAAATAAAAAAGGGTAATTAAAGGCTGGATAAATTGAGCGACAACTCTTGCCTCCCAGTCATGTGAT
Organism: Micropterus salmoides; assembly: GCF_014851395.1. NCBI lineage: Eukaryota > Metazoa > Chordata > Actinopteri > Centrarchiformes > Centrarchidae > Micropterus > Micropterus salmoides. Next base: position 16,163,603 of record NW_024041262.1, on the reverse strand, counting down.
GAACCCACCCTCTCCTGCTAGCTGCGGTTAGCATCGTTGTGACCGAACAATCCGTGTCTAAATTATAACTTCGGTTTTACCGGAATACTTGAGTAGATGTAACGTTGAACTGTGCAAACTGCTTAGCGCCTTCTCACCCTGCACCTCCTGCTGACAGTTTACCACAACACCAGGGACGTTAGCATGCATTAACAGTTAGCTACACAGGCTAACTAAAAACAGCATCCCGCGTCAGATAACACAAATACTGTCTGCTTGTTACCTTAACGCTGTTTTCCTCCCCGTCGACATATTTGGTTCTTCGTCAGACATTTTTTTTGAATCACCTATGGTTGCGTTGATGGTGCGGAGCCCCGGGAAGCCACTGCTCACTGCTGGGGAAGAGTAGTAAGAGGCTGCAGCGTCTTCCTTCCCCGCAGATGATGGTGGAAAAAATTGGTCAACCGCATGCAACCTTGCAGAGAAAATTAATGGTTATGTGAGGGAAGGAGCAGTAAGCATGTTACTTTCCCCCGAGCCGAGGCAATGTGCATGTGGCACACATAGAGAGGAGAAGGAGATTTATGTCGCGTTATCGCGGTGCTTTCCCTTTCACCTGTTTCACCTTGATTAAATTCAGAGACAAAACATGGTCTTCTTTAGTGCGGTAGGCTGCTGAGTACAAGACTGTTACTATACGTCATTTATAGGATATTGTTGCATTAATGTAATGAGATTTATAACCCTAAAATGTATCAGCAGAGTATAAATATACACCTATGCACCACTGACACATTTAAGGCTGGAGTACCAAAAGTACCACTCATGGCCCTAAGAATTATAACATTAGATTTTTTTAATTCAAATGTAACGATTTTGGTTACAAGGCTGTATTCCTGACTAGACAAAGTGCGCACCTACAAGCCCCAGGTTCAATGAGGTAATTTGTTTAGTATTATACTCCACTAATGTGCAAAACTAAAATGAAGGGCCTTAAGGCAAGTCCTGCACTGAGTCTTGTGTCAAAATATAATTTTAACACCATTATTAAGCTTGTTGACAATTTGCTTATATGGTGCATATGCCTAAATTAATTAGTGTGTAATTAATTAAATTCTCACAAACTGACACAGAGCAAACCTAAGGGCACAATTCCAGCAGAAGAGAATTGGGTTGGTTTCAGGGGCTCTAGGCAAAATATAATCAGACTTGCATGCATACTGTGCCATGTGAATTGTACTTTATGGGTAGGCCTACTTGACAGTGACAGAGTGCAAAAACCAAAGGGTCAACAGGCAAAGTTTGCAACAAGCGGAGCCTTTGCGTGATACACAATACCTGCAGGCTAATCCAGATGGTGTAGTAGAGGTCAATAGGAAGTCATAGATACAGTATAGTCAACTATTCAGTATTAAATTATATAGTATAATATATGCAATTGCCTGTTAATATTAAATACTTGAAATATGTTCACAAGCAGGTTTCATTATAATTTTGCATGTAAACATTTTCACTCATAACAAGTTGGCCTTGACATTCACATAACTGCTGAATCACAGGAACACGTTTTTAAAGAAATAACGGGAGAATCTTTGGCTAAATTTTCCCGATATAGAAAATAAGTAATCAAGTCCTAACAAGAGCTTCAACTTCCTTACAATACAAACACTGCTAGGCATATGGGAACAGAAATTATAGCGCAAACACACGTCAAAGTGCTATAAAATGCTTTATTACAAAATTGTCAACGATGCCTCAGCAAAATGTTGTTCAGGCCCATTTGAACCCAACCAAGTTGCATAATTTTGATATATTTTCAGACAAACTTTCTCAGGGTTTGCATAGAGCATAATTTGACTTGCAGTAAGTCATGAAGCGAATGTAACTTTATAGAAGAATCATCTACAACAAGTGTTTTGAACAAATCAACACCATCATACCTTGTACAAATGATACAAAACATCTATAAATGAAAACTGTATCAATTATCAGTTGGTATTAGATACTTAAAGACATTCACACCTTCAGACATTTAAAAATATCAACTACAGTTCCCACAGAAAGTGGTCAGTTATTTTTAGTGTATCAAGACATGTTGAGACAAATGTGATAACATAAAATGAAGATTTCACCAGCTGCAGATGACACCGTGCTTCATCGCTAAACTCTGGTCATTCCCTTGACTACCTAGCAGAAGTGTGCAATTCATCCATCACACAAAAATTATTGTGCACAACAAGGCAACATGAGGCATACAACTGTGTGCAGTGTTTAGAAAAAAAAAAAAAAAACAGCAGTCAAGACACGCCTCTTTTATGGAAGACTAAGCTTTGTTAGCTTGCTGTGAAAATCAGAGTGATCATTTTTTTGGCTATTAGGCCTCATAGTGAAGCTCAAGCCTGTTTCTTACATGTAATCTCAATGCAACATGTGAAACAAAAACATCTAGAATTAGTTCAATAAGTCAGACGTAAGCTTACAAACAGTTCTCATCTTTACCTGCTGTTGGTAGAAATTTGTTACTTTTTTAATGTTGATTAATGTCTTAAAAAAACTACTCCTTAAAATTCAAAACATATTGCTGACCAAAGAAAGGCAACTATACTTTCAAAGATCATGGCAGAATGTCTTTGGCAGAACTCTTAAGAAAATTGCTGTAATTACATTACAAAATGTAAAATAATGAACAGTGTTTCTCTTTCACTTGTGATAATATAGAATAGTGTAAACAGGCATAATACCACAGAATATATTTTGCGTGTGCTCAACGTAGGCCTATACTGTACTTGTAACAATTCTTCACGTTCACGTGCTTATTCTAGCGAAGGTGAATGCGTGCTATAAGAAATCAGTATAAAAGATATAAAAATATCTCGAGAAAATCTAGTTATTTAAACTTAATTTAACTTAATGTTGGTGTCTAGAAAAGGCCAAAAAATTCCTTGCATTATATGAAATCAAACCTCTAATCAAAACATATATTTTTTATTTTTTTCCTGGGATTTGTCAAATAAGCTTTAAAGCAGTTCTTTTTATTACACACTTTAGAAATAAAAGACACTCCCAGTAAGAATCTAACTCATAACTCGCACTTATAGTCCCATTGTTTACATTCTACCAGAACAGCATCTGTTACAGACAGGACATGGGACTAATAGAGAAACATTGCCCATATTAGGGCGAGGGGCACTGATATAACTCTGATAGTGTATAGTAGAAGTGTATATCTGTCCATTCAATGTCCTCCTGGACAGCTGGATATAACCAGCATGAAGCAGAGGAACAGTGGCCCTTCTTTTACTGGTACCAGGGGGTCTTTCTGACCCAGTGGAGGGTGAAACCTGCATCTGTTCGGATCTTAATGGAAGCTGCCTCGGCCTCCCTGACAGTCTCCTTCACAGACTGCATCAGGTTCTGAGCATTGTGGACCAACATCTCAGTAGCCTGCCGGAGAAGACATTAAAAGAGATACAGTGATGAGGGAGACAGGAACAGTACTTTTTCAAAGCCTAATTAAAATAATGGGAATCTTGTGATCTGACACTCATAAAAAAGATTCAAAAGGCTCACCTGCTCAGACTCCTCTTCACTGATGTTGGTACGACCCAACATGGTGGCCTTGACTGTGGACAGGATTTTGAGCTGAGTGCTGATGGTGGGAATGCGCTCGCACACCTGAAATAAAGCCAGAAAGTCAGGTGAGGTCAAAACATTTATACCAAAACAATAAAGTGTAGTCTTTCCACTGCAAAACCTTCTGATAAAGACAAAGACAGACCTGGAGCAGGTTGGTCCTGATACGCTTGTCAGTACACTGCTTGGCCACTTCCTTGGCCAGCCGTGTGACTTCATCAGAAGCCTTAGCAATGTCCTTGGCGCACTGGATGAGGGCGCGCTTGTTTCCGCTGCCTCCACGCACCAGACGTGACATCTCAGCCATGAGCAAGGCCATTCGTTTGGCAGCACCAATGATGTCATTTCCCTATGAAGTACAACGGAACATAATCAATCTGAAAGCATGAGGTTTCAAAGTGAAAGTCCCTTGATGTGTGTACAGCATTCACTTACTTTGCTGGACCATTTGCGGGCTTCATCGTGGAGCTGCCTGGCAGCCACCATCATGGGCTCGTTAACCATGTCACCAGCCTTCTGCTCTGGGAACTCCTCATCTTTCTCCTCTGGGGGAGGAGGCCTGGGGGGAGGAACCTCACCCTCAGGAAGAGGAGGTTTGGGTGGTGCTGCCTCATCGTTAAGCTACAAGGACAAGTTCAAGCAATTATGGTTTGGCAGTAAATACACTAGACACAAAACCAAGCAGCTTCAGATGATTTGCCAAATTCAAAGTTGTGCTCATTTGAGGACTTACGTTAAGCTGTTCCAGTTCAGGAGGTGGTGGTGGAAAGTCTGGCTCCTGGGGCTGGAAGGTCTCCCTGACCTTTGCCACAGCACCTAGAATCTTATAACCTGAGTCCAGAAAGCCCTTCTGAAGACCTGGTAATCACAAAACAAACATGTTTATCAACAAACATCAGAATTAGAAGGTTAAACACACACATAATCCTTAAATCTATTAGCAACATCAACCTACTTGGATCCTGGATATTTCCAGCCACTGCCTTAGCATTCATCACCATAGGAGAAATTGTCTGGCTCAGTTCATCAGATGCAGCCTTCACCATCTCCCTGAATTTAGGATCCTCGGAGTTCTCCACCTCTCGCTTCGCCACCAGGAGGATCCGGTTGGCTCTGCGGGCGATGCTGGTGGCACCGGCGACCAGCATCTGAGGCTGGTGGTTGGCCATGGCCACACGGCACTTATCCAGATCCTTCTTGATGGCCTCCTCTGAGGCATCCAGTAGAGATTTGGTATCGATGGCCTCATCCACCAAACCTACACATCCATAACATATTAATATAGCAAATTACAGCAGGAGATATGAAATGGGAATCACCTTTCAGGGAATTTACAGCATCTTCATGGCACCTCACCTGTCATTTTCTCGACATTGTCAATCCACTGATTCTTCATGGTTTCAAAATGTTCATACGCAGCTTGGTTGCCAGGGTTTCTCAGCAGAATACGAGCAGCAGATACCACCTAAAAGCAATCAGAGCCATTAATTGTCAGTCAAATAACAACTACTAAAGACTTGGCTCAAGAAGCAAGAAACACTTAAGCTCTGTGACTTGTGATGCACAGTGGAGGGCACACACAAATGTAAACAGATATAAACACTAAACCGTGACATACTTGTGGTGTTAAGTCTCTTGTTGACTTAACGGCAGCCTGGATTCCCTCCACTGTGCTCTTGTTGGCAGTGCCGACAGCAGCAGCCTTCTCTGCTGTGGTGCCAAGCTTATTGGCGTGGTTCTCAAAGTTGGCAGCCCTTTCGTCAAAGACCTACACATGATCAAATAAAACAATTATCCAGAAGCGTTGCTGGAAATAATACAACCACGTTGCCAATAAATATAAGACCACTGAAGGAGGCTCATTGCAATGAGATCACAGTGAGGAGCAGGGTGACTGTGCCACTGACCTCATCTCTGTTTGGGGCGTCCAGAGGGGCGGTAGCAGCCACCGCCAGTAACTTGATGGGGGTGGTGGTGTCACTGAAGATGTCGGACACCTCCTGAGTCATCGCCTCTTGCATTTTCCCTTTCAGGTCCTGAGAGGAAGACAGACAGGTGTTACAACCAGTCTGACAATACCCTCTGATATATACATATTAGAATATGATTAGGGCTGCAACTTAATGACTATTATAAAATTACTGTAATGACAATTATTTTGATTAATTAATAGATTTATCAGCAACTAACAGCAGCATGTAATCTTTCATCTCATCTGAAAAGCAGGAAACCCCCTAAATTGTAGATATGAGATTTTCATTATTTCACCGTTTTTTATAATGTAATTTTTTTTAAATCAGGGCAATGTTCTTAATTGAACAATTACATTTCATTATTGTACTTTGAAGGTGTTAGGATTTGTCTCAATAATTCATCGCTGATCGGTAACATTCTTCACCATGGACTGTACTTTCGACTGTTGTTGATACCTATCTTGCAGATATAGATCTTACATGAATTTTGGACAACATAAACCTAAAATTTGGCTTCTACAAAATGCAGAGTTTAAGGCAATCATGAAAAAAAAATTACATTATTTTAAGAGTTTTAGGGAAGTGTCTCAGCCAATAGAATATAATCTTTCAATTAATCTGAAAGCAGGAAAACCCCTAAATAGTAGATCTGATCATCATTTCTTAGATTTTTATTTCATTTTCTTAAATTTCGGTAATGTTCATCAGTGAACAATTACATTTCATTATTGTAATTTGAATGTGTTACGGTTTGTTCACCGAGTACTGTACTTTTGACATCGTACCACTAATACTTGTTAACTTTTACTTAATTTTGACAGAAGGTCTTGCAGTGGAGTATTTTTCCATTGTGGTCATACTACTTTGTATAATAGTTTTTTTGCATTTCTTCCACCACTGATCAACCAGCAGAGGGGGTTGTTTCTCCATCTCCGTGTATGAATCCTGATCTATAGCAGTAAAGTTACAGGTCTAAATGGGAATGACTGTTAAGTGTGAGCCGTCTTACTTTCAAAGCCTCTTGGAGCTGCTGAGCCACAGCACGTGCTTGAGGGGAGTCCCCTTCACCGCGGGCAGCCAGGTCAGCCAGCTGGGCCATGAGCTGCTCCACCTGGTCACACTTACCCAGCATCTCCTGCCTGTACGGGCCTGGCAGAGCATTAGCCAGCCTGTGGCCCTCTGCCACCAGCCCACGGATGGCTGCCTGGCCTAAACACACAGACATACAAACATATACACACATGAAGATTCACAAAAATCAGCATTTTGCAAGTTGACGGCTGATTAACATTATTGCCTGAGGGTGCATCAACACTAACAAACTTCTGTACTAAAGTGACAAAGCATTGATTATTTCTGGATTATTTTTTTTTTTGTGAAATTTGGTCATAAATATCACTTTAAAACTGTGTTATCAAATTTGTATTCTGCCATATCACTGTTAAGATGATTTTGTGTAGAATAGAAAATCGTTGCGTATGGCCAAAACTCAAAAAAATTTGCAATTTATAATGACATAATAGAGGAAAAAAGCTAATCCTCACATTTGATAAGATGGAACCAGAGAATGTTTGCCATTTTTACATTTACATTTATTCATTTAGCTGACGCTTTTATCCAAAGCGACTTACAACTGCTATTTGTCAGAGGTCGCACGCCTCTGGAGCAACGAGGGGTTAAGTGTCTTGCTCAGGGACACAATGGTGGATGGTTCACAGTGGGGGACTGAACCCGGGTCTCTCACACCAAAGGCAGGCATCTTATCCATTGCGCCATCACCACCCCAAAGATTTTTGCTTGATAAATGTTTTAAATCAAATACTTAACTGAAAATTGTTCATTTGTTCAGCCCTAGTTAACTGTCAAGTGTGCTTGTTAATGCTAGCGTTTAACTTCCTCATGCAAAAAGCAGACCAATAAATGTTGGGTAATTCTGGTATTTCACTGGGTGCTTGTATCAACACTAGAGGGGAAAGAACCCCATGGCTTTCTCCTGTATTATTTCATGCGGTTTCTTTGCTGTAAGCATTGCTTGCATCATACTGTGTGTGAACCAATCCTCCTTAAGAGCAGCCAGCCTGCAGCTCTATTGTAAACATGTAAGACGATGTCCAGGTTTGAGAGGAAAAAACAGTGTTGAGAGAGAGCGTTTTGGAACGACGAGTACAGTGTAGAGCGACATGAACACAAAGTGGTCTGCAATTTAGCCACAGGAGCAGTGGAAGGAATGTGAGCAAAAGATAGACAATCGAGGAAGTCGGAGAAGATGGGAGCCAGACTCACCCACACCGCTGTCATCCATGGTGGGATTGTCAATCCAGCGCTGCGCCTGCTCAATCTTCCCTTCCAAGTGAACAGCTGCCTTTGCAGGCCTGCTGTTAGCCACAGCTTTGTTGGTCTTGGACTGCAGGTTCTGCAGAGCTGTGGCGATCTGTTTAGCCAAACTTCTGGCCTCAGGAGTGTCACCTTTACCCCTATAAGGAATTAAAAACAGCAAAAAGGTCTGAGGTGGTGTTTTATCTTAAAGGCATGGTTGAAATGACGTCTGGCCAGCTACAGTTAGAGAGCAAATAACTATTAATCCGTTTGACTAAGAGCACTTTCACACTGCCAATTTAGTTCAAATCTGGGAGTAGTTGACTTAAAAAGGTTTTTACAATTTCTGGTGCAGACCGAAAAACAGGTACTTCAGTCTACTTGTACAAGGTGGAGTAAGAACGGTTCCAATTGAATTGTAATACAAAAGGGAAAATGGAAAAGATAAAATACCTCACTGGTCTAAACTTTTAAGGCCAAGTTGACCCTTACTGAATTGCTGATTTCTCAAATTTTCCTTCGCATATAAAAACAAACACTATTAACTCCCAACAACAGTGGGTAAACAGGTGTGCTTTGATGACAAAAGCATTAAATTGATTAAAGTATTCAATTAAAGCATTTGCAAAAAGAGTAAAAGCAGACCAGTGGGGTTAGGAAGAAGGGGTCATCAAAGTCAGGCTCAGAAAAAACCCCCAGTAAAAATGATGCTATATTTCCAGCAGTCAGTAACTTACTGTCTTCTGAGATCAGACAACTTTGCAGTCATGGCAGCGATCTCTCCAATAGAGCGCAAGATGTCGTCTCTTTCTTTGGGGTCCTCACACATGTCTGCAATCTTTTTGGCCTCAGTAAGCAGGACCTTGATGTTCTCTTCTCCCTCTGGGCCGCCATTAGGGTCCGCCAGCCAGTTCTGCCAGAGCAGGAAACACACAAAACACCCTCACATATTTGCATTTAGAGGTTTGATTTGGTTTGTTTTGAAAGGTAAACACGGTTAATGGCTCACCTGTGCAGCATCAATCCTTTTGGCTATGGCCTGTTTGGAGTTAGTCATGGCCTCCAGCTTGCGAGCAGCATTTCCCACCTTGCCAGTTAGCACATCGAGCCCCTGGGAAACCTGCTGTGCTTTCTGCATAGCTGCTGGGGACGCGCCCTGACCTCTGGGATGGAAAAGAAAAACACATGGATACCATAAACTGCAGCATTGCCAAGCCTTTAGAAGGCCACACATGCACATGTCTTTGTTTGTTTACTCAAAAGCTTAAGTTTTATGATCCTCCTGTTTAATATTATTTCCTATCTTAATGCCTCCATTTCCAGACAAGGCTCAGAGGTCTCTCAGTTTTCAAAGGAGTAACTCAACCAGGGGTTAAGTAGGTAATGGATTAATACCAGACAGCTGCTTTTATAGCAAGCGTGACTCAGGGTCTCTGGCGACAATCAGATTTCATATCAGAAGCATATCACTTCTACTCTTACACGCTATAATCCCCTCTAATGTGCTTACTGCATTACAAGTCCTACCCTTTTAAGGATGGGAAATGAACTGCTGTATAAAAATAAGCATTTATCAATAATCAATCAATAATTCTGAAAATTTGATTACGGAATCTAGAAAACATAGTAACAGAACATGAGACTATCTACTGAAAGAGACATGGGCGGCGTGCAGTATGAGGGGGATCATTTAGTCCTAGTTGTGACACAGACACACAATGCAATGTTTTTATCGTAAAGTGTACCTGGCCCTCATCTCAGACACCTGGTCAGTCATCTGGCCCAGGGTCTTTGCTGTGCCGAGGATATCTCTGCGCTCCTTCCCAGCACACAGTTCACCAACTTTCCCAGCTTCATCAAGGATCTGCCGGATGGCCTGCTCACCTGCGTCCCCTAAACAGGCAAAGTCAAACACATCAATACTTGATACAACTAGCTTATCAGCCTGAGGACGTGATTAGCAGCACAAGGAATAGTTTCAAAAGGTAGAGGGCGTGGATGTTTATTACCTGGTTGAGCGTTTGGATCCCTCAGCCAGTTCTTAGCCTGACCCATCTTTGAGTCGATGAGCCCCAGAGCCCTCTTCATGGCCTCTGTGTCCTTTGGGTTTGAAAGACAAAGATAAATTAATAACTTCAAGGGAATCAACACGACAAAAGAAAACTAAATAAGAAGTGATTCAACGCCTTATATCATAACATGATTATTAGAATGGGATATTTTTTTAATTTCAGTCGATATTCAATATTCCTGTAAATAGTATATTATGTGCCAATGAGGTTAACATGTGTCGCCATATAATTATAGTCCTATTTAGAAATAAGGTCATAACTCAATGAAACTGAGCTTGGAATGTATTTTTCCTCATTCAGTTTTTTCTAAGTTTCATGGTAAAGAAAAGCTCCAGGTTCTCGTCACTGTTGTGATCAAACCCCCCTGTTTAGTTACTCCACTAAAAGAACCAGCAATGTCCGTGTGCGGCATCGCTAACATCTGTCAGGCACAACCATGTAGCGCATGCCATTCCCATCATTCGTCAATAATGAGCGTGTCATGTTATAAAAGCCAAACGATGTTGTATTTCAATCAGAGTGGATGGAAATACAACAATCTGTCCAACAGCAGCCGACTCGACAATGAGTCCACTCATTGTCGAAGTCAAAACAAAACAGAGTCCTGTAGGACATGGAGCAAAGCAGAACACCAGAGTGGATGAATGAGTGGTTAAATGAGCTTATTCTTTCACGGTACAATAACAGCATTTCACAGAACACAAGGTACTATTCTTCATAATGCAGCTTGAATCTTCAGAGTTCAGCAAGAGATTCAGAGCAAATTAAGCTGAATAACAACAAAACTCCACTGTTTGTTTTAAAAATATTCATCAAAAAATATGTCTGAGCCCTCACAATACTCCCTTTGTTAAAAGAGAATAATAAACATGTTTGGATGAATAGGAGTGTGGAAGCAGAGCTGAACAAGGGAGAGAAAAAAAACAGGAAGTACAAAGGTGTGAAGTGATGTCACCAGAGCTGCGTAGGTGTATTAGTTTACTGTTCAAACTTGTACAGCTGGTGTTCTGTCAGTAACCACCTGTGAATGTGAGTGAAGTAAAGTGAGAGACAGATATGAGATCTTTGCACTCAGATGAAATGCAAACACGCATTCACTCCAGCCTATAATCAAACACAGAAAGGTATTCCTCAAAAAAAACAACAAGGCACGGTTAGTGTTCATGGAGATAAGATTTGTGAGCACACTAGGCCATATACAGTATGTTGGATTAAAACTATAAATTAGCCATTCATACAACAAAATCCATCTCAGTTTCTATGTTATCTCCTCCTATGGCTGTAAAATGCAAATACAGAGAAAATCGTAGTAAAAAATTATGAATGCTGAGAGAAATTTCATTCATGACATCCAAATCAATACTGCATAAGTCAGGTTGAGGACATGCACATAGTGAGGTTTTAATGACATAGGAGGAGGACACACAGATGTTGATACAATGTCATGTTATGAAGCAAAACAAATCCAAAGAGGGAAAAAAAATACTGCATGGATCAACATTTCAGCAATTCAAAACTGCTGAACACTTGTTCAATAAACACCATTTTTTTAGCAGTACAAAAATATTCAAACTGCTAATTTGCTCTATTAATAGATAGTCAACAGTCTAACCTCACAACTGGCTCACTACCAATAAGCACACAATGGCACCACAAAACAGACAGCACACACATCTGTCAGACATGCTGCTGCACAACCAAGGGGCGAGAGAGGTAAGGGCTTACCTTCTACAGGGGGTGAGGGGAGAAAGAAACGGTAAAAAGAAAGGAAGAACGACATAAATACAAATGTTGAACTGGACACACCAACTGTGAGCAACAAAAAGAAAAAAAGTGGCACAGGAGAGAGCCATTTGGAGAGTGACGGTATAGGAAAGAAGCAGAACGTGCAGAGCAGAAAATCCTAAACAAACCCAAAAGATTAACCAGCTACGTAAAGACAGAACATTACAGCATTCTTACTTGAATCACTTACTGAATGTAAGAATAAAATATAGCAAAAGCATTTTTCACACCTGTCAACCTTGCAATAAGGTCATTCTGATCAAACAAAGTGCATGCCTTGTTAAGAAAGTAAAAAAAAATAAAAAATTAGAATAACATCACTTCATAATCTCTCCAGCTTGCAGCCTCCTGCCAAAAGCATTCTGGGAGTGTGCAAGAACACAGTGGGTAGATTTGGACATACAGCTTCCAGCTATGATTCACTAAGTGCACAAAAAGTTTAAACACTCAAAGAGCAAAGCAGTCTCTTGTTTCTCGTGTATATTTATTATAACAGTGTGTGCATGTGACTTGCCATAGACAAACTGAGGTAAAAGAATATAATTGATTGTACGTACCTTGTTGGCCCAGGCATCCTCGTCCCAGGACGTAAGCTGCAGCACCCTGATGATCTCGTTTATCTCAGCACTCATCTTCTCAAAAGTGAAGTTACGGTTCTTCAAGGCCTCCTCCACACCCTGGCTGCCAGATGTCTTGGTTGTCACAAAGATTTTGATACCTGAAATACAAAACAGAACTTAGAAATACTGACCGAAAATAAATCTTGGTGACTAGAGTATTTACGTAAGAAAAGAAAAAAAGAAAAAAATGTCTTACCTGAGATGAGGATAGGCAGCAACTCTTTGACTGTATTCATGGAGTTCACCAACATCACACGGTGTTCCTGGTGTGTCAACTCCTGCTGTCGCTCATCTATCATCTTTGCCATCTTTGTCATCCCTGGACAACAAACCAGAGGTGGAAAGGAATTTAGTCAAATAACATACAGTAATGGTCCCGCGCATTTCCACTTAAGACATTTCAGAGGGAAATGCTGTACTTCTTTACTCTTTACTTTGAGCATGAGAAAGGTTCGTGAAATGCAATGGCTTTAGTAAAGTAAAACTAGTATTCCCAGAATATAAACTTTTCAGAAGCTGAAAAACAGATTTTTAGCCTGATGATAATTATGGACACATTCTAAAGAGCTTAAAATAATTTAATCATCATGTGGAGGAGCATATAATCTTTCAACTACTATGAAAATTTATAAACCCTTGAAATTGGGGATTAGAGGGATTATTAATGCCCATGTTTCCCAACAATGTGGGACAGTTCTTTAGAATGATAGATTTTAATTTTGATACTTCACATTACTTTACATTTGATGTATGCAACTTCCCAAATGTGTCAAGTTAAGTAAAACTTTGAATATTGGGTTTATTTGTAATGGGATTATTTTTTCCTTTAAGAATTACTTCTTTTACTCAAAGTACAGAATTTGAGTTCTATCTTCACCACTGCAACAAACACATATGAATGCTAACATAGCAAAAGTAATATGTTCAACTTCAGCAAAAACACCCTAAATCTGTCAACAAAGAAAGCAAATCTCTGAGACACTGTCAAGTTAAGACTTCAGCAAAGTAATCCTGTCACTGCTGTATCAGCAGACTGACCTGGTCCCAAGTTCTTTGTGTACGTTATCAAGTCCTCCATAGACTCCACGACCTCTGCAACTGTCAGGTACTCCAGGATGCCTTTGCACACCCGGATAATTTTACGGACCTATGATATTGACATGATAAAAACAACAAAAGCAAATTGAAAAACAATGTTCATTATTCACATTTCCAGAGACAAGTGATTATGCAAACACCCCCCACCCCCCTTTTCATTCACATTCTTTCTGATTGCACTCTGACAATGCTTCCTACTGACATTCCAGCCTTTGTCCCCCCCTCCCTTCCCTCCAGTTTTATGTGGACTGCTACTATACAAAGTGATCCCTGAGCTGTCCTGGAAAACATGATGGCACGGCTGACTGATGACTCCTGCTGAGTCCTGCTGACTGCAGCAGACACCGCTGGGACGCCTGATGTCTGCTCCCAGAAAGCTGATCTGCAACTTTTTATATTTTACTCTCCATCCCTGAGAGGAAAAGAAAGCTGGACCTGATAGATGATACTCCTGCCTGGTTCAAGATTTAGGAAGTGTTTGTATAGTATATTTGTCTCCCTCTCTGTCTTTATAAGCATTACAGTTGCCAAGGGGGAAGCAGGAGTGGATCCTTACATCAAAAAAGCCAGTGACAGTAGGCCTGTGCCATGCTCCATTGTGTCCATTAAAAAGACATTGAAGCCCTTCCAGCTCGGCTTCCCTGGGAGGTTGACTTCATGTCATGTCATCAAGTTATTGTAACTCCTGGCTTTGCATTTTGTATCTGGTTGTATCCGGTTGCATTGTAGTCACCAGCTTATCACACATTCTGTTTCCTGCTTTTACTTTTGTTTATAACCAGCCAAGCACAGGAGAAGTGATGTCATATTGACATATACAGTCATGTGAAACATCTGTAAACATCAGGTCAGTCCAGGTAAAATAAATACAAAAATGAAAAAATAAAAAGCACATGTAAGCGCACATCATTTTGCACTAATGCTTTATTAATGCACTGGGAGAATTTCAGAGCACCAGAGGCAGAGAAATCAATTCCTCTGCCGTCAGGTGTCTCAATAATCCACATCCTGCAAAATGTGGGAAATCACAACATGGATAAAGTGTGCTAAAACACACTAAACCTCTAAAACTGATGATATTTAGCAGTGTCACCTGATCCTTTAACAAAATTGGCATTCTGACCTTGGTCAGCAAACAGACTTCTGCTGGTTAACAGATTTTTCAAATAAAATAAAGAATGAAAAGATTAAATGAATTAATACCTCAGCCTCATCAAAGGTTAGGAGCAGGTCAGATGTCCCAGAGAGGATACCCCGGGAGCCATCGATGAGGTAATCCCGAGCAGGAACAGAGTATGGATCGGCTTTCAGCATGGAGGCAGCCTGCACCAGCTTTGCACACGCATTCTCCACTCTGTGGAAAGGAGATGATTGATTTGATGATGAAGGCCAGTAAAAAGAAACAAAATGCTCAAAACAAGTCATGCTGATAATAAGAAGCCCTTAAGAAGCAGATGGACATTATGCGTGGAAACAGGAAATTGTCTACAGCAACAACAGATGGAAGCTTTGGTATACAGCTAGCCATACCACACAGTGCTGCTGTCGAAGCATGACTTCATCTTCTTATATGGTTTTTATCCCATTTCAAGCAAATCGGTACCTCCATACATGGGGTTAAATTAAGAATTAGGAAGTGAATAGCTTACTCTAATCTTACTCATCCTAGCAGCAGTTTCCTTCCTGTACTAAAAGATATGCGTTTGCATGTGATTAGCAGCTTGTGTATAAACCAATTCTGTTCACAACAAGCTACAGCACAGCGTGCACAAAGACCCCAATTATTATAGCTCTCCAAACTTTGTTCTTCAGTACTTTTACAGTGTCAGAAGGAAATTGTGAAGTTCCTATTGAGGAAATGTCTCCTCCAAAAGGCAGGTGTCGTGCTATATAAAGTAAATTATCACTTTCTATAATTAATTCATACACACATTGACATCTATAGGATCTTCTATAGATCCCCAAAAAGGGAAGTTTTCCGAGGTACCCAGTGCCAATCCGCTGTATATAAATCAAATTGACTTGACTCATGAATGTCAGTAGTCAATAAATGACTACTAGTTGCCTCCTGGTTGTGATGCACTCAGTGAACTCCAGAGCAGCATAAACTCCAGGCTCAGTCTTTTGATTCAGCTTCATACATGCCACCTGCATAATATCACCAACAGCCATAGTGAGCATAGAAACAGGCAACAAGCCAAGGAATAACACGTGTCCTAGTTCCCACAGAATACCCACAGTAACAGGGGCTATTTTCCACTTTTTAGGCGTTGCAAAGGGGCCAAACAAGAAGAGCTCAGTTTCCATTCTTCTAAAGGAGCAACTCGCCTGCAGTATAAAGGCTAATGTATGTGCATGACATCGAGGCTGACATTGGTGTGTGTGTGTGTGTCTTTGCAGAGCCAGCCAGCAGTGTCACTTCAGCGTGCACTAGCGAGAAACAGCCATGCATTAACCGGACCCCGACAAACACTATATTTAGTGAACGAGACACATTCCAGCACATGTACTGATGGATGACGACAGGGTGACGATGTGACTTTGAGGCGCCAAATGTGTTGAGCTTGACGACCTGCGCCTGCCAATGCGTTTCATCCCTGACCTTGGGGGGGGGGGGGCTCCCAGGTCCCGCCTCTCCCTCCCCCGACTGTAGTCTCTCATGTAATAGGGATCGGTGAAAGACTGTGATACGGACAGACAGCAGCTGAGCACAAGTTAATGATTTAGCCGATGTGGAGTGAGCCAGAAAACAAATATATTGATTAAATATGTACATCTCTCTTTTTCTACATCGATATGCAAACATTTTTGTGTGTGTTTTATGTTTTAACATGAACCAAAAGTAGCGGCAGCAGCCAGTGGCTCTTATATATGAGGACATGTATGAGTATGCGGCCCTTCTTCTTTAGGGTAAAGGAACTCCCCCGTGTACATAAAAGTATTTATGTTACACCCAGGCATGATTCTGAGGCACTTAACATGCCATGTCTGACCTTTGCTTGGGCACAACCAGCCATTACTGCAACAGATAAAGAGAGAAAGACAGCCAAAGAGAGGCTAGTGGGTCCCACATACTGTAGAAAGAGAACTACTTCATCTAAAATACATTTAAGAGGGTTGTCACTGCATTAAATTGACATTTGCAAAGATTTACTTCAGTGCTTACTTGATAAAAGCTGGTGACATGTCCCTTTTCATGATCTGGTCGTCTGTGGTTTGTACAGTCTCCTTCCCCACCTGGAAAACACAGATCAGTCAACTTTACAAAACATTTTAAGGAAATAAAGAGGTAATGTACAATCACTAAAGACACATGAGATATCTATCTATCTGTCCATCTAATCCCATGCTACATGACATGTGCAGTCAGGTGAAACTATATTTGGTTGAATCAGGCTTTTAATAATGTCTAACTTGCAGATATTTCTTAATAAAGTTTTATTTATTTGGATACCTCACAGCACTGTCTGATACAGTAGACAATACAGAAGACAGAATTACTGTATAATATCACCACAGGAAATGTTCGTTTCTGGTTGGATGGGCAGCTTTAGTTACAACTCAAAAATGCTTCTGATATTTCAACAGTCTAACCACTGTTCTAAATTAAGCTTACACTGCAGGAAGTGCATACACAGCACTAATGCTTCTCACTTGCTCCTGAGATTCTAAATCAAACGTGGGCTAATTTGACAACAAACAAACTTTAGAAAACCTTTGATAAGTGGCCATGATATAAACACGATAATGCACTCAGTGGGCTAGGAATATAGAAAATAATGGATTCAGTGGAGTTGCTTGCACCCCCATCTCATCAGTTATCTTTTCACATCATGAACAACCTTGTCATAAATTATCTGTATAGTTACAATTTTGCAGGACTGGGTTATAAACCTGAAATCGTCATTAGAAGGCATTACAAAAGAAGTAATGCTGAGCTTTACCCTCACAGTTTGTTTTGTTTTTTATTGGAAGATGCTACACGCTCTTCCTTTATTAATGACAAGTCAATTAGCTACTCTATCATATTTAGAAACTGATAAAGTCACCCCTCACCCTAGGCTCAGCCCTGATGACTAGTTCATTAGACATAGGATTGTGTATCATTCAACACTTTAGCTTTAGTTTCAGATGAGTTGGCGCATATGAGCTAGCTCAGAAATATTTAATTTCTAAGCTTTTATGCAACTTGAGTGCATGTTACATACATAAATAGCATGTCGTAAGCATGAGTCAAAACTCTGTTACCACAACTTCACCCTAAGGGAGTTTTGTCTTTAAGCATTCAGTTTTCCAGAATGATGTTATGCTATTATTTGTCCAGTGAATCATATTTTAAACAAGGCAGCTGCTGGAAGGACGCCAGGCGTCAGCACAGTTATAATGTGTAAAGCAGCTGAACGCCTCCTCTCCCTCAAATGCCAAAATGACTCACCTCCCCCATCATGACCTCAGCTCTGTAGGAAGAAAACTCACCCACGTCAAGGCACCATGGGTGAGAGATCACACACGGGCATAATGGGACACGGATCATACTGACTGGGTGAAATGGAGCTGCATCCCTGGCCGGTGGGGAAATGTTAAACTATTTATTTTATATTTTACATTAATATTATTAGAAATATAAACTACACAAGTGATTATCTCACTGTCACACATGATTTTGCAATATATAATATTTTAAACATGCTGAACTTCCCTGCACAATCTTGTACCTGCCAAGTGAGTTTAGTTTAGTATAAAACAATCAGTAAGTTTAAGTCATATATAATTGGACTGAATGTCAAAATTAGGTCAGAATAAGCAATTTAAACCATTACAATGGGTTTGGGGAATTATTAATGACACTGTTTTGGCACTATTAACAGACATTTTATAAAGTTAAACAATTAATTGATTAATCAAAAAATAATCAAGCAGCCCTACTGGAAATTATTCCTAAAAGTAGGTTCTGCTTTTCATTTTGGTGATTTGGGATGTGTCTAACTACAGGCAGTAGCAGAGGCATTCCAGGTGGTTGACGTGGGGGCTGTAATGTAGCAGAGCAGACATACATCTCCTCACTCTCTTTTCACCGGGCCAGAGGGACTGAGTAATGGAGTGGTTATAAATAAAGGCCAAAAGTTGTGCCAAACTAAAACTGGAGCTTAGTAAAGGCCGTCCATCTCAGAGCAAAGTCACAACCCCTGACATTTGACCAATGAGTGGCTCTAAACATAAGCCAACAGTAACAACTAAAGCTGTCCTGCCCCAATCAACTAAAGGGCAGCAGGGCTACAAACCAATGATATAGGGCACTGACAGAGTAGTAAACATATCTGAGGGAGGAGGAAGTAACACAAAGACCTTACAACCTAGCCACCTTACAGAACACAATATGCAAGCCAATCGTGTTCCCAAATACTTCTAACCAATTCGCAATTGTCTTTAGTTTTGTTTTGTGTGGAAAACATTTTCTAAGCTGTTTGTGAGCATTTTCCGGGTCTTATCTCATCCCAGGTAAAGCTACATCACTTACCACACAAATACACCTCGTAGAAATTTGCAGTAAATTGAAATCAAAACTACTTAGCACTAAAACTACTTCATCAATAATCAATTTGCTTGGTTTTATGTGTTTTTCTATAATAATGCCTCGGTATGTTTTTTGTTTGGTTTTTTTACTGTTGACTACAAAGACCATAACCAGTATAACCAATTTTTTTTCCATTGACGCAAAAATCTGAATCATCCATCATTTTGACAGACTAAGGAGCATCTACAGTAACGTAAGTATTTCACATGCAAAACTGTCCGTAACAACATGTACACCTCCGGTATTCGACCTCCGGTCCAGTTGGTGAGTGTGCATATTAATGAGTTATTGTCTAAGATCTCACATGCATGACCTCACTGTCCAGTTGGCTCTAGCCATCGGACTGGTAGGCTATATCGCAAATGTCAGGGCAGCTGAGTGTCTGAGGTTCCTTCAGAAAGCCCAATAACTGTATTGTGGTTGATAAACGAGGTGAAAAATAGAAGGAGAAAAGCAAGAAATACTGATAACGTTTATCAACCAGTGGCAGCCAAGGTTATGGGGGAAGAAAGTGGGAGCAAGGAGGTAAAAAAAAAAAATCATTCATCTGCTTCATGTGGTGACACAAGTGTCTCTGTTCATCTTGAATTTGGCTTTATAAATGCATAATTTGTAAGTTCAGTAT
Source organism: Micropterus salmoides (assembly GCF_014851395.1). Taxonomy (NCBI): domain Eukaryota; kingdom Metazoa; phylum Chordata; class Actinopteri; order Centrarchiformes; family Centrarchidae; genus Micropterus; species Micropterus salmoides. The sequence goes on along the minus strand of NW_024041262.1, from coordinate 16,143,927 downwards.
ATTAAATGTTACTGCGATGGATTTGTTTTAGAAAATTAAATGCTATTAAATACGCTATACCAGCGTCTTTCCTGGTGCACTGGGCTCATTACGGTAACTGCAGTTACAAATGACTGAAATCCACAAAATGCAACCTTTGCTAGAAAATAGTGTTTCCCATGAAAATACCCATTATAGTTTTGTCAAGAGCTGGAGGCGGAACTTAATTTGACGAAGCCAGCCTGCATGCATGCAATCCTCTATGCAGGACCCTTGAGTAATTTCAACTTTTAACTGTTTTAACTCTAACATTTATATGAGATCAAGTCAAGTTTAGACATGACCTAAACTGAACAAAAAGGAGAGAGACTACAGACTACACTATAAGCCAACAATGTGGAGGTCACAAGCTGAGCTCACACTGCCTTTAATGAGTGTTGAGTCATATTCTCCCCAAAGCATGTGAAACCATGCAAAGTTGAGGCTCTTGTGTTCAACAGGTCGTCGCCGTCTTCCTCTTCCATGTCCATGCAGAGCCTCTTCCTGCTGTCTGAAGTTCAACAACAACAGTCTGCAGCCAAACAGTGATCCAAACAAATCCAAGCAAAAATAGAACTATGACCCAAGTTTATTACAGTTCATAATGCCTGGCCTCCTTTGCTATTTTGAGCCTCTGTCGAAATTCTGGACCACATTCTTATGATATTAACAGTGACCCAGCTTGACAATTAGGGTTTAACTAGTAATGTATCTGTCAGGGTTGTTTTTTTGCTTAAGCGATTAATAGTTTACTTTATACCATCTTAAAAGGTGAAAAAAAGTGAGAATGTTTATCTGCAGTTCCAAATTCCCAAGGTGACATCTTAAAATTGCATGTTTTGTCTGACCAACGACCCAAACTGAAAAAGTTTCTATTTATAGTGATAAAAAATAATAATAAAAAATATATATTAATGAAGCCAGAACCAGCTAACTTGGTATCTTTGACTTAAACTTAAATTAATTTACAATGACTTTTCTGTCAATCAATTTATCAGTTATGGAATAATATTGGGGATAATATTAGGGCTGAACGACTTTGAAAAAATATCTAATTGCAATTATTTTGACTGATATTGCAATATGATTTGCGATATTGGAGGGCATGATAATTCATTTTGTTCTCATTTTCACTGAAAAACTTTGTGGTGTAGTTTTTGCAAGGATCTGTACCAAAAAAAGATGTTTTCTTAAGTCTGGTGAATATGATGCGTTAGCCCTAAATATTATTTATTGGATTTTTGCCTTTATTTGGTAATTAATAGTGAAGACAGGAAACACAGCGGAGAGAGGAAAAGATGACGTGAGGACCCACAGGCCAATCCCCAGCACAAATATCCTGTTCCTTGAATAGATTCTAGCAGACCACTTTAAGGAAGGGCAGTTCACTTCCACCTCCTTTCACTGATTCAGTGTCATCTTCTTCCAAGCTGTCACATACCACGCTACTGGTTGACAGTCTCATTTACCATTTGCGTCTGGAGTGGAAACACAGACACTCCTTTTACCCTCCAAGAGTTGTGAAGTAGCTTGATAAAGTGGCTGCTCCTTTGGAACAGACTCTGCTTTGTTGACAGCAGCCCATCGCTCTGCCCGGAGAAGAAAGGCCACTCTGAAAGCCTCAAGGCTGCCAAGACACAGCCTGCCTTTCACATGTTGGGTAGTTTTAGCACAATGCTGTGTTAGTCATGGTGACCACAAAGATCTGTGATGGCAAAATTTTGGCAAGCCCTTTCACCGCTGCCCTTAGCAAAACCCTACAATTAAACCCTGAATTATTCTGCTCAGAGGTGTAGTTCCTGAAAGTGCAACTCACACACTGCTTCCCACTCTAAGTGACTTTGCACTGCAATCTGATGAGACATGCTCGCACAAATTGATGGCGCAGCACTCCATTAGCCACTCTTAATCAATAGTCCCAGAACCAGCAAGTGCTGCGTTCCGAGATATCAAATGACTTTTGACTAATAATGACTCAGAGGGGCAGCAGAGAGGTAGCACTGAAGGTCAACACCTTAATCATGCATCTGTCAAGTGGTGTGTGACGTGGTTTATTCATTTGGTTCAGGAAGTAGCTACACGTGGGGTGTGCATGGTGATGAAAGTCACAAATCAAATGGCCTGCTTGGCCGTAGCAAAACAGGCCCTCCAGCCAGAGAGAATATATCACAACTATCTGTCTCATATTACAGGAGCTTAGCAGCTCGAACAGTGTTACTGGGGAGCGGCACTCAGCAGATTGAATCCTTCTCCTAAAAACAAGAGTGAGTCGATATAAGGCTTGTTGTAGATGATCTGTCATTTTCCACCAGAACAAGGATTGCTGAAAGAAAAATGTTAACAGATTACTTCTATTGCATGAGGGATGGGGAGGAAGAGGCAACATCACACCCATGCATAGTAGTGTAGTAGTATAATAAAGTATACTACTACTACTACTACATCCAATCAGGTGATGAAATGGAACATAAATCTAGGCCTATTTGTCACTTTCTAAAGGATCTAAATTTTTTACTGCATTGTAGGACTAACACTCCTTATTTGTGGCCTAGGTCAGCTGGAAAACTGAAAAGTGACAGCACCATATTTTATCCTTTGTCATGGTCTGCAGCCATTAAAGTCTCATTGGCGAGGGAGAGGGGTTTCCCTTCATTGACTCACATTCCTGTTTCTGAGAGGGGCCGACAGCTGCCAGGTCTTCCTGACTTGGCTTCCTGCATTTCCTCATGAATTCAACACTCCTAGGAGTCCTCATATCCTGACAAATTTCCATCAGACGGGGAAAAAAAGAGACTACATTTTCAGTATGAATCCATAACATAGCAATGCATTTCTGCAAAGATTAGATTATCTCTCTTGAATGGAGACTACGCAAACATTTCAGACTCTGCGGTCCTTGTATTGTTGCGAAGATTACAGATTACATCAAAAAAGGTGAGTAGCATGAAATGAGTTCCTTTGACAAATTGCAGGAAGCTGGAGTTCCAGGTAATAGGAAGTATTTTCTTGGTTTGCTTTTAAGCACTGTAGTTAATGAGCACATTTGTTTCCCATCTGTAACGGATTAAAGGACTGTTCAAAACTTCATCAAATACTGATCTAATAGTATAGTTTATTATTTATCACCTATATTTCTGTCAACATTGAAGAAATTGAAGACAAACAACATTTCCAAGTGTGATGCTATATGTAATTGTGTATTAAGTCATACAACCCCTGAGACCTACTTCCATACTGGCATTGTTGCATAAGGCACACTGGTATTTTGTAACCAAAGCGAGATGGTTTACCCAAAGACTGACTGCACAGCCACTTAGTGATCTGCACATAAGAGTATCTCCACAAGTCATGTGAGGCCCTGTGATCTGTGCAAACAGGAAGACTAACAATTACGACTCATCCGTTCCAGGGCCCTTCATCATTGCCATTTTTTTCTTTATCCTACACCTATAAAACGGTGCTATAAAAATAATGAAGTACAACAGGACTGTTGCTGTTCTTGCATTTAACCCAGTAGGAAAGTAAATCCTTCATATGTTCTTCATATCCAAACATCTGTATGTCTATTTAGCTGTGATGTGGACAGCAAATATAATTTTACTCCAAAAAGGTTTTAGATGTAATGGTTTCATTATGATTTAATCACTTCTCAGCACCATGTCAACTTGAAACTTAAACCTGACCGATATGAGACAAAACTAGAATGATCTTCCCCAAAGCACCAGATCAGGTTGTGAGCCCTGCTACCAAGTTATGTATTTCTCTTGCTATATGTTACTGTTGCACAAGCCATTTGTACAATAAGCACAAGGCTTGGTAATTACACATGAACTGAACATGCCATCTCTTACACTACTCCAAATACACCATTTATCCACTAGTTCGTTGACTATGTTTAGCCAAGTCCTATTGGTAAAAAGGACCACCAACTTAAAGGTGCATTATGGGTCAAACAAAGATATCACAGACAAAGATAAAACTGACATCCATGATCATGTGAACACAGGCTTTTCTCAGGGGAGCCTTGTTATTTGATAATCTTACTCAATATTTCAGTAAAAGAGTTTATTCAAAGAATCAGCTAAACCCCCCTCTGAGTAGAGATGCATTCCTGCTTGCTGGGAATCCTTCACATTCCTGACATTCATCTTTAATTGAGGTCTGGCTCATTGTCTCAATCTGAAAACACTGAAGTGAAAGATTCTGAGCACCAGGGAGGGGTCTCGGTTAGACCAGACATATTTGACTCACAATGGTTTGTGGTCATTCTACCCTTAAAATCCTGTGTCAGTTTACGAGGGCTGCACTTTTATCTCTATGCATCTGGAATAATAAGATTAAGCCCTTTCAAATTAATAATTTAAAAAGGCATACACATTTATCACAGTGGTTGCACCAGATCTCCTCAGACAGGCTTAAGCATCTAAGAGCAACCTAAAAGCTCATCTTCCTTTTCTTTGTCTGGTAATGGAAAGAAACGTGATGCAACTATCAGAATGTGTCATTTTGAAAGGTACAATCATTTGTAACCCAATCACTCAGATTTTCAAGTCATCCAAAGTCCAGCTTCATTAGCTGTAAGCTTCTGGCTTAAGATATTTTGAACAGAATTCAGGAAGGAGGATGTCTGCGCAACATGTGTTTTTTCTGTGCAACACAGACAGTGAGGTAAATAGCTTTTCTCTGGTACAGCCCCGTCCTGAGGATATCTAGAGAGATGTAATTAGACAGCCTCATCCCTTTCTCTTCCAAGGACGATCCTTTCCTTGACAGTAATTTACTCTCCAGTTAGATGCTGAAGACTTCATTTAACAGACTAGTTTGTTAAATGGAGTAACTTATGACAGGTGCAAGAACTGAAAATGCTAAAAGATTAAGTAAACAATAAAACTTGCACGGGCACAACACCTACACAGTTAAGTAAGTAAATAACTAGAGTTTCCTGAGAATATTCCAGGTACAAGGTACATGGCAGATTTATAATTTTACAACACAGGGTTGTATAACAAGATCAAGTTGTAGTTCCAACTACATATACAATACAACTGTTTTACATGGTGGAATGCTGAGGATGAAGTGAGGAGTCTGGTGGTACAACAGCGGAAACTTCTGTATCTCTTGTCAAACGGCAGCAGCGTGAACAGGCTGTGGAGAGTACTGTCTTCATTTGTCATCAGTTCGAAGGAAGTCAAAGACAAGAGCCACAGAGTGCATTTATTATCTCTTCTGAGCTTTGCTATGTATGACCATATGTGTATGACTCACGCGTCTGGTGAGACTGAAACCCTAAGAAACAACATCAGATCTGTAACTTGAATGAATTCATAACACTGTCCATGTTGTAATGTTGCTACAGCAACTGGAAATAATTACAGGCCTATCCATTCATTCATGCCACTGTTGGAAACATCTGATCACAATTCAGAATGTGCAGAGAGGCTGGATCATTTCACCCCAAGCTAGTTAAGGGTTGCCGCAGGACATTTCATGTGTCAGCAAATGCAGCCGTTGCATTCATGTTAAATTATCGCAATGATGCTCTCGATTTGTCATCAATGTAAGATCCACTTTCCTTTTAGAATCCAGGTTGGTCTTATATATCTGGCTCTTTAGCTGCTATATGTTCTGTTTTGTTTGGGTTAAAAAGCTAAAAACAGACTAAAAACATCTATGTGTTCATCATTGCTAGCAACACCATTAAATTCATTGTTAATATTAAAAATATCTGTCTGGAACTTTTACCACTATTGGAACGTTAACTATGTTTTCCTGAGCACACTTTATACATTTATGCAGAATGTATCTATAATAAGAAGTGGGGTGTCTAATTTTCTTAAGCGTCACAAACACCCTTCATCATAATTCCTTTGAAGGACAGATTATTACATGCATATAACCCTGTTAAACTTTATATGCAGATGCCTTCACTGTTCCACTGTAGTAACATCTGATTACAAAACCAAAATTATAATTGGGTAAGAAATTATTACCATAGGTCCAGGTCAAATGTTTTGCTACATGTAATCAAACTTGTTTATAAACAGTATAAACTGTTCCAATCCAAGGCATTATTGCAGTATGATTTGCCAGAGGGGGCCTTTTCTGCATAACAACACATTTAAACACCTCTTTATAATGCCCCTCAGAGGAAGGAAACCTTGTGTGTGCAGACATATAACTAATGAACACAATGGGGTACAGACCTATAGTTTGAGAATGGGCGCTGAGGAAAAACAAAGGCATGGAATGAAGTGAACTAGCTTGAAATGGTCATGGACCGTAAAATAAACTGGGGGCTAATGGTAGACAATCCTTCTAAATGAAGGATTCCTTTGCTGACGGGAGACGCCAGAGCAATTGCCCAAATTTATCGACTAACAACTGCCAGAGGCTCTGTGCTTAACCAGGCTGACAGAGAGAACACCACACAGAAACTAAGTCTGCCTTAATTTAGTCTCTATCCCTTCCTGTTTACAAGCGATAGTATCTTGACAGCCCCCTCATATCTCTTTGTTTCCTTTCTAAGAAACCTTCCGTGTAGTGGTTTGTGTTTCAGGCTAATATATGGAGAAACAACATTGTCATTTCCCTACTTGTAGCTATGAGAGTTACAATGTGGCACTGAGGAACACCATTGTGGTTCGGTATTTTTTGATTCTAAATATAAATAAACCACAGCTGCATCTGGTGCACGTAATTTAATGTTTTCAAAATACATAATTAATACCGCCAAAGACATTTTAATTGCTCTCTTTGGGTAGAAAAACATCAAGGGCACCAACGAGATATGATAATGTATGAGCACTTGGCATAGTGCATCAAGAGTGAGTCATAATTATATCTACTATAGCTCTACCAAGGAGGTTATATTTTTGGTTCAGTTTGCTTGTTTGTTAGTTGGCAGGTTATCTCAAAATGTGTCAACAAACTTGGCAAACTCTTTCAGTTCAAGGATACAGGCCATTAAAAGTGATTAATTTATGTTCATTTTGATGCTTCCCCAGAATATTTAACCAATCGGATTCTTTGATGCTAGTGAGTCCAACGATGGAAAAAAGGACAGGTGAGGATTTCTGGCTTTACAGGCGGATTTAGGTATTAGCTATCAATGTGTGACCACAGCAAAAAGGTTTTTAGAAAAGGAAAATAGCTGAGTTTCGTAATCAAGTCATAATCTGCTGGGTCATACAAGGCAGCATAACACTGGATCCACATGCAAATTACCAGTTTAACACATAAATATGCAGCCCTGGTGAAGATTTGATATTCCTTTCTAGTCCTCTTTAACAAATTAAGTTAGGTAATGCTTGAGAACTTGCAAGAGAAAGCTTCACTTTGAAGGCATCCAACCGACAAAAATTCCACCCCCTCCCCCCAAAGCCACTCCCCCATAACCCATTCTCCTGCACAAAGTGCGCACAGGTAGGCAGGCAGGTAAGGCCAGCAGTGCTTTTTACAGTCCTGCGACAGCCACAGATACCGGATTTTTTAGACAGCTGACATCCAATATTTATAATTTTACATCAGTGATCAATCATTTCCCCAACTGTCCCATTGAGTAGTGTAGTATAAACGGATGTGTTTGAAAGTCTTGTTTGTGAACTGAGCTTCCCCCATTCACAGTTTAGCGAACAGAGGTTCCTAAAATCAAACATTGTGTTTGAGGTGTATTCATATTCTAATTCACAGCCATGTCCAATGACAACCCGTGCAGCTGGGTTATTATGTTGGGATAAATGAAAAGGGAATGCACTGTAGCCTGCCCAAATACCTGGCTCATACCAGCAGCAGTGCCTACGCCACGATATGGCAGCTACAGAGGAGGGAGGCAGGGCAAGTTTTCAAGGGGAAAAGGGCGTCACTGGGCTTTGCCCCGAGTAAAACAACTTTGAGAAACTTAGATAGCATGCATTCAGCTTCTCTGCTATTAAACACATCATATGGAGCTAGCTACAATTGTATACTGGTTAAGTGTGGTGTTCAGACGCTCACGTAAGTTATTTCGAGAGCGGAGGGTGTGGGACAAAGACCGACAGGTAACGTTAGCCTACACCCGCCGAGTTTAGGAAAACACACTCACAGGTACAATTTCACAAAGACAAGTTACTCACCCGAACAAGGTTGCTAACAGCCGCCTGCACGGCAGCCACTGGCGCCGTAAGATCTGGAATAGCTTTCCCGTCAACTTCACCTTCTTCGTGCATTATCACCAGATGGGATATCTGCTGAGCCACCGGCTCCAGGATACTTTCTATCGTCTTCGTGTGGAAAACCGGCATGGTGACAACTTTATATCACTATCGAAGAGAAAAACAATCAAATACCCTACCACCAAAAGTAGTGCTCTCCCAAACTCCAGCTACAAAAGGCTAAAACAATCCCGACAGCTTCTTTTCCAGGACAGTTTCACCCTCCAGTTTGAAGACTACAACTACTCCCGTGAAAGCTTCAACGTGAAAAACTCCCAGCCAGCGAGTGAGCGCGAGCAACCTAAACGTCACCCACGTTTTCCGCCCTCTGACCAATCAGCGAGCGAGAAGGCAAGCTCCCCGGCGCCTGATTGGTCGATCCGGGTGCCGCTCTGTGTCAGCACCTCCCCGCTTCCTCAGTTTGATCCGAGTTCTCCCTAAATTACGTAATAGATTCTCATGCCCTAAAAAGGGAAATATGCGTCCACTGTTTGTGAGGAGTAGATTCCGGCAGCTATAAATTAACTAGTCAGACAGGCACATAGGTTTGGCACTACCAGCACAGAAACTGGAGCAGTAACTGAAGGGAGATCACTGACATCAGACATCTCTGAGAACAAGCAGGACAAAACAGACTATTTCAAAGAAATTTTAACTGGTTCTTCCAAATATATCCTTAAATGAGGATAACGAAATGTCCTTTTATGGCCACTTTTGTCATCTAGCCTACTTATCACACAAAAAAGTATTTTTCACATGTAGGCTACATGTATCTCAATTAGGGTGCAATGGATTTAAAAACAAAATGAGGAGGATGTGCAAGCATTAGTGAGCCATCACTGCACTGTGGATGCCCAGTGGTGTCACTTGCAGTGCTCCAAAATAAGAGACTGAATTCCTGTGTCACTTATTATAGATAACACCAACCACACACAATTGTTTACAAACTCAGCACAGAGGTTTATCAAGAGTGGCCCAAGGCAACACCGCACATTTTTTCAATTCCTTCTGCATCCCAACCTCACACAGTGAAATAACAGTACTGGAGGATTGAAAACCAACTGCCAAGCAAACCAGCTAAGGAATTCCCACAGAATCCCAAGAGGGACTGCAAGGCAGCAGCCCATTTCCTAAAAAGGAAGAGGCCAAAAAGAAAGAATCAAGGAAGTTACTCTGGTTGAACCCTTGAGTAAACATACAAGGGGCTGATATGCTTTCCTTTTATATAACTGGCTATTATACCAAAAGCCAATAAAAGATAATTACACTGAAGAGATGAGGAGTCCTACATTATCTTGACTTTGAAGTTTGGTTAGTTTGTTAGTTATAGATCTCCACCACAGGTACCTAATTTTGTTAACCCAACTATTTTATTAAGAAAAACATGGCTACAAAGGCAAGGCAAGATGTAATTTCTCACTTCTACCCTTCTTATGCCTTGATAAAAAAAAATCAATAGTATATATCAGAGTCCACCCTGAATATAGACATCAAAGATGGCCTGCAGTTTCCACAGCTCTCCGGTTACTGACAAGGCCATCCCGTGTGTGGAATGTGAGGAGGGCTGCTAAAGATGGGTGGTCTACACCTTCCCCACCTACTATAGGACTGATAAGACTCTGCTGCACGGAGGCAGGACACTGTCCTGACACAGCAGTGCAACACTGTGTATCCACACCATAAATCTTGAATTTGTAGTGCACAAAACATACTGAATAAAATAAATAAATAAAGCATACTGTGGAGGCAATCTAGTTTCTTGGATGCTTTATCAAAATATCACAACCGGAAGATTTGAAACTGTTACTCAATATGACAATGACCAAGTTTGAATGTAAGGTTCTTCATTGTGGCTTTGTATGTTTTTTAGTATCTGGCTGTTTTTCTTCTTCTTCTTTTTATCTCTAGTGTGAACAGTGGGTGCCATCCTCTGGCTGAAAGAAGTAAATGCAGTCATTGAAATGGGAACACTTCAAATCAGTTTAAAATGTGTGTGTGTGTGTGTGTGTGTGTGTGTGTGCGTGTGTGTGTGTGTGTGTTAAATTAAGTTAAGTGGACGGAGGACGCCTGTTGGGACATCACTGATTGGGCTGCAGCCAAAAGCACGTAATCCCTAAAAGATCTGACCCTAAAGATGGGCAGTTTTATTTTATAACAGCAGGTTAGAGGACTGAATTATGTGGCTCACCATCAACATAAACACAATTCAAGAAGTAAAAACATGTAGCTATTCTGCATGGTTACATTGTATGTATCCATTGTATCAGTTAATGTTGTCTGTACTTCACTTTAAGGTACCAGTAAGAAGTTGTTATCCTATAGTTGGCTTTCCTTAAAAAGTCAACACTGAATTGGAGGATAGGACCGGAACTTATTCATTCTTTGCAATGCTTGCGGCTTGGCTCAAGGGATGACAATGGCAGTCTGTCAGTCCACTCCTTTGGTCCAGACGGAAACTTACACTACCACAAGGTTGACATTTTTGTTTTTTAGCTATATATATCAGATGGTTGCCAAGCTATTTGGTACACATATCCGTGGTGGGAAGAGGATGAATCCTACTGACTTTGGTGATTCCTGACTTTTACTCTAGCAGCAACAGCTGGTCACTTACCAAGTGAAATATCACAACACCTATACGATGGATTGGCTCAATACTTTGTAAAGTAATGTATCCTAATGACTTTGGTGACCACGAGGATGACATTTGTGGTTTTGATTGAAATGTCATGGATTGCCATGAAATTTGTTACGCACATTCATGTTCCTCTCATGATGAACTGTAATAACTTTAGTGATCCCTTAACTTTTTATCGGGCACAATCCTCGGGTCAAAATCTGTATTTGTCCAATACTTTTATTTATGACTAAATACCTGAAAAACTGACAATCCTTTCATCCTCGGCTGTTAACTACTTTGTGTGTAGTGTTAATGAGAAATATTGGCATGCTAACACCATTAAATAAGAAAGCAAAACATTATCTGCTAAACATCAGTATGATCACTTGCTGATATTAGCATTTGGCAGGACATAGCATGTAATATGTCATAAGGCCACATGGGGGCAATAAAGTCTGCAAATAGAGCAAAGTCTGAGTGCAGCTCTTCACAGAGAAGGCTGCCTTGCAAAGATTGAAATAATTTATTGTAAGTTGAAATTTAAAGTTTTTGAATGTGTTTATGTATCTTTTTTGATCAGTGTTTCACATATGTTTGGCTCTCTGAGTTTATGAGGGAGGGGTTACTCATCACTCTTACTTTTGTGCTAGTAATAATTATATAATGTCTCTTGACTTTACATGTGATATACCTGGGCAAAATTGTATACAGGATTATATTTAGAATGAGTTTGATAATAAAGGATTTAAGAAGGTTAAAGACCTTTTTCATCATACTGACTATGTGGTCATCTCTCTGATTTAGCAAGTGTATCATCGGCTAGAGAGACTCAGCAAGAAAGCACTGCTCCAGGTGTCTGACTCAGTACGATTGTCGTATCCTGTGACAACAGCAGCATCAAAAATGTGGAGAGGATTCACATAACTACTCTCTGCTTACACTACTCTCATGAAGATCTAAGATCACTGGATGATTCCGACACCTTAGCCATGTGTATGTTACTGGCTTCAATGTGACTTGTTTGTTTAGTGTGGCAACATTTGTTGGTTGGTTGGTCTTCTGACAGAAAATGTACAAGATTGACATATTATAGCTTATGAACATGCATCATGTTAAGTGCTTCATTGCCTCCATGTCTTTTTGGAAACAAACATAAAAATCCAAGAGGCTGTTCTTTTGACTTCTAAATTACATCCAATGGAAAAATCTAGATCTCTTTGGCCTCCCTTAATACACATTCCCTGTATTAGTATATGTGGAAATGTGAGATCTTGACTAGAATTTAAAAGAAACATTTTGTGGGCTTGAACAATGCCTTTGTGTGCAACAGGTGTTTGTGACAACCCAACGAAGGGGTTACATTTAAATAAGTCACCCAACAAAATAAATTGCTGTCCTTCTTGTTGCAACAGGTAGTCTCTGTATTAGTAAGGGTATGAATAAAGGAACAAATGTATAGTTTTATTTTTATGTAATTTACATGACCCATCCCTCATTGAGTTATTCAGACACATACTGTAAATCAGATCAGTACATCAACTCAGTTGAGTTTTAAAAACTGCAGACAGAACAGACGGCTGGCAGTGGTTGCTGAATTAAGCAGAGCCCTCTCTGCCAACACACTGAGTTTAGGCAAGTTTGAGTTTATTCCGCCAACTCATGTGGAACAGATTTATTTTATTAATACAGAATATGCACTGAATTGATATTTAGTGTTGAGGCTTGGACATTGTCAAGCATACATCAAGTGACATTTAGCAAACGTTTTAACATCTTTGCTGCTATAAATACAGAGCCAGCTACCATAAAACCTTCTTCAACAAAACATCTCCAACCTTTGCAAAGATTATACTGTACCACCTTAAGAAAATGATATGCATGGGGACCTAGCAATCCACCTCATATGTATCAGCAGACTAATACTCATCAGCTATGCAGATAAAATTATTAACTGCATGTTAAGTTCATAAAAATTCATGGCTTGGAGCAGACAATCTCTGCATGTGTAATGTTATGCCACAGCATTATTTAGCAGTACATGACTACTAGTACATGGTGATGAGTGCAGTTTAACAGATGCTCAGTTTAGATGTTAATTAGGATTATGATGACATAAATTCATCTATTATAATATTTGTTTCATGCTTAGAGGAAAATTAAACTGTGCTGCAAATGTAAATGTATCTACATAAACCAAAATAAGCCTGCAGCCTTAGAATACATATGGAGAACCAAGGCATGGATATACAACATTCATGTTGGCTTAAGCAGCAAATACTTAGCTTAAGTGGTAAAGGGAAGCAGTGGTCCCTGGCATATCTGAGAAAAGGTCTCTTGATCTGAAGCTTTAGGCATCAGGAGAGGGAAACCCCCTGTTGCATTTATTAAAGCAAACAATGTTTCCTCCACAAAGTAGAATTTCTTCCTGAAATGACAATTTGGCTTGGCTTGCTAATATAATGCTACAGAAGTAGCAATGGTAGCAACAAGTCTTTCAGCAGTATTAGCAGCAGCACAGTATTTAGCAGTTAACTGATAAAGGTGCGTTTTACAGATGTTAGGAGAGTAGAGGGCATACCATTTAACTCCAGCAGTCTGCCTGAACTACTGTAGCTTGTGAACTTAAGTCTATTTAGAGAAGAAAATAATTGCAACAGATATAATTTACCAAATTAATCTGGAACTAACTTGATTATGTTAGTTTGCCTTAGCTAATCTTTTCCCTTTATGTATTTGTAATTGAGATTATATTTTAGGAGCTTTTCATAGCCAATATTTTGACCTCCATAACAGGAAAAGCACGGGTGTAATAACAATTTTTATGGTAGCTGCATTATGTTGAAGTCTTAATGTTCCAGGGCCTTCCTCTAGTGAATCCAGGCTTGCTGTCATGGCTAACTGTGACATTTTAAAACTGGGTTTGGATAATAGTATAATGATTTCAGTGGCATAGAACTGGGTTACAAGCAAATTTCATTGCCCGGACCACTTTTTTCACTTGCTCTACTAATGTCTGTCCTTCTGTTCTAGTGATGTTGCCACCAAGTCCCCAGGTCACAGCAGTTACTTAAGTGATTAAAATCCTCCCATAGCCAATGGGAATTGTAAGACCAATGTTGTAATAGAGCAGAATTTGACTCACAAATTCTGAACTTCCCCTTTAAAATTTTGCCGATTTTGTGAAGGTCGCTGCTTGACTGACCACAGATGCCTGGAATCAGTCCAGTATACAAGATCTCCTGCTGCATGCACACACACACACACACACACACACACACGTAGGCAGATACGGAGAAATATACACATTCTGACCTTGATAAAAGCTCAGTCTCACATTGAACTCATTTGGGCTACATTTATATCTAAACCTGCCTGCTGACTATTAGATGTCTGAAGGGAGTTCGACTGGTACTCAATATAAAATATTGTCTTATGTTAATGCACAAAATCAATGCCAACTGTTTAACATTATTGAAACATTTACAGAGAATGGGGTATACAAATGTCAATGTAAGTACATAAATGCTGTCTCCTAAAATTTAGATCCTTCTCATCTATGCAACCTTCCCTCAAATCTCTTTCTCCATCTCTATCTTCATCATCCAATGAACATGAATTGATTGATTATGAGCTCATTCACTATGCCCACTATATCCCACTCCTACTTTATGTCTTATCTGGCTTAACACATCTGCCATTAGAAAAGTGCCCTCCTCAGCCCTGACTCAGATGGTTAGTGAGTGTATGTTGCTCACTCTCTCCTCCCCTTGCTTCTTTTCTTTTTTTTCTCAAGCAAGTCTTACTCTCTCCCTCCTCCTCTCCTCTTACTCTCTCTCCTCACTCTCTCAATCTCTCTCCTTTTGATCACTTCGGTCCCTTGCTCCACTCCCTCTGCCTTACTCCTACATTGCTCTGTCACTCACTCACACATATACTCATACCAGCTCTCACTGGGCACCATCTCAACCATCGGAGATCCTCATCGTTTCTGCGTTTTGCCAGGTTGACGCACTCCCCACAGTCACCATTACCACCCCGGAGAGTTCCACGGTGGCTGCGCAGCCCCTTCCTCGGCTGAGCATCGGGCGGAAGACCCTGGTGGCAGCTGCTGTGGGGGTCATGCTGGTCCTGGTTCTGGTGGTCCTCATCCCTGTGCTGGTCAGCTCTGTTGGCACAAGTGGCTCAGATGACGGCACAAGCCACTATGAGATGCTGGGTACCTGCCGCATGGTTTGTGACCCCTTCTCAAGCACGGGCACGGCGGGCACAGGTGTGCACACAGGAACAGATACATCAACTGCAGGTCTACAGGTGGACAACGAGGGGGATCTGAGTGATCACAGCATCGGCCCACCGCTGCCTACTTACAGTGCTCATGGCCCACAAGGCAAACCAGGACGTCCGGGCAAGCCTGGACCCCCAGGACCACCTGGAGAGCCAGGCCCACCAGGACCTAAAGGACCACCAGGAGATGGTGTGGACGTTGTACGTACAGGGATTCTGGGTTTAGGGGGTAAAGGGGCAGTTAGCACAACCACCTACAACACCACACCTCGGGTGGCATTTTATGCAGGACTACGAAACCCCCAAGAAGGTTACGATATTCTACGATTTGATGACGTGGTGACTAATATTGGTGGTAACTACGAGGGCGCAACAGGCAAGTTCACCTGTAAGATTCCAGGCACCTACTTTTTCATCTACAATGTGCTGATGAGGGGAGGAGATGGCACGAGCATGTGGGCTGACCTGATCAAGAGTGGTCAGGTGGGTAACACTTTTAACTCCAACACACTCTCAAAAAACTGCCTAATGTTTAATGATTTACTACTGAATTTAGCAAATGGAAAAAGCAGTTTTTCAAAGTACAAATAGTAGAGAATTACCCATTTACAGACATTATGAATCATACACTGGGATGAACCCATATCAGAATGCTCAGGGAACAGTGTGCTGGCAGTCTAAATTGAGTAGTCATGCATTCATGTGGATAGTGATTTCAGGTCTGTCTTGGTCTGGTGTTATAGTCTAATATAATGACAATGCACAGTGGCACACTGCCACATTGTGTATCTGTGCATATTACACATCCAATGATGTACACGTTGAAGCTGAGTGGAAGGAGTGCAGTGTTATCTCAACTCCGCACACATCAAAACACAGCCTGGGGTAGTGGCTAGTTCAAAGCTGGTGCCCTTTGAAATACAACAAACTTCATGGAGCCATGATGTGCTGGTATGCGTTATCAAACTGCCTGTCAGACACAGGCGTTTCAATATTGAATCATGATATTTACTATATTCATGGATAATTTTGTTATGTCCCCAGGTGATCACACACCATGTAAATCTGAACCTCGACATTTTCCTACAATCATCTCAACCACAGCAATAAGCTGTACAGAAATTGGACAAAAAATGCATACAGCTGCACATTATAATGCAATCCAGCACAATGGCCATGCAGTAAATGCCATATTAATAGTGATACATTTTTGACTTACAAATAATTACCACCACACTAAACACATTTGCTGTCATATTGGACGGCATCATATTATATGGTGGTCCAAAATTTAAACAAAATACCATACACCACATTCTAATAACATATCTTAGACACAGTCTCCACAAAATTAGACATGTTAACTTTAACAAATCTGGTAGCATTTGATACTGTAGGTACTCATGTCACTCTCCACCCCTATGTATTGTTACTGTAAGCTTGTAATTTGGTGTGTTACCAGCAGGGATGTGCAAAGACATTTTTAAGGGGCAGTGGCTAAATCATCCTGATGTTGGTAGACAAAACACAAAACAAACCATACTTCACTTCTTACCACAATTATTAGTAAAAGAAAATAAAAAGAGACACAACACATATACTTACTGGAGACACAGTGTGTAAGACAGCAAGATATTTTAATTATATTGATTCACCTGTTGCTGAATATTGCTTTGTAAAGACTTCCTTAAGCTGCCTCCCTCAACTCTTATCCTCACTGCCATTCTTTAGAGGTCAATGCCACTGAAAATATTGTGCAACACCACATATGTAGTGTCATATATAGAGGTACATTTACCTTAGTTTACCACAGTCAGAAATGTGTCTATTAGAGTCTCACACTGTCTTAAGAGCTCCAAGATGTATAATGAAACATGATGAAAAAAACATAAATCAATAGCTTCCTTAGGACATCACTGATTCTTTTGTCCTAATACACATGACCAAGGTTCATTCAAACCTTCAGTCAGTGATTTTTTTGTCAGTGGTGGACATCATGCCAGTAGAGCTGAGGGTGGCCACTGGGAGGGAAAGGAGATCTGGCTGTTGCCCTAATGTCTCAGAAATCCATCATCATGGCCCAGCCTCTCCTTCCAGACCCTGCAGCTTCTTTACATACACTTTTGTACTCCAATTGCACTAATTAGAACCTGTCGTCACAATCTGGTCAAAGCAGGGATTACACTTTCTTTTGGGTTGGTCTGGTGAAGTTGCAGCAGAACAGCCAACTTGGCAACCTAGCAGATCATTGTACATTAGCTAAAGCTTAGAGGGGATATGTCCTTCAGTGGCTAGCTGTACATGCCAAGCAACTCCTAAAACCCTCAGTAATTACCCTGCGTTGACACGATGACACTTAAATTAGTGAAAACACGCCGTATTCGGTGCTCTGCTCAGAAAAAGGTGAATGTACTGTAAGAGTGGAACACGAGGCAAAGGGATGCACTGCCATCCTTCCTCAGAGGCAGACTGACTCAAGCCTGACCCTTTCAGTTGAGTCATGAGAGAAAAACAAGATATTCACCACAGGGGAGACACTTTACACAAACTCAAATGCAGTGCACACTTGAAATACTCCTTTCTTAAAATAAGATATTTTTGGTCAGTTCATACATTGCAAATGCGTGTCATCAAGCAGCAACTCATTTAATGTTTGTATGCATCAAATTTACATTTGTTTCAATATCTTCATCGGCTTCAGCAATGTCATCTTAATATTGTCCTTTGGGCCTCACTAATAACAATACATATCATTTGTGATTTGCTATTATCTGTTAGGTAGGTTATGCATTATAACAATTCTTCATTGTAAATCTTTTCCTCACCATTCTTCCATTTACAATGTCTTCACTTCCTCTCCCTTTGTCTCTGTGTGTGTGTGGCATATTCCAGGTCAGGGCCAGCGCCATTGCTCAAGACCAGGACCAGAGTTATGACTACGCCAGCAACAGTGTCATCCTTCATTTGGATGCAGGCGATGAGGTTTTCATAAAATTGGATGGGGGCAAGGCTCACGGGGGCAACAGCAACAAATACAGCACCTTCTCAGGGTTCATCCTCTATGCCGATTGAAGACTGGACAGGCCATGGGCTTAGAGGTGAAAGGTCACAGCCAGAGGACATTCACTTCCTGACTTTCACTTGGCTCTCGCAGTAAGGTTAATGTTGCCCATAGCCACTGATCCACAGTCAGATTGTTTTTACAGATGTTTAAGGTTGGCATTGATACAGCGATTAAGACTGTGGATCTGTGGTTATTGGTAACTATCTACCACCTCATCCATACGTTCCATTGTATACAGGGGTGCCTATGCTGCTATTCTGATCGACGTGAGCAAGTAACAGTGACAGTCACTGCCATGTGTCATGCTGAGGTGCAGTGACAAATCTGACAGTGCAGAAGCCTTGCCATCATTTTTGAGCTGTCATTTCAAATTCAAGTCTGGCAATCCAACAGTTGTGGTGACTGCAGTGTTTGTAAATGTGCTGTTCAGATGATGTTTTTTCATGCTGTTTGTATGATAAGATGTTGTGACTGGGGATACATATTCTGTCCCAAGAAATACTAATGTGCCAAATATTGGACCCCAAAAGAAGATTTTGCTTGTATTGATTGGCAGGCAGTGTCACAAAATGTATTCTGTCTCGTGATGATTTTGAAAATCATGTCATATCAACCCATTATATTTGGCATATTGTTTGTGTATAGACTGTACATTTGATATTGATGTCTGAACACTCTCAGAGTAGTGTACACACACCATAGTGTTTGTCTATTACAGAATATAGCTGTTGATGGATAGTTGTAAAATTATATCATGTAATTGTTAATGTGCTCACTTATTTAATTCATGCATGAAACACCTTTTAAAATGTTCTGTGTTTCCATAAATGAAAAACACTGATTTGAAACAAAGTTTAAATAGCTCGGTGTGGGCCTCAGGAGCATCTATTGCTGTTGCTTTTACTTTTAATGTCCATGATTTTTCATTAAAAATATTTTTTTGCATTTCCTCACACATTATGTGGTTAATGTCACCCACCTCATCTATTTCTTGATCAGCTGTTCTGATCTCTCATTTTCCAGTGAAAACCAGCCTTTAGTCCTTCAAATGTTACACACAAGACAGCCACGCCAGCTCAGCGAGAGGCAATCAACGCAGAGATGATCACTGAGGGAAAGGGAAAGGAAGTCACAGCTGTGTTAAATGCCAAATGAAGCGGGAGTTGATTGTGTTTCACAATCAAAGGAGAGATGTGTTTTTTCCTCTAATGGGTGTGGAGACGCTGAGATATAGAGGGAGAAAGTTAGGGGACGGGTGTTAGAACATATCATGACAAAGCTTAGATCAGTGTCGGAAAGTAATCCAGGGCAAATTAGGCTCTGCTGTGACGAGGACACAAGTGTCAGAGACAAGAAAATAGCTTCCAGGCCTAAACTGTAAAAACCAATATATTTTTCTGTTTTCTTAAGAGCTCACTTTGATATTGTGAAATTCTTTAGACATAATTCAGCTTTGACATGGGCCACATGAGGTCCACAACTGTCCCTTACGTAGTTTGACACCAAGTTATAAGTTCAAGACCAAAAGTTTTGAGGGTGTCAAAAAATGTAGATATGGAAACCAAGTCAAAATGCACATTTATCATTCACTGGAGCAAGTAAAACTGAATGTCAGCCCAATGTAACCTCTCAAAATGCCACTCAAAGCTCAATTAAATTCAGCAATTTGTTGTGAACTGTAAATTAGTGTAATAGTATACAGTTGATTAAAATGATGGAAAGAGACAAAATTGCCACACTGTGCAGTGGTTAAAACATCCTGTTCACTCTGTGCAGAGAATGCCAGGAAGCCCTCTGGTCTAACCTGAAGCTTGTCTTAAGACAGAAAAATTCCTCCAGCCATAATTAAGACTGAGGGTCCATGCCTAAACAGAGGTTACCCGAGCCACGGGGCGGCTGAGCACTAGCACAGGCTGTTTTCTCCTTGCAGGGTGTATGAGCACATCGTCAAATTAGAGACTTCATGTCACAATGTCAAAGACAAACGCCCCCCGGTCTGTGAGAAACAGCTTTCACTGCTGAAACCTCTGGAACTGAACAATGCCTGAGAGTCTGCAACATCTGTACTTTTCCTGAAGTCCTCGGGGAGAAACACAAATGCACCAAAACCATTCTTACATAAAAATGCTTAGGAGACCTTGAAGATTAAGCCAGATTAACTGTCTAAAGTATTTGCTGTTTCAATATGTATGAATAAAGAGAGTGAAATGAAAATGCACCTGGACTCATATGTAGGCAGATTAGTTTGCTCTTGCTCTCTGTTCATGCTTTCTTTCCCAGAATTACTAAAGTAAAGTAACACAAATTATTGCATCATATGCATAGATAAAAAGGAACCCCCTACTTAGCCATCTTTTCAGCTGTTTATCAAGGTCAGAATCAGACTGGACACAGAGTTCTGTAGAAACCTCAGTGTTAAACGTAGAGAAATTCTCTCGGCAGGCACCACCTTTGCCTCATCTTGCAAAACTGGGTGATCCGTACTCAATCTATTGTGCTTGTGTAAGCGACACAAACCCCTCCTCAGGCATGTTTGGTTTTGATGGTGACATTGGCTGAACAAAATACCCACCAGGACACTCTGTAGTGTCCGGTGTTTTAACTTGTGATGAAACAGCATCTGGACCGTACACGACGCTTGGACCTTTGACTCAAGTCCTCCCTGACTCTAAGCAGGTCCGGGGGTTTGAGGATAAGTATTTCTCCGAGAAGTGCTGTAAGCTGCTTTTTGTTGACGTAAGCTTCGTCTCTTGGACTCGGCTGTGGGGATATTTTGAGATTTTCTACCGTACCTCTTTTCATCGTGTATAAGTAGAGGGATCTGAAAGATTATGTTGACTTGTTTTAATTGAGGTAATCTCCAGCGTATGCAAACGTAACTGAAGGAAATGTTGATTTATTCATTCCCGCCCACTCCCTATCAGCACACTGAGATGGCTTCAGCTTGACATTTGCAGGGGCCAATTGGTGAGGCGTGAGGCTTATCAGGCCACTGCAGAGTGCGCGTGAGTGTTTGTGGGTCAGCGTACAGGTCAGCGTGCGTGTGTGTCCCTGCATGTGTCTTTAGTCCAAACGAGACAGGAGAATGCAAGGCTTGGAGGGAGCACCTCCTCTGAAATGTCTGAAGTGACGTTAATGAGCCCTTGGTATTGTTATCTTGAGCATTCCCCACTTAACTCACCAGGGTAGATCCAAATTAGAGATAGATGCTTTTATTGTCAAGCTAAATTGCCCCTTCATGCTCACGTACATTTCCTCCCACCAAATGTACAGCAACCTTCCCACACTTACACGCACAAATGGTTTTACTTGTGAGTGTAGACTTAAGAAGATGTTTGCTTAGATTTAAACACAAAGACTACAAAAATCTTCACTTGGCTGCACACATAGTCAGACTTGTCATAATAAAGTTATATTAACTACACGGACATGGCGAGCACACACTGGAGAACCCAAAAGAACATGACTTGGAGACTACAGCTATAGCATCTCTGAGGGTCATTTACAATATTCACCATCTTAGTTTAGGTTGAGTTTGTAATTAACACAAATTTAAATTATGACAGGGGAACATGCATGTGTGTCAGCTGATCACAAAAGTCACATTTTCACTCAAAACCAAAAATGTCAACCTGCTAGTGGTGCTTCCAAAGGAAAGTCGGGAGAGTCAGGCTTCATCCTCTGTTTGTACAAAGTTTCATGGCAATCCATCATGTAGTTGTTGAGATATTTCAGCCTGGACCAAAGTGGTGAACTGACCAACAAACATGACATTACCATTCCTAGAGCCATGCTGTTAGCATGCCATAAAACCAGTGTCTCCTCAATACTGTGGCTATAACTACTGACATGTAACAGAATCTTTCTGCCATCCTCTTCAGACCTGTTATCTCAAGGCTCACCTCAAGCCTGTATATATCACCTTGAATATTAAAAATAAAGAGTAAGTGTTATGTTTACTCTAGCTGAACTAATCCTTCAGGCTACAATCTGAAATACAGCATACTTCCAGCACCTCTCTGACATTTTAATGACTACAGTATCAAAAGTTTGCAAAGATGTCTGAGTCATTATTTTGCGTGTGGACTCGCATGGTCTACAGTGGCATGTTAATGCATCATTGTATAAGGTAGGTTAACAGAAGTGATATTCCAACAACGTTACGTCACGTCTTGTCATGAATTCAGTAAAAGATACAAGAAAGAAACAGGAAGTGATTGATCTCCGTGAGACCTGAAATCTGGCTTGTATTGTGAAAAGGACAATGGTCTCATCAGTTGAACTGCTGCTTTCTCATCAGTTTTCTCAGCTTTGTGGCAGAATGGTCAGCAAAGCCAGAGGGGAGACATGCATTCGTGATAAGCCCTTCCCGTGCAGGGCTTGAAGTGTAAGTTATACTGCTAATGCTTATGAGCTGATTTGAGATGATTCACCAGATAGTTACATAACATGAAAACGACTGACTATTTCTGTAAATATTAGGTAACCACAAGGTACAGTAGTGGGTAACAAAACTGAAGTTTGGGGAGAATGCTGTTAACAACACTGATATTCTGTGAAACCTATTAAGTAATGAATGTATTTCACCGTAATGATATGCTACCAGAACTGCAGGTGTACAGCAAACATTTCCCAAAACTCACATGGTGGAGTTCTTGACATACGTATAAAATAGACAGGTTATGAATGACGACAGGGGGTATAGCAATGTATACAGCTAATAATGTTGCAATAATAATGCAAAAGAGAACAGGTTAAACTAACCCACTGCATAGGCAGTTTAGCCTACCAGCTTATATTCTTTGGACTGACTACAGTGTAGGTGTTGTTCCTTGATTGTAGTGCAGCAAATCATTTTCCCCTTTGCTCATGGCAGTTATAAGATAAAGTTGCCGCAATAGAAAAGTCCATCTGAAAAAAAATGGTATAGAGATATACAATACAGAAGTTGTTAAAGAGAACCCTGTCCAGCTTTTATGTAGGGTTACCATATAGCCACAATAAATAATAAAGAACACAAAATTCATGTAATGTGCAGGTTGTATTATAAAGTGTTCCTTAATTGCTAACCAATGTTCCAGTGTTGCTTACACACTTCTGCCAGTGGTCTCAAATTATTCTGTTGATCTATGTAGCAATGCTCCAACAAAAACAGGTAACATGAAGACTGCAAGATAGTGAATGTGGATATAAACAATGCTGGATTTTATGAGGAAGGAAATACATTCATTCCATTTGTTCAAAGACACACACAATGCGTTTTGGTGAGTGACACTGAACGTAAACATAACTTCTGTTTGTTCCACAGGGCACCTTTAATTTGTGGTCAAGATCTACTGTAATTTTGTGAACAGATGTAACTTGTGTGGTACGCAGGATGAATGTCCTCCCTTATGTGTATTCATCCTGCCTACCACACAACTAGGGCAGACATACATGCACAAAATTATCATCTTGCATTATATTAGAGAATGTATGCATGGGTGCAGTACCTCTTGTCCTAGCCCTCCTTTGTAGAACATGACAACATGCATCCCCCACTTTCATTCCCCATCATCATGCATGTTCTGGGGACTGTCCAGTGTGTCACTGACTCAATACCAACGTCCTTGTTCCCCCATGGCCCTGACTGAGCCGGGGCTAACACGTAGGGACAGGTTGAGTCATGTGGCCGGGGACGCTCCGCTGGCGTGTTGCCTGTCTCTGCCCCTCATTGCAGTCTCATGAATGCAGCCTGACAATGAGCTACGGAGGCGCTGCGAGTGCCCCTTCCTCAGCATGACACCAGATGCCAGAGTTCAAGAACACTACAGATGTTACAGTTGCTCAAGCCAGTTTATTCTACCTGTTAGTGTGACCTGCTGTGCTAAGGGTCAGTGGCCATACCAATGGGTTTTTCATCCTTGCTGTCTTTGTCAATTTTTATTTTATCAAAATGATCAAAAACTATGTCAACACAACATTTCAACATTTAGTCTTAAAGAAATGGTCCTCATCTGCTAAAAACTAACCAAGTCTAATTGTAAAAATGTTTAATAGATTCAAAAGATAAATCCACCCTCTTGCACAACTAGAGCTCAGCAACCTTGGATGCCCAAAACACTCCAGGAGATACTGCATTTCAAGAGTTTTGCATTTTAAAAGTAATTACACTTTTCTTTGTACCCATCTGTCTTTAATCTGCGTCATTGATTGTTGCTTCGCTTAAATATTTCCCAGAAAGACCTTTCTCAGCTCTGTCTGTTATTTGAATCCACATGAAGACAGCTACAATAATTGTGACTGTGGTGTCAAAACAAGCTTTCAAGTCAAGAAAAAGTGCCAGCCAACCTTGGCAGTTATTAAAAAAAAAGCTGTTACACTTAACAAATGAAAAAACATAAATGTGGGAGGTGTGGATCCTTTATCTTCTGGCACAATGAGGTCAATAGTATCTATACTTACCTCCTCTGCATGGAATGTTTTACATTAAATAAACACTTAGTATTGATGTTTTAGATAATTACAAAATGATGTGCAATCAAACATTGCAGCTACACAGGAAATGTCTTGACAGACGTTTGTGTCATCTACTGTACTTCTGGTCACTTATCTGCGACAGTAAGAAAAGCACACCTACTTTGCCAATACCTGTTTTTAGCCATGCTAGCTACATGGCTTTAGAGGTGGCAATATTCGTCGGTTGGTCTAATACTTTGGAAAATATCAACTACTACTACTACTGTAACAACTATTTATTGGATTGCCATTAAATATGGTACATTATCCATTGTGACCTAACAATGAATCATACTGATTTTGGTGATCCCCTGACTTTTCTCTCTGAATTTTTCCTCAAGCGCCCTCATCAGGTCAAAATTTTAAAAACTTAACGACATTCAGCCTCAGCTGCATGTTTGATGTTAATAATCAAATGTTGTGAATATATTAAACATTATACCTGCTAATAATCTGCATGTTGGCATTGTAATTATGAGCATTACGCCATGCTAGCTTTGGCATTTAGCTGAAAGCACTGCTGTGTGGAAGTGCAGCCTCGCTAGCATGTTGCTAAATTGTCTTTGGGTGTCTTTTTCCTTTAAAGCATTCCAACCTACAGACTGGTGTCTACATTGCCCTACTCAATCACTTGCACTAACTAAATCAAACAACAAAACAAAGGCTACTGGAACTGGTCCTAATTACCACTAATTACCATATAGCAACAGAAGTTCTTATACTGAATTAATCAAACATGTTCAAAGGCTGTATTATCTGTAAATGACAATAATTAACATGGATGCATGTACAGTATGTGTGTAGCGTCTCTATAGATGTGCTATAGGAGGAGGAGCAGCTCAACATCAATGTCTTTACTGTATGTCTTGAGGATAAATGCATCTTAATTTGGATATCTGTTTATTCTTCCTTTTATTTCTACCAAATTTCACACTTTCAGTAAGCTGTGGGCAAGGCTACTTTGTAATTGCTAGTGTGTAGAAGCATAGCATAGCGCATTACAGGGTAGGGGACAGCTAGGGTTGTATCAAAATCACATTTCTGTCTAAATGTTATTCTCTTTTTAGTTGTGTTAATCAGAATAAAACAACTTCTAAATTCAATTTTAAACAGAGCTTAAATGCAACATTATATAGCACAATAGGCCCTTTTCACAACAAACATATTAGCATTGTACGAAACACAGGTGTCACTAATAACAGTAATGGTGATGGCTCCATCTCAGTAAGCCATGACAGTTAGCCAACATGCTCAATGTCCACATGCACTAGTCTAGCCTATCACCCTCTGTGGTGGCATGTACTTTCACTGGGTGGTAAAAAAAAAAGAGCCCCTTGTGTAACCAATCAAGACTAAAAACAACACTGACTAATGCAATACTTATTGAAAGTTAGTTTAGAAAATATTTAGAAAATATATATATAAAGCAAAGCTTTATATATATATTTTTTGCCTTTGCCCAAGCTGTTCTACCTCCCCTGATGGAGGTAGGCGGGGGAAATGATGAAAAACCACTCAGACAGGAGATTCCAAAATGTCGACACACTGTGGTGCCGTAGGCCAACTCTCTGAACATGATCATGAGATTATAGATGTCTTTACCCCCCGCCATCAGAAAATGATTTTCTCTGCTTCCGGAAAGGACCCACAACACACAAGAAAGAGGCGGGTTGTGCCTGAATCCAGATACTTTTACAAAGTGTGACAAGGCAACTTAAGACTTTCACCTTTTAGCTTGACACCTTCAGAATTAAAACCAATTTATATTCAGACTGAGACTTTGCCACCCTTCTCTGCCTGGGGCATTCACACTTGCTGGTACAGATATAGTCCTCCTTCCATGCTCTGCATCTGGCCTCTGCCTGTGTGTGAGAAAGAGACTGAGAAAAGCACACTTGGAAATCTCTGCTGAACAGCTGGCTGCCCAGTAAAGCATGTTACCCCCTGGATCATGATGGAACCAGGTTTAAAAAAAAGCAACCTAAAAATAGTCCATGTTCTTTTTCATGGCCCTGTACGACGACCAACCCTGGAGTGATCATGTTACAGTGTGACTGTGTGTATGAGGCGGACAATTGTATGTGCTGTTTACATTTGTGTAAAAGATTGCATTGTGTTTGTAGTTGTGATTTTGTGTATTACATATGTATCCAAATGTGTAGTGATGCAGCCTTGGTTCACTGACCCCCGCCCACCACAGCCCGAGTCACTTTGCATTAATTCTTCAGTGGCTTGATAAAAACACAGAACAGACCAGGAAGGGGCTTCAGACAGAGCCAAGTGAGCCACATAGGCAAGTGGGACCTCAGTGCCAGGATGATGTCACCACGCCTGCCTGTGGGCCTGAATTCTCATGCCTAAGCTCAAACGTTGACAAGAGCAAGGACATCACAACTGACCATTAATACAAGTTCATTATTTTCTTCTCCTGGAGTCCTGTCACTATCACATTTTCCTGTAGGATCTAATTACATCAATGTCTTTTGCAGATTATCTGGTTGGAAGTTGAGGCATTTAATATTGTCAATATGATTTATATTCATTACTATAGGCGCTACTGTGCTGTGATTAGTCGATCATCTGAAAATCAAGCAACAACTTTGCAAATTTTTCAGTAAAAATGTCAAACATTTGCTGGTTCCAACTTCTTATATGTGAGGATTTCATATTTTTGTAAATGATTACAAAAAGAAAATATTTGGTTTTGGACCGTTGGTCGGACAAAACAAGACATCTGAAGACATCACCTTGGGCAGACAGACAGTCTACGCTATTTTCTTGACAAAACAATCGATTAATCAATAAAATAATCAGGAGTGGTCGGTTGCAGCCCTAATAGTGGCATTCTATTGGTACAGATATGCAGATCACTTCTCTCAAGTCTGAGAAAATAACCCTGTTGTCATCAGGGTTGTCCTGGATTGGGCTTGAGACATCACATTTTCAACAGAAAGCCTGCATCAAAATCTGGAGGTGTGGGGTTTGAATGATATGGGCATTTATCAGGCAGGGGAGGTCTAACAAACAATATACTACTGAGTTGCATTATGGGAAATGTAGGATCCAGTGTTTTTGGAGTTTGACCCACACTAGTGACTAAAAGTAAGGACATCTCAGCCGCTGTTGCTTTAATTTTGACCATTATCAAAAGTTTTTACCAAAGTTATCTAAAAATCCATACCAGACATGTTTTTAAAACATATAAAACTACTCTGCCTTAAATAATAATTTGAGTCTGAAAAATTCTGATTACTTCAAGAACAATTCTTAAAATAACATCTACCTTTAAAAAAGTTTAACTACTAGACATCTACTTTGAGTGGAGGGACACTTTAAATTTTCAGGATGAATCAGCACTAAAACTAAAAATAACAAAAAATTTGACAGTTGTTACTTTAAAACGGTAATGTCGGATCGTTTATATTTCAGTTAAGCAGCTAATGTTACAAATGTTGTTTTAGTTACAAGTGAGTGTACACAGAAAAGTAGAATTCACATACTTCTTATTTACAGAGGACAGCTTCGAGTGTAAGAAAATACAGTGATAAAGTCTGTTAATTCATGAAAATTCACACTGTTCCCATTACAAATGGATTGTCAAATACATTCTGTCTTATATCTTCATAATTTAGGTCATTAGCATACAATAACATTCTGTTAGCATAACATCATTCGGATACAGCATTTTAATATTTCTTTGACGAGTATTCCCTCCAATTTAAAACATATTCATGACTGGGGGTAGCACAGGCATTTTGTACTAAATATTTAAGGGGCAGTTTGTGCCAAATACATGACAAGTAACCACAGTGACTCTACAATCATCCAAAATGTCTAATTTGGAAACTTCATAAGTTGTGACAAATTAAAATTTTGTCAAGTCAAATCAAGTTTTGCCCTTTTCACTGATGTTAGTTATGAATTGACTGCTGCATCAAAGTAAAAGGTTTAACCAGTAGGCCCCAAACTGTGATCGCTGTTAAGAGCGTTGTACAGCAGCTGAGCCTCTAAGGTATCACCTTCATGTTTTTAGTGTCTCCAAGTAAAACCAACTGAAATTGCACATAGAAACCCTTCACACCAAATCATCTTTGTCAGTGCATGTTGTGTCAATAATGTAAGTCTGTATTAACTGCCAACAGAGCACGTCATACCTCTGAGCTGTGGCGGTGGATGCTGTGAAACTAATCTCACAGTAAATTGCATTAGTACCCCCCACATGCCTTCGTCTGCTTCTATTCACACCCTCATCTTTGACCACATCCTGGATCAAACCCCTTCTTCCCCTCATCTGTGCTCCGTTAGGATAGAAGTATCTTTGCAGCATACAGCAGAATCCCACCCAGACCAGTAGTGGCTGCAATTGCAATGACCCTCACTAAGAGGAAGTCCATGGAGTCCTCCAGCTTTGTGTGCAACCGCAGGACCTGCCGGTGGGTGTCCTCCCGGCTGCCTGAGTTCTCAATAACATGATTAGCCAAGCCGCGCTTTTCATTGAGTGGCATCTGTGCAGCCACGCGCTGCTCGGCCTCCTCCTGGGTCAGGCCGTCCCTCTGCATCAGGCGCGATAGCTGAGTGGCAGGGTCACTGAAAAGGAACAGACAAAAGAGGTTATTTATGGTGCAGCCAGGATGTCTTGTTAAAAAATCCAGAGGCGGAGGAGGAGGTGAGTCATGCTAATAAGGCACGAAAAGACAGCTGAAGAGAGGTAACCAATAAGTCTCAAAACTGGGCTTAATGGCCTGTTTCTGTCAAAAGCAAACCTCCAAAAATTTTATGATTTAAAATAGGACACTTATAAACAAACAGTTTATAAGAACGGTGGTCTTACCAGTATACTACTACTGTGTGGTTTAGAAACTGAGTGAGACGCCTCGTTTCAAAGAGAAGGGGCACATCCAGCACCACATAGCGGTACCCTAGGGAGAAAGAAGAGGACGGTAAGTATTGTGAAACACAATTAAATGAGTGTGAACACATTTACACTATAACATGACAATACAGGTAACACAATTAAGTGAAACTACTTTTTAACAATATATGCATTTTTTTAAAGCAGCAAGTGGAAGTCACAGCTGTTGCAAAATGTTTACAGCAAAGGCAACTATTCACTACTTTCATCTGAGATATATTCACCTCCTACCTGAGGAAATGTTGGGAATATTCTAAAATATCTCACTTTCTGGCTTGCAGAGAGCTTTGTCAGAAACAGCCTAAAACCCTTATGGCCATCGCTGCTCTGCAAAACAGCCATGGCTCATTTTCAGTAAACCCCCACCCAACCCCCTTTTCCCTGTTAACTGACAACTGAGCCAAACTCAGTCCCTCCCTTCACCTCTGAGAAAGTAGAACAGGATCTCTTTGAGCATTGCTTTGTGGATCTCTGGGTGGGTGATGGAGTTTAGCAGCTTCCTCTTTTCCTCGTTGGCGAAGATGAGCTGACCCAGCTTCTGCCGGTCGATCTCCCCGTTCTCGAGTAGGATCTCTGGTCCGAAGTGGTAGACGATGCGGGAATAGGCGGGAGTGTGCGGTTCCACCACTTTTCTCAAGAAAAGGCAGTAGGCATTTGGTATTTGACATCATATCATAATTAACATATCTTTAATTGTTGATTTGTGTACAATTACTCGATATTGTAGCACATAGAACGATAGAAAGAATTAGTATGAATAAGAGGCAAAAAAAAAATGTCTAGGTATACACAGGTGGGTAGAAGGTGGATTAGAAAATATTTAAATAATTTTTTTGAGAGACTCATTAACCACCTGAGTGTAATTAAATCGTTAGCTTAATGCTTAATATTTTCATGTAGCTGTGCACTTTTCACCTTTTTCTGTGACCTTTTCATCTTCCCCACATCATCCCTGCAGTCAGCAGTCATCATTCATGCACTCTCTCCAAGCGTTTGTCTTAATGAACCTCCTACGGGCTCAACCTCTTAGTGTCCATTCCAGTATAATCATAAACGTTATTATACCAAGTATATTTTGGTCAGTGATGTAAGACACACAGTTTATTTGAGGGACTGTGTCCTGGAGAAGATTCCAGCTGGATGACAGTTTTTTGACCGAATTCATATAAACTCTGTACATCTGAATAGTTTGCAGATAGACATATCTTCACCTACCTTTCCTGGCCACAACATCAGCATCAATAATGGGGCACCCAAGCTCCCGCAGCATCGAAGACACTGTGCTTTTCCCTGAGGAAATACCTCCCGTCAGCCCCACCAGGAACATCTTAAAGAACACAGAGAGATGTACCCAAGCAATGTCCGTAAAGTAATAACACTGTTACTGCCACTCATGGAAACTAAACAGAAATTACTGAAAGTTGATGGTGGCACAAAATAAAACTTGAAGATTGGCTGCAGCAATGCAAAACAAATATGAATCTTAGAATATATAAACAGCCAAACCATACATTATACAGTATAATTGTGTATTTATCTAAACACAACGGTGTAAAAAGGGAATTATTAAAGTCTTAAACGCTGTGGACACATAAAAGTGCTCCATGTCTCCAAAAAGCGTTTTCCAGTATGCAGTTACTGGACATGCCCTCGCTGTCGTTTCTTGCTGGTTGAAATGTATTTTAAAGTCTTCCCCAGGCTGTCATGACATTTAACAACACGCCCCCTGCTGTGGAGGTGCCGAGCTGAACTGTTACCTCTCGGATAACCAGCCACCATGGGAGTCAAACTTGTTTTGAGTGATCGGAATGACAGCTTTACTGAAGTTATTCTTGACTCCACGCACAAATAACCCTGGCGAGGCTAAACAGCCCCTTAACGCTGGAAACAACTCAACACTGGGGATTATGGCCGGCTGGTCCCAAACATTTGTTACTTTAAAACACAAAGTACATCTGTTTTTACCTCGCAAACGTGTGATACTCTTTAAATCGGCTGAATGTACAGTGGAAGTCCGTGCAGAGCCACAGTGGTGGGGCTGGTCCAGTGAACAACCAGGGATGCTACCAAGCTAACGTTAGCACACGTCTTGATCAGGTCAGAGCGACAACACACATGACATCACACGAAGCCGCGGCCATTTCCACTCCGTCCCGTCAAATATGCAGCCAGACGAAATGGTTGTTGACAGTCCTACTGCCGGATACTGCGGTCTGTAAATCTGACTTGTTGTACTCAACTCACTGCTAACGACCTAGCTTCTTAGCTTGTAAAGCGCCACCTCAAAAATATTCCGACATTTCTCACCACTTGACGCAGGTTCCGCTTAGCTAATTTAAAGTTCCCATCCAAGTTGAGTTGCTTCAGCTGTTAACATTTTATACAGTCTATGGTTGTACACCAAACTCTGCCACAGCAATTTTCTCAAAAACGCTTTTATTTCAAAGCAAAACAAATGTCTGCATGAATGACCATGTAAATACACTTTTTATGACATAAAAATGTAAACCTATTGTTTTTTATTTTCTGAAATACAACATTTTCCATGCTCCTGTGAGAAAATATTAATCTTCTGCTTTTTTATCTGTACTTTGTTTTGATGACGGCATGTCAGAAGAAATGGGCACACTGGGGGAATCATGGATGTGTTTGGACCTTTTCCCTCTGTGAACCATTTCACCTCCATTCTCCCCTTCCTCCCGCTCCAGCCTGCCTCTTTTGACAAAATGGTTTATCCGTGACTCCAGGCTCTCACAGCATGGACGCTCCAGCAGGGGCCGGTAGTTTCTCTGCCGGCTGCCCTCTACTAACCAGCAGTGGTCAGAAGACACTCCACCTGTGGATGGAGAAATAAAACTAACAATTTATAGCCATTTAAAATGTTTATATGTATAATACATTACTCCTTTGCAAAATATTGAAAGGATACATAAGGATGTGAGCCTACAAGTACCACATAGCAAGAGTCTCCTCAAAATTGTTAAGTTTTGTCAGGTGGAAGTACCTCCAGTTACACAAAGCTAACAGAGCTTCATGATCATCAAGTCCAGTCAGAGCTCTGAGAACTGCCAAGCAGTTTGTGTGTGTTGAAACTGAAAGACATGTTACTGAAAGATTATTTAAACAGAATGGTTACAGTATATGTGGTCTGATGTGAATGTGTGTATATTGTCCTGAGCTGTCGTTAGATTCCCAGCCTGAATTATTACTTATCGCAGTCTGGCCCTGCAGAAGTCCATTAAAAAATCCCTGTTATTACAATCAGGTTTAATATGAAATTTAACAGGCTGAAGTTGAAAATGTTGAAGTTTGTCAGGGTCCGTTCATCTCACTGAACATCTCACCTATGGCTTCCAAACCCTGGATCATCCCATGGAGGACGTGGGTCTTGACTGCACTCTGGGTCCAGTGTTGTTGTAGTGCAGACAGCACATGGCTCACCTCTTCATTCTCCTGTTTCCAGCTCAACCCTTTGAAGTGGCAGTCGTACAGCACCAGCGGGTAGTCTACTGCCATGCTAGAGACAAGAAAGAAAATGTTCAAGTAAAGACTCATACAGTAGTTCAACTGTATTGTTGTTGCTATTATTGATTCAGTTTGCGCAGGAGATTTTTTATTTATTTATACACTGCTCAAAAAAAAAAGGCAACACTTAGACTAACATCTTGTCAGATTAAACTTCTGGGATATCAATCTGTCCAGTTAGGAAGCATAAGTGATCATGTTGAATGTCACCTTTTTTGGGTGCAAATGAAAGGGACAACAGGTTCACTGGAGAGGCAGCAGCAAGACAACGCCCCCAAAAAGGGAATGGTTTTACAGGTTGTGGCCACAGGTAATTGCTCTCTCCTTATCCTTACTGACTGTTCTCCAGTTTTGCATTTTGCTAGTGTCCTTGTCATTATTGGTAGCATGAGGCTGTACCTGTAGCCCATTCAGGTTGCACAGGTAGTTCAGCTCCTCCAGGATGGCGCATTTATATGTGCTGTCACAAGAAGGTTTGCTTTGTCTCCCAGCACAGTCTCAAAAACATGGAGGAGATACCAGGAGACAGGCTGTTACACAAAGAGAGCTGGATAGGGCCGTAGAAGGGCATCAACCCAGCAGCAGGCTACTGGTGTGCATGTTTCTGACCAAACTGTCAAACAGACTCCAGCACTGTGAAACTTTATTGGCATTTTCACCAGAATTGGCAGGTCCGCCATTGGCACCCCGTTCTCTTCACAGACGAGAGCAGGTTCACACTGAGCACATGTGACAGATGTGAAAGAGTCTGGAGATGCTGCGGCTGCCTGCAGCATCACCCAGCATAACCGGTTTGGCAGTGGCTCAGTGATGGTCTGGGGAGGCGTATCCTTGGGGGGTCGCACAGACCTTCATGTGCTAGCCAACGATACCCTGACTGCGGTTAGGTAGTGGGACGAAATCCTCAGAGCCATTGTCAGAACTTACACTGGTGCTACGGGCCCTGGGTTCCTTCTGGTGAAGGACAATGCTCAGCCTCATGTGGCCAGAGTGTGTAGGCAGTTTCTGGATGGCGAAAGGCTTTGATGCCACTGACAGGCTCTCACGTTCCCCAGACCTGAATCCAAATGAGAACCTCTGGAACATTATGTATTGTACATGTGATGACCTCCAGTGGGCTACTGGCGAGGCCCAGACATTGTCATGCCCAGAAATCAGCGATTATGGTTTCAATTGACCTTTGTTACGTCATTTTGTTCTCAACCAATTATACAATGAACATTAAAGACTTTGAACTTTGAGAGATCCGATTTGTGATTTAAGTGTTCCCTTAATGTTTTTGACCTGTGTACTTGTGCATGATTTGAAAACGTTAGATTTTAAACATTCCAACGTCAGATTTTTAAAAGCCCCTCCCCCCCTACACAACCTCTTCAACAGCAGTTGATTTACCTGTATTGGGGCTTCCTGGGGTTACTATGAACATCCAGGAGCTGATTAATTATCTCTGGGGCTTCCAGTTTCTGCCCTATCAGTAGAAGCAGTGCCATCATGCATCGCACCTGCAGCACAACACAACAGGATATACACTGCCGTAAGACACTGCAAATGTCACTAACCAAAGTAATCAAATTTTGAAAGAGTTTAGCTCCACAAGAGATTGTATCTAAATTGCAAAAATTAATACAATGGCTTTAAATTAACATAAGTTACTGCTGAGCAGAACTGTAAAAATTGTGGGGGAGTTAGTGTGTCTTGATACCTGGTGGTAAAGGAAGGCCAGTCCTTTAATCTCAAATATGAAGAGGTCATATTGGTCTGTGTGCTGAGGCTGCACAGGCTTCACTGATGCTGACAAGATGGTCCTCTCAAACTGTAGGACTCCGTTGCCCACATCCATTTTGCACAGGTTGCGAAAGTCATGAGTGCCCTCATATCTGTTAGATGTCAAAGAGGTCCTCAAATCAGAGCTGTGACTTCAAAGCAGGGGACATCAGCATTTACCACTTTGTGTTTTCACCCACCTTTTCGCAGCATCTGCCATCAACGCCACATCCAAGGATCCTCGGGGGAAGTAGTACCGGTATGTGCGGGACTGACAGTCAAAGCGTGCACTGAAGCCCTCTGCTACTGGTGCCCAGTCCAAGATCCTAATGTCCTGGGGCAAGACTCTGTTCAGCATCTTTACATATGGAAGCTCAGAGCCAGTAGCTTTATTCTTGGTACTAACATCAACATGTTCAGGGAGTATGACGCCCGGTCCTTCACAAAACTGAGTGGAGCGCAAATCAATGGTTATGACCTGCGTAGAAAAGACAAGTTTACTCAACAACTGCATGGACTCGTTTTGGAGCACCATCCTGCATTATAATATAGTTTCTCATTACTGATTTATATACTTAGAATCTCCCTATATAAACAATAAATTTGAGTCTCAGGGAACTCACTTGGGAAAAGGCACTGACTCCTTTATCAGTGCGACCACACCGGTGGTAGTTGGAGCTCTGTCGATCCTGAATCAGCCGTGTCTTTAGCAAAGCTTCAAAGAGTCTGGCCTCCACTGTGTTGTCTGTGTTCTCCTGGACTGCAAACCCCTGGTAGGCCCATCCCAGGTATGCCAGCCGCAGGGCCACATGGCGCCGGGGATGGGCCGAGAAGTCAAAAGGACGGTCCTTGCCTGCTCTCTTAGCCTTTTTACTGCTGCTGGTGTTACCATCAGGTCTGCAGTCTGTGTTTTCATTACAAGACGGACTGCCAGCTTCACTCCTCTCCTTCAGCTGGGACTTGAGCTTCTCCAGCTCTTCCTCCAGCTCCTTTATTTGCTGGATTAAAGCCACTGACATGATCCTTGATTAATAAGGAAGCAGAAAGACCATGTATAAAGGATAACTTTAATATTTCTACAAATTAGTACCTGACAACCAATAAAGACACACTTAGCTACATGATTTATTATTATGTTTTAATCTACAGAGCTAAACAAAGTTAAGCAGTATAATTTGTACTTTAGCTTAATTCAAAGGTGGATGTTTCTACAACATTCAGTCACACAGCTAGCTGGAGTCTGAACACAAACTGTATACCTGCTAATCGCTACACAGTCATATATCGTGTGATATGTTACGTAGCAGAGCGACATTAAGACTGCTGGTGGTCGTAAATAGTATCGCAATAAAACTGTTCCTTTACCTTTGTTTCAGTCTCAGTGTTGCTGTTTAACTTGTGTTTCTCAGTCAGCTTTCTTAGTTGCTAGCGCACACGTTGCTT
The DNA here is from genome assembly GCF_014851395.1 of Micropterus salmoides. Lineage (NCBI taxonomy): Eukaryota > Metazoa > Chordata > Actinopteri > Centrarchiformes > Centrarchidae > Micropterus > Micropterus salmoides. The sequence goes on along the minus strand of NW_024041262.1, from coordinate 16,107,610 downwards.
TCTGTGCTGCGAGTTTGCCAGAGTCGGACCACTTTCGAGAGCGGACGCATTTCCTTTAGAGGGTTTCTGGGAAATGTAGTTTACTGCTTAAATTTCCTTAAAAGGTGAGAGTCAGATGTGTGTTTGGGAAACATTTGTTAATGGACATGTAATTTTTTCTGATGAGCCTATTTTTTTCTTGTTATGTTAGATCATTCAGTCCTGCACAGTCCTTCAGTCCTGATATCTAACAAGGAAAAAATATGTTTGGCTGAACTCCTAGAAATGCACAGCATGATAGTTTGGACACAAGCCAAAGAAACTAGACCAAACAGCAGCATGCAAGAGCACCATCCTTAGTAAACTGCCCAGTGTTGATATTCTGTCCCTTTTACTCCTTGATGTGTTTTTTTAAAAAGAATTGTAGGTTGGTGGACTTCATTTTACATATTGTCGTTGCCATTTATTATTTGGAGTTACTGTGAGTTTGCCAATCTGAGTTACTCAGATTAGATTCAATGATGGCAACAACCCTGCAGCCCTCAGCATTGACTGCAAACTAGAGACGCTCAGTCTGAACCGAAACTCCATCTCAGCTCCACAGGCCAGACCAAGACCTTCTGTCACAGTGGTCAACTTCCCTGCTTAATAAAAACTTTTAATCTGCCAAAGCTTCCAAGTGATGAAGAATTTTATCAGGTCCATGATGAACTGTACAAACTTATTCCAAATTAGCTTAAAAGAAAACCTTTTCACAAGTAGCTACTTAGATCACATGCAAAATCAGTTAAACATGCATATTGAACCACACAGCAAGGTTACCAGAATGTTCCACAAATTTATTGAAAATTTTCATAGTGTGCATCAGTGTTGGGCAAGTTACTCAGAAATTGTAATATATTACTACTTACTTATTACTCCTTAAAAAAGTAATATTATTACTTTACTTATTACTTGGTGATAAAAGTAACTAGTTACGTTACTAGTTACTATATTACTTTCCAGTGTTTCCCACAGAATAACGTTGGACAGGTTTGTGTTGAGGAGAGAGAGAGAGAGAAAGAGGGAGCGAGCCAGGAGGTGCTGCACGAATATATGCTCCTCAATACAGCTCCTTAATCAAAAATGATTTAAAGTACAAATTTGGAAAATCAATATGGCGGTCCACGTGGCGGTCCACGTTGATAATTATCCAAATTATAGGCTGATTATGAAACACTGCTTTCCCTACCACCCCCAAACAAAGTAGTCTCCCCCGACTTTTAACTAACATCATATCCATAACAGCAGCAAGGAGTAGCCCATGGTTTTCACAAAGCATATAGCCAAGGCCTAACGTTTCTTAACGCCACCGGATGAAATAAAAAATAAATCAAGTAAATCCCGACTTTTAAACAGCGGTTTTACTGCACAAGTAGCCTATTTATAAGAGCAGTATTCAGTTACGTTAACGTCACTCTCTCCCGACGAGTCCGAGCATCAGTGACAGCAGCTGCCGGAGTTTCTTTCTGTAAGTTTCACGTTGCTGCGCTGCTTCAGCAGATGCTTCAAATGTACAAATGTTCGCGGTTGAAAGCTTTTTGCTGGTCGCACAGAGATTACACTAGATGACAATGTTCTTTGTATCTTAGACTGTGACACAATAATGGCAGCAGCTACTTACCTGTGGAAAGAACGCCTCTCTCCCTCGTTCTCCATTTTTCATTTAGTGTTTGGCTCTTAGCGGACATGAACAACAAAGTCCGGTCCCGCTGAGCTGTCGCACAGTCGTGGATTTACGTCAAGGATGGTGCGTTCAGTAACGAGTATCGCAGCGTTACTTGCCTTAGTAACTAGTAATAGAAAAGTAATTAGTTACACTACTTAAAGTTACTGAGAAATGTAATATTATTGCCCAACACTGGTGTGCATGAAATTTTACAGTCAAATAGTCACATTAGCAAGCATTAAGGTAAAGATGATGAACTACGTATCTAATGTTTTATGTCACAATTATAAAATAATAGATCACAGTTTGGAAAGACTTAACTGGAAAAAGCAAATAAAATAGATCAAATTTGAGCAAAACAAAAATCTGTGATGTGGGAAGCTGGCTGCTCTTGGTCCAAGATGACGAATCAGCTGAGGGTTTCATAGCTTTTGTGTTTTATTTTCAAACACAAGCACACCCCAACTAACACCCCGAACACCTGTAACAGGTAAAAAGGTTAAATGTTACAAACAGCAAATTAACTTTACAATTTTCTCTGTGTAAATTCTAATTAATTCTGATTTTATTACCCTGGTCAAACAGTGTAAAAGATGCTTTATTATAATTCAAATGTCTACATTACCATTGCAACATCTTCTCATGCAGATTGTTGGCACTTGTTATTTTAGTTTTTTCTAAAGACACATTTATGGCATCCCAGATCACTCAGAGTTAAGATTTTCCTTTGATGCCAGTGACAATAGATGATTATAGCCTTTTGGTTCATTTACAGATCTCTTTTTGTGTTGATCAATGAGCAACTGAACTAAACTAATAAATGGTGGCGAGGGGGCTGACATACAACTAATGTCTTGGATATACATTTTAACTCCCTGAATCTATGAAGTTTTCTTATGCAAGACCAATATTTCAGATTATATTAAGTGGTGTAGTAAAATCAACCACGAACAGTTTACCTCTGTGACTCCAAGAGCAATGCAGACAGCACCGACCCACACCAGGTTTTTCAACAGAAAGAGCTTGATAGCCCAGATACAACCCTGAGGAGGAGCACACAGTTGTGAAATACTATCTCATTTGCTTACAGAAATTAGATTAGCCATGAACTTTGAGATTAGATTTCCCAGCAGACCTTTGTGTGTACTTTCGATGTGTCCTGTCCACAACCCTCAGTCTTCACCACGCAGCACGAATCTGGCACGGCCTTGTGATTTTCCCAGCCCACGCTCCTGGACCAGTCAGTGTAGCTGTCTGCACCACAGCAGCCGAACTGTAACATGGTTTATAATAAATAAAGATTGCCCTGAAGCACTGGCGCTGCCTGAGTGTTTGTGGATCTGTCTATCCAACCCATGAAATCAGAGGACAGGTTGACGCATGCCCATGCTTACAGTGAAACTGTTTTCACTGTACTAATCATTTCTCCACTTCATACTAGCGGTGATGAAATCCTCTGGTGAAGAAATCCCCTTGGATTGTCTAACTCAGACTGACTTTGATTAAACTTTATAATGTATTTGTATGCACAAATAAGACTTTTATATTGTAAGGGGAATATCTCTTTATGTCCAGTATGGACAGGAGGAACAACTACAGTGACCAAAAACTGTTTCAATGTACATACGGGTACCTGAATGTTGTTTTAAGACTTTAAGAAAAAATGTAAACCTATACTTTAATACCTATAAGTGTCTTTTGTGGAAATAAAAGTGAAATTATGTGTACAGTTGAAATTTCTGTGTACAACGAAGGCCAAATTTTTTTGCTTTGAAAATTTCAAGTTATATTCACAAATACTTTCAGGAGACATTGTTTCACATTTTTTTGCCAGGTCCCATTTGTGTCTGTGCTTACACAGTGCAAACTCATGAATATTATTTAGTCAAATTAAGACACACTAATTACTAACTAATACATATACAGTGTAGAGTGGGTTAAACAGGGGGCTCAATTGAGGCTTACAGCTTACAGTATTTTGGGCCATCCAATTGGTTAATTTGGCCATGTATACTATTATGTGCAACATTATCCAGTCGATGAAGCAAATACAAAAATCTCAGCATGTCACCTTTTCTTGAATTCTGTTGATGGAGTGTCTGTTCTCCAGGCTGTAGTCATAGATCACCCCTCGCGCTTTGGCATTAATAGCACTGTTCATCTGTAGGAGGGCAGTCTATGGAGATGTAAAGATTAAAATATTTTATGATTGAGAAGCAATGTTTTGACCTTGATCTCAAATACATCCCTTACAAGGCAGTATTTAAGTGTCTCACCCTGCTGCGGAATATGTAAAAGGCAGCCCCTGTGAGGATCTCCAAAATGATGATCACGATCAGGATACATATAAACTGGTTCACAAAGAAACAGAGTGAGCAGTATTATAGGTCACACATGTCCCTTTATCATCATACAACAATCTTTATACTACAGTCAGAATTGACCATCTCTTGCATCAGAATGATAATGAGAAAAACTGAGACTACATACAGCATCTTCATTTGATCTACTTCTATCTGTTTAACCACAAAGATCCAGTATCCTCCCAAAACTGTCCCACAGGCATGTTCTTAATTAAATCTATGAGGAAAGAATCTCAAATTCATTACTGAGCATTATGTTACTTACACAAGCCACCATAGAAGAATTATTAATAAATGCCCCAACATGGCCCAAGAGGGAGATCAGGGCTATGGTGACACCCACTGCAATGAGGACTATAGCGATTTTAGACAGGCTGCTCCCTGCAAAAGTGCCCATCTGTGAGTAGGTCGAGTATTGCAGTGCTCCGATACTGATGAGGGCAACCCCAGATGCCTGAAAAACACATTTCACAACTGGAAAATGAATGCAGTGCTTTATGTAGCAACGTTAAACCCAATGAACCCAGTCCTGCTGGTGATTTCATGCCAGTCTACCGCCAACCTGCTGCACTGTTAACTAAATTATTGTAAGGAAAAGCCCAAAAGCAAAGAAAGTGAACGTGTTTGATCTCTGTAATGGTGCAAAATGAGAATAAATGCTGAGTTTTAAACTTTTGTGTCTATCATAACATTTGACAGTTTTTTCCCCACTTTCAATTTATGAAATTTCCATGTATAAACCGGGCAGAAAATGTTTACTTTAAACCTTCTTGATTTAAAAAGCCTGGGTTGTACATTCTGTGCTGGAGGGGTTTTGCACATAGAAGAGCCCACTAGCATGCTGTGCCCCTGTGTGCTCACCCAGGACCCCCTGCTGGTACATCCGGCCGTGAGTCAGACTGATTCCCCCTGCTCAGCCCATCCACTCAGACCCCTGAGACTCTTTTAATATGAATGTGTTTGACACAGTTGGAAGAACAAATGAATTCTCTAATTCGCTTTCAAATGATGCTACAAATTACTTCCACTTGTCTGCGTCTTGTTTTGCATTTTCTTGCATACATTAACAATATCAGACATGTGAAGGATTACAGACACAATAGACTTCCTGTACCTTTTCAGCGCAGTTATTAGACAACCATACAACCATGCATTGCCATGTACAATTCACTCATAACAATCCAAACTAAAAACAGCAGAAGCAGTTTTGTAGAAACTCTAAAAATCATGAAGAGGAAGTATTTGTAGGCCTACTTCTACTGCTTATACTACTACAACTAATAATAAATATGACTTTTTTTAAATCCCACTTTATTTACTTTTTATTATTTAAATAATCACTATCGTCAATCATTGCATAACTCACATTACTTACCAAAAAGAGTGTGTTGAAGAAAATGAACCAGCATTTGATGCTGCAAAACTTGCACATTGTGAGGACTTCAATGCAGGCAATCCAAGTTTAGACTGTATTAAAAGCAGCAGACCTTACACGGTCTACAGTAAGCGTGAAGAGGTGCAGACTGAGCACATAAATGTAACACAGTAGAGTGCAGAGTGTGTCATGTGACATTATGGAAATAACACTGATAACACTGAAACTGATATATCACATGAAAACATAGCGTCCCTGTTAGATTATTTGAATAGTGGCATCATTGTGCAAGTGCAAAAAATTGTGATGGGTTGTATGTGTATATTTATGCTGCTGGAATATAATGTGAATTTTGATCCAATGGATTAACTTGTTACTTAAAATTACTATTATCTTTCTGACTTTCATTTTATATACACCAACATTTTTTTAACATTTATTACTGTATCTTATGAGCTATTTTGCCGCTTCTACATTTTACTTTACAATTAAATTGTTCAAATAGATGAGTAGTTATATAGCCAGTAAATCATCTTGCCTTGAAATATTCATTAAAAATACAGAAAAATTACAAGAGAATGTGAATCTTTGTTCTAGAAAGATGGAAGAAATGTATAAATGCATCTTCTTTCTGTCACAGCTTTACTTGGAGCCGTCAGACTACTGGAACTTGCTTCGGGGCTCCTTCCATCCAGCACATCCCCTGAGCTTCTCCACCAACATATGGAGCAGCTGCAGGAAACCTGACTTGACTCCATGGGCTGGAAAAGGACAGAGGCCTCGCTCTGGCTGCAGCACAGTAATCTTCGTCACAGTAGAGTGAAGGGGATGCTTGTGACACACCGCCAAAGTGTGCTCTTTCTCTCCATTCACGTCTTTTTCTGCCTCTGTCTCCTCAGTGCTTTTCTTCTCCCTTTTTCTGCTTTCTCAGAGCTCGAGCCAGAGTGCATCAGGCTGTGAAGGACCATGCTGCTCTCTAATTTCACATGACATAACATCAGATATTCTGTTCTTTACGCTGTCCTCATTAACCACTGAATCACAGCAGGTGCTTTGAATGTATATGAGGGGAAGATCATCACATAACAGACTCAGTTGTAGGCTGAAGTTTTACCCCCCAAAACTGCAATTATTAAAAGGACATACTGTTAGAGGTTGTTTGTCTGGTAAGAAACTAGTTGACATCGTCACTGGCTCTCTGTCCATGAAGCCTTATCTGCTTTGGTCTTATTTGCCTGCAAAGAAATTCAGGCTAAAGAGATAAAGAAGGACATATCTGGATTACTGCAGCTGAGCTCCCACTGTCTTAAAAAAGGAATCCATTTTGTTATTTTCAAGGTTTAATTGTGGACTTTAGTGGACTGCTCCTGTTTTGAACATCTTCTGTATGGCCAACAAATCTGGTTGACAGATTTGATCATTCCTGTAGTGTGAGGTGTACAACCACAGGAGGGCTCCGTTCCACTTTTTTAAAACTGCTTTCCACATTTGGGTTGCCTTCACTTAATCGAGTAATGAGTTTGTGGGAAGAGGATAACACAGAGCCTGCATATTTTTAAAGGACTTCATGGGAACTGAAAGTCAAATGATTATCATAATTGGAGTACTCCGTTTCGGGTCACAGAGAGAATGTTATCCTTCCCACTCTTTGCTTTTCCTGTTTTGAATTCTTTAAAACTTTGTATGATTTCAGTCTGATATGGATAGTTACTCAGAAAAGAAAAGCGGCTATTCTACTGGTGCTAAGATATAAGCTCGTTATACAATTATGACATGATATAGTAGAACTGTCCATATATGGTAAAAATACAGAATGCATTAAAGTTTACAGTATGGCATTTCCTGTGTTTTTTTTAACCATATATGGCTCTTTCTAAAGAATGCGCCAAAGCGTAGAGAACCAGTCAAGCTCACATTTTTCAAGGGTGATATCATGTGTTTTGATGCTCTTTTATTTATTTAGATAAAGACACGAATTTATGTAAAATCTGTATTTTAAGAACTATATTTTTCCTCTAGTTGAAAAATCAGTTTTGATGCACCAATATCTTGGATGTTATACCACATAAATGTGTGGGAAAAAAACAGTCAGTCTTTTTTTTATGTCTTGAACTGTTTTCACTGAGAAACCAACTCAAAATGTTTGTGCTTATATGTGTGTGTGTGTGTGTGTTTGCTAAACAACATTTGTGACTCCTCTTTATATTGGACAGCTTAAAAGTTTGTAGAGTGAGTCTCTATCAGTAAATAGTTAACCTTGTGTCTGGTCCATCAATCAACCTGCTTTTAGCGGCAGAGGACTTTTGTTGTTTGTAGTTCAAAGTAAATTATATGCCTCCCACCATATGGTCCTACTTATGCATAGCAGTGCATGGAACTGTTACATTCTTGCACGGACCACTGTTAAGTGAAATCTGTCCAATGTTTAGTAACTCAATCATGTGAGGGTAGCTTTTAGAAAAGATATTCTGCAAGTAATGTTACTTGTTGTAGTGTTGTAAGTGTGGTGAATCATTCCGTTGTTTGTCTTATCAGCCACAGATGCATTAGTTATCTAATGTTAATTTAATATTTCCTGCATAAACAGCCATGTATCATATATATATATATGTACAGTCCTTGTTGTGATTTCATATTTGCTGTGAGCCAGTGGCTGTGATTCAGTGGGTTGATTGAAGGCAGGTGTGTCTGGGAGGGCTGCCACATTGTGGATGCTGCATGCAACAGACACTGCTGGCAGTCTTTATTCTGTGTATTTGCAAGTATTGTATTGAATTATAAATGAATATGAGAATAATGCAATGACAGCCCAAACCATGAGGACGCAAGCAACCTGTGGCGCAGCAGGCCTTCGGCCTTCGACATGTCAAGTGACAGTGAGTCCTTGGACTGTTTCCACCCCCTTCCTGGCACTGACTGTTTTCAGTTTGTTTAAGCAGTTAGAAAGGGGTGAGGGCATGGTACACATTATGAGAGCAATATAGACCTTAAGTGAAACTGCTTTTCAGAGCAGGAACCAAAAAACGAAAACCTTAATGGCCTATCAGCTAGCTTAATATGGATAAGAGAAGTCTGTAGTTAACAACCATTCAACAAGAGGTAAATGAGAGCACATGTTGGAGACACACCCAACCAGCTATTCTTATTCTTATATCAATACAATTAAAGGTGTCTCATTTACAAATGGAGCTTACTGTTTGTGATCACATGGTCCCACTTCTCCACTTTAAAATCCAGTAAAACTGCTCTGAAAATCCAGTTTGAAAGAGTCCCCCTCAGTGATTGATGTCGTCTGCTGTACAGCAGAGTAAAGGCGCTCAGAAAGTTGTCCTACTGGCTCTTCTTGATTCCTGTGGTGACTCTCAGTGTGGCTCAACCTACAGTTTGATGGGTGGTTACAGGGGGATAAAACGGCTAAACAGGCCAACAGTGACAATCTGTAATTATGTTTCCGAGAAATCGCTTTTATGAAGAAAACCACCAGGTAAAATATGCTTTTTATACTTCTTTTGTGTGTGTTTCTTTGTATCACTATCCACCTTATCACTCTACTGTTCACTTCAGCTTGAATGTTTTATCCGTCCCACATGTTTTCCCACTCTATCTTACTATCTCTTTTGTGTTCTATCACATGTGTTCCTGTGTTCCCCCCTCTGTTCTCATCTCATAGGGACAGTGGGGGGCTGGACATGTGTGTTTTTGATTGGACCTCTGATAAAGCTGGCTGTTTCCTGTGTACTGTGGGGCTGAGAGTGGGTAGTGATTTCAGAGGCAGTCTGAAAGCAGAGGCTCCTCCTGTTAACATATGTGACGATGTGTGAACAGAGACGGGGTGGAAATTTAACACATCAGCTGTGTATATACTGACTACAACACCACAACCAAGAGAAGAAGGGGAAGCCTGACTGATGAGTGGGTATTTGAAACTCAGCTCTGTTGTTGTCTGGTTATCATTTCTACTGAAGGATGGACAAAGATCGTGAGAAGCCAAAGACCTATGTGTCTACTTGCCGGTTTATCCTCAAGCCTAAACCCAGACCTCTCTGTGTGGAGGGGCAGAGACAGGATGGACTGCATACCACTAACAGGACGTTAATGAGAAACAACAAACTGGGAGTCTCATCTGTAGAAGGTAAAGAATAGAAGAGGTGAAAAGTTGATTTACTTTTGTTTTAATGTGTCAGTTTTTATGTTGGACATTGGACATTACCACAGTTACACCACATTCCAAGCCTCAACCCACTGCAGCCCCTGCAGGCGCTTCATGCTTTGATGTGAACTTCTTTAACTTGAATGCATGAAGTCATCGCAAAAGCCTCTCATGGTAACCAGGAATACTGGAAACTAAGATTTCACATGTCTGTATGTATCCGGATTGTTGTGAAAGTGTTTTTGTAGTTCCTATGGTGGTGGTGTTGACAGAAATGTCCTCAGGCACTGAGAATATACAGGAGTGACATGCAACCTGCTTCCTCCTTTCACCTCCAAGCACACCCACTCTCCTGGACATTCCACCATCAAAAATACACATGTGTAAACATGCATGTGGTGGGAAAAACTTGTAAACACCATGTTGAACTTCCCACACTGTAACATACTGCAATAGATACAGCCAAAGGTAACTGATTAACTGAAATACTGAAACAGATGAATACCACACATCAGTGTGCAGTTAGTCCTTTGTGGGGTTTTTTACTCTGACATTTACAACTACCACACAGTGCATTTAAAGTCCATCTACAGTTTGATCAGTTACACCATGTCTAGGGTGGAAAGGTACCTAAAAATATGTTTGTTTTGCATAACACAACTCAGGAATCTTGTTTTGAATAAGGTGGCTCATCCTGATTGGTCAGTAGTACAGAAAACACTCTTGTACACAGTTGGCAAGCCATTTAACAATATCTCAAAACAAAACCCATTGTCTTCTCCTCTCTGCTAAGACTCCAGACTGACACCCGTCGTGGCGTTGGAAAAGCCCCGCTTTAAACAACCACTCAGGGACTGTACAGTCTGTGAAGGAAGCGATGCTACTTTTCAAGGTGTTATCACAGGAAGTCGGCCTCTGAGGGTTTCCTGGCAACACAATGGTAAATGACTGATTACCTTACCTTCAAAGTGTCTAACTGGGCTCCATTATAAGGAAATGATGCTAGAATATGTCAACCAGAGCTCTTGTGTAGGGGTTTCAATTATAATATCCAGTATTGAGAAGGTTTTGAATAATTATCAGCTATAGTAAACATGTGTGTTTGTATTTTGTTATTTTGTCATTTAGGTGAGAGGGTGCACTCATGTAATACTTCCTTCACCAATGGTGTTGCCAGTCTGGCTCTGACTCAATGTGTGCCTGGAGATGCTGGGACGTATACCTGCATAGCTGAGAACACTGCTGGGAAACAGTCAAGCAGTGCTGTGTTACATATCACAGGTAAAGCAGGGTTGAGATAGAAGCTCCTCACAAACATCAAGTACAATATGACCTCAAATTAACCATATTGAATTGAACGGTGTATTCAGTAAACCTGTTTCACTCTGTTTGCTATGGAACAGCAACAAAGAAAGTCCCCAGGACAAGCAACCGTGAGCGGCACAGTGAGGACACAATCAAGGATGGGTCACCTGGAATCACTCGATTGTCCTCAGCTTTTAAAGGGAAAAGCCACAACAAAGAAGACGACAACAAAGGTAGATTACAAACTTTTTTATTAAGCTACCTCAAAAATCTTTGTATTATTACATACAAATAAAATCCTCCCGTCTTTCTTCTTGAATACTTAAAAATGTTTCCTCTGTAGAAATAATGCAGTTTAATAGTAAATATGCCAATTATAAAGGGCAGAGAGGTAGCAACAAACATACATACTGACAAGTTGTGAAGTACATTTTGTTTTGTAGTTAATAAAATATAATGATTTTGTTTTTTTAAACTTCACTCAGTTTTTCATTAGGTCTATTGCCTTGAAAAAATGGTGTCTGGAAACTACAGCTGCATCTCAATAAATTAGAATTTCATGAAAAAGTAAATTCCCCCCCATATATTAATTCAAAAATTTAAACTTTAGATTCATTACACATACAGTCAAATATATCAAGCCTTTTGTTTTAATCTTGAAAATCCAGTATCTTAAAATATTATACAATTTAAATAAAGAATTTATAATACAGAAATGTTGACACTGAGAAGAGCTCTAATCAGCTAATTAACTCAAAACACCTGCAGAGGTTACTTTTATAACATGCCTATGGTAGCGCACTCACACCTCTAAGTCCATCTATTTCTTCAGTCTTCACAGATATCAGAGAAATCAACCTTCAAACAAAAGTCTCCCCTAGCAAAGGTGAGTGGAGGGCAAGCAACATGTGAGCTAGTGAAGTAAAAGCTAAATTTGATTGCAGTTCAGTCATGGTAAACTCTGCTTCTCTTCAGGACCTCCTGTGGAGTTTTTAGACCCACCAGAGAAGGTGGAGGTTCGAGTAGGAGAACAGGCCCGGCTACACTGTGAGTTCAAGAGCAGCTGTGTTCCTGTGGTCTGCTGCTGGATTTACAACAAAGACAAGGTAACAGTGGTTGTTAGTATTACTTTATCCATTACTGTATATTGTCACTTTGAAATTCTGTGCCAGTTAAAGTCTTGGTATGTACTACCACCTTGGTTGCTCTACAGGTGGTGGTAAGTGGGCCGAGGATGTCCGTCCGGAGCAGTGAGACACAAAGCAGCGTGGAGCTCTCTCGGGCCTGTCCTGATGACAGAGGCTCCTACACTGTCATAGTACGAAACAGAAAAGGCTCTGGCAAGCACACAGTCACCCTCACTGTCGTAGGTGAGACTCATTTTCAGCACTTCTTGTTGCAGAGATTTATATAACAAAAAATCATGAACAGAAAATGTAGCAAAGAGGGAAAAGGCGGCAGCTTAGGATGGTAGTAGGCTATTAACAGATTGAAACCCATGCAGTAGCCTATGTATGGAAATTGGTACAGGAAAGCATCATCAGCAACTCAAGTCGCCTTGTATCTAGGTATATGAATAAAACTATTTGTTCTTGAATTTTTCCTCAGACCGACCCCAGCCTCCGGCATCCCAACCTGTCGTTTCCCAGCTGTCCACGCAGTCCGTCGTCCTGTCCTGGACGGGTCCCAGCTATGACGGAGGCATAGCTGTGTTGGGCTACATCGTGGAGGTCAGACAAGAGGGACTGGACAAGCCTGGGAGCTGGACTGAATTAACAAGCCATTGTAAAAACACATCATTCCACGTCCTCTCAGGCCTGGAGCCTCTGGGGCAGTACCGCTTCCGTGTGAGAGCCTACAACTCTGCAGGGGTCAGCGAGCCAAGCCAGGAGTCGCAGTCTGTTAAGATGGCGACTGCAAGTAAGCGACGTGTTGGTTTTTAAAAATGTTTTAAAAGAGGATGTGCGCTTTTATTTTTCTGCTGTCTGTCAGGAGTAATGTGCTTGTTTTTCCACTTCTGTTCATATTTTGAAGAAGAAAAGAAAGAAGAGCCTGCGTCATATGTCACAGTGACCATTGACACCAAACACAAGGTCAAAGACCACTACAATGTGCATGAGAAGCTGGGAGTGTAAGTTTGGATTCTTTGTATTTAAAACAAAGTTTAAACTCACCATGAGCCAGACCTTTAGATCAGTTCAGATTATTCTCATGTATATTGTCCAAAGTGAATGAGTCATCTTCCCAGGGGGAAGTTTGGCCAGGTGTTCCGGATGTCCCACAAGGAAACTGGTGAGGTGTGTGCGGGGAAGTTCTACCGAGCCCGAACTTCCAAGGACAGGCAGGCAGCTCGCAAAGAAATTGAACTGATGAACTGTCTTCACCACCCAAAACTGGTCCAGTGTCTGGCTGCCTATGACACACGCTTAGAGATGGTCATGGTCCTGGAGTAGTAAGTAATTGTGGAGTGGAAAAGTGACTTTGATCTGGTAAAATCATTCTATGTTACTGTTGATTGAAATTTTGTACTGTAAATCAGGACAAAGCCACGAGCAATCAAACTACTGTTCGCCAAGCAGGTAGTTTAACATCATTATTAATGTTGCTAGGTGACACTAGCAGCTGTAATACTGTGGTTTGGTGGAAACTAGGTGATTACATTTGTTGTTTAAGAGTAATTCAAGGTCATTTGTAGGAGATTTAGTGTGAATATTATAAAAAGACAAACAATATCTTAATTGAAACCATACAATACCAGCAAACCATACAGGAGGACATGCAGTAATTTATATTAAAGTATAATTTGTGTCAGCTATCATCTGTAGATTTTAGATTCCAGTTCCAATATAACTATATAATTTCTGGATTATGTTTACACCTACATTTTATAACAAGCGGTGGCAGATAAGGTGACAAAATGATGGCAATGAGATCAAACAATTTCCACTGATAAAACGCCATATGTACACGTTTTTATAAATGCTGCTTAACACTGGAGTACCACATCGGGTTGTTTATGAAGCACATTCCCGAATAGTGTTGTCTGCCCAGTATTGCAGGTGGGGAGCTCTTTCAACGCATCGTGGATGACAACTTTGAGCACACGGAGCCCACCAGTGCCCGCTACATGCAGCAAATTCTGGAGGGCATGAAGTACGTTCACAAGCAGAACATCATCCACTTGGACCTCAAACCAGAGAACATCGTCTGTGTGGATACAACTGGGACACGGATTAAGATCATTGACTTTGGCTTGGCTAGTAAAGTGGGTGAGTTTGTGGAAATGGTCTCATAATGATCCCTCTGGGACCTATTTTTATAACTTTTGCAGTCGTTCACCAGGGACAATGACTAAATCTCCGTGTGTTTTGAATGAATGACATATCCTGTGTGTATTCTATTGCAAATTACAAAACAGGGAAATCCAAGTGTCCTTATAAGGAAGTCAATGCTGTGCTGCACTTGTTGCTACCAGCTTTGTGCAGCCTTGTGCACCCAGCACAGAGAATGAAACGCTTCCTGTTATACCTGTTCCTGTTTGCACATAATTGCATTAAAAAGATTTTCTGGGTTCATGAAACTTTGCATCAAGTTTTACTGATACAAATATATTTCAGTATTGCCATCCTCAAAATATGGGTTTATAACATTCAGGGTGACATTTTGAATTTCTGCGGGTTTCTTACCCTTCTTCAGAGGAGGGTAAACCTCTGATGGTGATGCATGGTACACCGGAATTCGTGGCACCTGAGGTGATCAACTATGAGCCTGTAGGCCTGGAGACGGACATGTGGAGCATTGGCGTCATCTGCTTCATCTTGTAAGTCGAATGAGAGCTAAAAGCAAAAATGGAACTGGGGATACTTTGTGGTAGTGAAAATAGTGATTCTAGATGGCATTTCAGATAGTTCATAAGGTATGAGACAAACTTTTAATACCCTGTTCCTTTGGCAAAGTCATTTGAAAATAGCTAAGAGTAAAAGGAATACATTGCCAACTTGATTATATCACTAGTGAAAGTTTAATAATTCTACAAATGTAGATTTGGCGCCATCTCCCGGGAATATTGTGTTACTACAGTCTATCGTATAGTGTGCATAGTTTCAACAAAGCTCAGCAGTAGACTAAGGGAATAATAAACTCGACAATTAATTTACCCTGAGGTCAAACACTAAAGGATGAGGATTTGCTGTCTGCGCATAAACATGACAGTTATGTAAGCTTACATTAATCTGTTTTTCTTACAGTTACATTGTTTTGTGTCCTAGGCTGAGCGGAGAATCTCCCTTCCAGGGGAACAGCGATGCTGAGACTTTGGCTCTTGTGACTGCTGCCAGATATGAGTTTGACGAGGAGAGTTTCGAGGACATTTCTGATCAAGCTAAAGACTTTATCAGCTCCCTGCTGAAGAAAAAACAGAGGTTGGTCTGTTTTCTTTTATTCTCCTTTTTATTTATGAATATGGCCTTGAGCAAATTCTCGCCATTGTTACCTATTCTCTCCAGCTGATGTCACATTATGAGCAACATACATGACATTTCCAACCTTTTGCAATGTTCCAAACCATTAACCAAGCTCTGAATATGAATTGGAGAGAATCAGGGTGTACTTTCTGTAGCCGATAATCCACAGCTGGGTCACAGTGAGCTCAGGAGACTGCTGGCAGCATTTGACAGCCTTTGCTTCTCCCTCTCTATCCATTTGCACTCTAGATGCAGGCTGTCATGTGCTGAGGCCCTTGCCCACCCCTGGATGGTCTCCTTTACCCCTCTGAACCGCAGGCCCACGAAGTCCCTCAATAAGGAGAAGATGAGACGCTTTTTGGCCAAGCGCAAGTGGAAGGTAACAAAACGGAAAAATTACTACCTGGCTGTTTGGCTAGCCTTAGACAGATTTCTGATCCGTGCTTCCCTATAATGGTCTTTCAATCAATTTCCTATATAAACCTAAAGTTTGGTTGTGAGTTTAGTTTGTCATCCAGTGTAATTTGTCCTTTAAACTCCCAGAAAACTGGCAAGGCTGTTTTGGCCCTACAGCGGATGGCTAACCTCTCTCACAGGCCAGACTCTCCTGGCTGCTCCTCTGAGGGTAAGACGGATTAAAAGACACACACACACACACACACACACACGCCCTCCTATGTCTTAGAGCTACATATGGCAGATGACTCGGTTTACGATTGTCACTTCAAGTTTACCCTTTTGTGATCAGTAAAGCCTTCTGTTTTATTCGTCATCATCCTCCCTCTCATCCAGAGCCAGGCTGGAGCCGAAAGGCGGAGGAGGCCATACAGTCGCTGGATAAGCAGCTTCAGATTGAACCCCGCTTCCAGCAGGCCTTGAAGGACACCACTCTCCCCAAAGGAGCAACTGCTCAGCTAACATGCCTTGTCAATGGTAGAGTGACAAAACTATACTGCACTTCATTAAATGATGCCCCTCCACATTTTACAAGAGACTACTTTGTGAAATGATCTTATTGCATTAGAATGAGACCTAAAATGGCTAAACGTAAAGCTGCCATGAGTAACTTGTAAAAATTAACCATGGATCAAATTACTATGTGTATTTTAAAGGGATTGCTCGTGAGGACTTACCCACTGACTACTATTCACATGTTAAATCTCCTTTTGTTTAATCTCTATGAAAGCGAAGTGTGGAAACCACACATTTTGAAGTGTTATGTGCCGAACAATTTCACTGGGGTGAGCAAAAATTTCCTGGAGTCTCAGTTAGTCCCCTAGTAACCTCACAGTTGCGACAGGACTCCATGGAAGTCCTTGGTTACAGTTGGAACAGAGAATGTATATAAGAAGTGGACTTAGTTATTGTGACATCACCCGTTGGCTTGTGTACTGCCGTTTTGAAGCGTCGAGTTTGGCCGATAGGGCGCCAGCATATTGAGTTTTTGCAACCAGCGGCACCTGCGTGACCATATTTGTACGAGACAGTGGAGCTAAGGGTCATTTTACCATTATTTCTAATGGAACTGGGCTTGTTTTTGCAACCAGAAGAGTCGCCCCCTGCTGGCTGTCCGATAGAATGCCGGTTTAAGGGACGTCCGCGTTGGCTTTGGTTATCCTGCTTGAGTTGGACCAAGCCAGGCTACCTGTTATTCAAGTTTCTAGTCTTTGCCCTAGGCTTAGCTAAGCTAGCTGGCTAAAGGTACATAATTACTGTATTAGTATACTTACTCTTAGTCTTCTCCTAACTATTAAGAAAGTGAATTCCCCCAAATTCTGACATTTAGAAGGGATTTAAAACATCTTAGCTGCCAACAGATTTAGGCTAGCTTGAATGGAAAAGTAAGAGTCATTTGTCCTTTTTATTATAGAATAATATTGAACACTTCGTGTATCAAGACCAGCTTTCTTTAATGCAAACAATTCAATAGGATTGAATTTCCGGTGTTATAACATTCTTGATTCTGCAACAATGTCGTCTTGTATCAATCCCAGGTTACCCGCAGCCGGAGGTGAAGTGGCTTCAGAATGAGAAGCCGCTGTCTCCATCGTCCAGAGTGACCATGGAGCAACATGAAGACGGGCTGTGTTCTCTAGTTGTAACGGATTTGAAGCCTTCTGACTCCGGGGTCTATGTTTGCAAGGCAGGCAACAAGCTGGGGGAAGCAATGTGCTCTGCCAAACTGAAGGTGCAGATGTGACAGTCCGGGGGGGGGGGATCCAGCAACAACAACTTTTCTGAGACTCTTCAAAAGAAGACTGATTTTATTATTGTTTTGATAAAGCCTGGACTTTGGCACAACATGTCAGCACATGCCCAGACAGTTCACTGCCACAGAAAAGGTTGCTTCCATGTAATTTCAAGGAAAACGGGATGTTTTGTGGTCTTCTACCACGAAAGGGAGAATATGGTTTGGATACACATTCCCACAGCCCTTGTTTCACAGGTCACCAATTACTAGCACTAGACTGTTTTTCTTTAAATGTGTGGTCAGCATGTTCAGCTACCAATTCACAAGGCTTTGTTGTACTGAAAGAAGGTGGTGAGGTCAGAATCGTTCACATGACAGGGTCACCTGAAAGTTGTACATTTTGCACATTTTAACATGTTTTAAATGTAAATGTTTTAAAGGATTTAAAATTAAAGGCTTTAAACAAATCGTCTGAAATGAATGTTTAAAAAATTAAAAGGCATACTAAGCATAAAAAAAAAAAAAAAAATTGTCCATGCTATTTGGGATTATTTTATGAAACATACAAGAGTTCTAAACTTTAACATCAAATAAAAACAAATTTGGCCAATAAATTCAAAGTCCATGCCTTAATCTTTGAGGAAAAAGCAGAAAGCACTCATGGGTGGGAAACCTTTCATTCAGTGTTGCACCAATTTATTGAAGTGTTCCACTGAGCTGGAACAGGTGACATGCAAGATGATGCAATCAAAGACACTTCTCACCAACCATATGACCAAATGACACTTCATTGGACAATCCTTGTAATAGTGAAGGTATGGCCAAAGCAATTAAGCAGTATTTCATACTTGCGTAAACAGTGGTTGAACATGACATTTACCATAAGCTTAACACATCATTGACTTTAGTTTCTGCTCTGCTGTGCGCCCCGCCCCACAATTACTTTAGGAGTGTTTGCTCATGTAGAGATCATGATCATGTGACAACTGGCTCTTGTATGACCTTTAAAATACATGTCATTTTCTTTCTAGAGTGCAATTCAAGATTAACATTTCTTTATATTCATGATAAGTATATTAAGTATTTTACATCTGCTTGATTGACTTATGTATTGCATTTTAATTTATTAGTCAATGTACTATTCCTTTTCCGTGCCTAGTGTATTTATCATCATTCAACATATAACTACAAAACATCCCAATCTATTGCACATATTTCTACAATACAGTGTACCTTGTCTTCCTCATTAGATAATGATAGTGAATTTGTTTAAATATCCTCAACATTTAATTAAATGATTTAACAACAACAATCATTATACTAAGGAGACATGGAAATGTATTGTTAGTAATGTCAGTTAACATAAGACAGGTTTGGAATTAACTAGGATTGCTGAATGATGGGCATATGAGTGTTCATTTAAAACAAATCTTTGGATGAAAACAGACCTACAATTCTTTAGGATAATATAACACTTTATTAATCCCAAACACAAATTCCAGCTTGCAAAATCCATCATTATTCTGTCAGGGATAATTTATGAAGTTCTTTTTCCTCATCTTAAAATAAAACTAGAGTTTAAAAACTTATGGAAAGTCAATCAGGCACAGAGTCTTGGTTATAGAAGTGAGGGAGCTCATTAAGTTTGCTGAAATGGCACAGTAAACCAGTCTCACTTCTTTCTAAGGCGTTGTTTCCTTATGTTGATCAGTCACTTGTGCGTTCATGTCCCTGGTCCTGACACATTCGTTGAATTCTGCATGCACGGGTCACAGCGGAGATGATGTAGAGACCCACACATGTTCCTACTGTCCCTCTTGTCTCTGTTGGATCCTCTTCTGAAGAAGATTCCAAGCTTTCAGTACCTTTAAAATAAAAGAATGATGGGGAAATTATTGCAAAAATACAGTTTTCTTATACTACAGAGTCAAAGTATTTCATGTAATGCAGATGTGAAGACCCTATACTGATGACATGATGAGTGTCTTGACCTGTTTCTGTGTGACCTCTGTCTCCCACAGCGTGCTGAGGACTACATTGGCGTGCTCTACTTGCTTGGCGTTGGACCACTGGCTCTGCAGCCGGCGCAGGGCATCTTCTGTGTTAACGCCGTCGCGCTCCGTTATTCTTGACACTGCCTGAGAGGGGAAACAAGAGGAGGCAGGTGGGGTAGGCGAATGTTTCTGGTGTATATTTTGTTAAAGATAGTGTGTAGAATTTCCAACTTAAGTGCCCCCCAGTGGTAGAATCCAAAAAAGCACTCTATGGGTGACAGCAATTTATGTTGATATCCATCCAACCTGAACCATGTATACAGTAAAAGTCTTCACCTTAACACCCGTACATTTTTCTCACAATCACTCAAGCTGACGTGACTATGTCCGCAGGTACAAACATATTACCTCCTCCTCGGGGATGATGGTGACCCAGACCTCGTGGACCATGTCTGTCCAGCCAGCCTCCAGGAGGACTGCTGCATCCACCACACAAACCTGTTTACCTGCAAAGAGCAAAGGAATACATGAACACAAGGAAAATCTCTTGTAATCCATGCATGTGTCAATAAGTTCAGTAGCCAAACTAAAAGCAAAGGGTAGGCCTACTGTCTTTTTAGGATTTGTTTGCATATACACTGTAGCTAAAGTGTTAAGCCTCATTTTTCAGTAATCACTTTTAAAAAAGTAAAACAAATGAACACTGAAATAATTTCCAATTTCCCCAAAAACTGTTGAAACATGTGGCATGCTACATGTACACTGGTATGAACATAAAAACTATTTTACTGTAATAAAAGACAGAAAAGGGTCATGTTTACCAGCAAAAAGTGATTACTGAAACTACAGTACTAAGATTATAATTAATAAAAGTAAGTAAATACAATACCTTCCTCTCTGGCTTTGCTGATTGTGTTCTTCACCAAAAGTGCAATCTCAGGCCATACAATGTCCGTTAGGGCTCTTAACCGCTCCTGCATGAAAAACAGCATCTTTGGTAAACTGTCGACACAGATTGGTGCAGTCGTTTGCGATGTCATAATGTCCTGAAATCATTCATACATGTCACATTACCTGGTTTCCAAATACTTTCCTTCCTAATGCACGTCTGTTGATGGTTTTATCTTCATTCAGGAGATCTAGAAGTGATGAAAAAAAACTCAAATCATTGCACTGCAACACATATGATTTCATACATATGTGTGTAGGACACTAGCATCAGTATAACATTTACAAAGCAACCTGGAAATCAAGCTACTGGGCAATCTACTTTTGCGGTAGTCCTTGAGAATTAAGCTACCTAGTGTGTGATGGTGAATTCATATGTGACTCTACCAATTAGCCAATAAGAGTAATTTTTTAAAACTCCAGAACAATGTCAAAATGTGTCAGCCGTAAATGTTTCATCTGACTCTGATTAGCGCTGCCATGATCCATCCATCCATCGTGAACCGCTTATCCTGCGTAGAGGTTCGCGGGGCGCTGCCATGATATTACAACTTAATATTTTTGTCAACTAATTATGGCACAGCCTAGAGGATATTTAGAAGCTGGAATTTTGTGGTCAGTCAGAATTGAAACATAGCACTTATGCTCTTTTCAAAGTTTAAAATTTTAACATTTAATTTTCCCACCTATATCAGGAGTGGGGGGGTATCTTGCAATCAAAATGTGGAAACTGCACTATAGGTGTCTGAGAAATCATGTGCGGAAAGACGAGTGACGATTGACTCATGGCCTTTGAAAATGTTGATTTCTGACCTCATACTGTAGTGCTCCATTTATCTGTCACGGGGCCAATCAAAAAATGTCATCCAGTCACCTTTCATCAAAATCAAATAAAAGACATTCCAACTCTGACTTTTAACTTACTACAGTATGCTCATTATACCACATTGTTTTAATACTGAAAAAAGCAATGCAAAGACGCATCATGGTCCTGTGTTTCATCAAAGTATGGAGGGTTGTGGCTATGGTTAGAGATGAGTAATCCATCTCCTTGTGATATCTCCCCCACAGAGTGTTTTATCACCTGACCCAAATTCTTCAAGCACTCTGTGATAGGCTGCTGTGCAGGGCTGGTACACCTCATGGCCCAGGTTGTCACAATCAATCCGGACGGCACCCAAAGCCTCCAGCTGCCTGGCGATGGAGCTCTTTCCACTACCGCTGCCTCCCGTCAGGCCAATCACATATGGAAGGGGAGGGAGATGGGCTGTGTCCTAGTGCAGAAGAAATAAGAGGATGTCTAGTTTCTCAATCTGTTCAACACCCTCCTTTCCGTGAACTTAAGAACAGAAATCTGACAAATCATGTCTTATATAAATTATATTTATCTTTCACTTCACTAGTTGTCTGTAAGCCTTCATGTGCAATCCCACTTAAACTGCCAAGATCACCCTCAATGTCCACTTAATGAGCTGATGTGTCTACTGCCAAAAAACATAACTCTGTAATTCTTCCTCTTTTCATTACAGTAAGAGTTATGTTGCTTAACACATAGGGGGGAAAAAGACATTGTACTTTGGCATATGCAGGAAAGAAAAGCTGTTATTTATTTACCTAAGGAAGACATTTGTTTGAATACACTATTTCTCGTCTACTAAAATGCTGTGAGAAGACAGCTGGCGGAGTTAAATGTTTTGCTTCAGTCAGTGAATAAAAATCCAACTCACTTTAGAGCTCAATTTGACAATTACTTTTCCTGACTGGAGACTGTGCTTCTGCAACATTTGAAAAGGAATTTCATTAAACGGGAATTAACTCAACTTTAACTGATGCTCTTTGTTTTCTTGTGATTTGTTTGTTTCTGCGGCCACAACACCCCTGTCAGTATACTATAATCGTTACTCACTTTAGGCAGGGTTAGGAGGGTGCCCAGCAGACGAGAACGTAGACTCGAGGAGCTGATCTTCTCCTCCTCGGTCTCAGTGTGGTGCGCATCTTTAAGCAACTGGATCTCATGGAGGATTAGAGCTGGAAGGCCCTGGTTTAGGAAGCAGAGAAGAGAAAACATCAAATCTGTGCTCATGTGTACCCAGTCTAGGGTCACCTATATCTGGACCAACAAGTTCCTCTGCTGTCCAAGGATCAACATGTGCACAAGATCTGTTTTTTCTGTGCTTTCCTTGCACTGTAAACCCATCAGATTCCTTTCAAAAAGTCACTATATAATGATTTTTAAAAGCAATGGATAACCGACAATCCTTAAAAGTGAAGCTCAGTGGCTCTAGAGAATAGAACCTAGCATGAGAGATGAATTGAGAGAGTTATGTAATAAAATGTGCTGTGTGGAAAGCAACATTAGATATCTCCTGACATACGTGAAGATAAAGATATTTTCTCATGTTTTTCTAATTGGGATGACATTTTTTGAAATTGGTCCAGTATTGAGCGAGTCTGCAGCAGCAAAACAGGGCTACAATGTGATCCTTGAGGGCAATTGCGCCCCGTCAAAGTACGTCCACTGAAGGGCTTGTTTTTGCCACAGACTGGCTCAGATTGTTATTACAAGTGTATGACAACTTTATGGAGAGGATCCCTACAAAGATAGACCTTTTTTAAAGAGTAAGAGTAAACATTCACTATATCACGCTCATCAAAGCTACCAGACTGCACTGCTAAAAACAGTAACTTTACCTCGCAGAACACAGCAGTTG
This sequence comes from Micropterus salmoides, assembly GCF_014851395.1. Classification (NCBI taxonomy): domain Eukaryota; kingdom Metazoa; phylum Chordata; class Actinopteri; order Centrarchiformes; family Centrarchidae; genus Micropterus; species Micropterus salmoides. The sequence goes on along the minus strand of NW_024041262.1, from coordinate 16,084,423 downwards.
CTAGTCTACAGCTGTCTTGGTTGGTTGGTTTGTTTGTGTTATTTTGTGACTTTGTTGTTTTTGTTTTATTTGTGTTATTGTGTGACTTTGGTGTTTTAAAGGGTTAAAAACTGCAAATTCACACAATAATACAAACTAACCAATCAAGGTAGCGGTAGACCTGAGCGGTAAAATGACCAATTTTCAATGGAGTCTAGTGGCTTTGATGAAAGGATTTTACACTTTAAAAAAAGGTCTATCTAGGGATCCTTTCAACAATGTTGTCACACTTACAATTACAATCTGAGCTGGTCAGTGGCAAAAACCTGGTACAGGTTGAAAAAGACCCTTTAAAGGATAATCTGTGGCATACAATTAGATATATGAATTCTGCCTGAGAAAACCTTATTTAGGAGGAGGGCTTTAATTATACTACAATTATATTACAAAAAATGCTGTAATGAAATCAAGAAAATGATAAAACACTTATAATAGAGTATACTTGCTCACAGTTTTGTCACTAGGTATGGTCAGTTGTTACAATAATCTGTTAGTCACTCTTGAAGGGATGGGGAGAGCTCCCCCCCAGCTGGGAAAAGTCCTTCAGAAAGTTAACAGGAAATGCCTGTGTAACACGTATCGTCAGCAGTTTCCTAACTTACATTCTCAATGCGTTTCCTGTTGACAGCCTCGCCTCCCTTTCTAGTCTCCTCGCTGACCACAATACACTGCAGCAGAGGGTCAACCACAGACACTCCAAAGGGGTCATCAAGGGGCACAATCTCCACCTGCAGTGAGGGTTTGACGTCTTGCAGGAACTCCTTTAGCCGCTGGACCCGCAGAGCGTAGGGCTCGACCAGCTCCTTTAGCACTTTTTCTAACGCCGGGAGGAAAAGGATGTCAGTGGAGCCGCCTTCTGATCGTTTTCTTCGTGGATAATTAAATACGATACATTAGCCTCAGAATTTTTGCATCATTACACATTTCTAAATGGAACAACTGAAAATGACTCACTTCTCAGCATTGCTTGGTCACACACGCCGATAAGGAACCTTCTATTGGCAAGCAGGCATGAGATGTTGAGCAGCGTTTTATGGGCCCCGTGGAGCCGGTCAAATGTCCCCCCAACCACTACATCACTGTAAGTCTCCAAGGGTTCTGCCTTTTTTTCAGGCTCTTTTAGCCCTTCCTGTTTCTCCTGCAGCCTCATTAGCTGTGGGTGAAGCAGCACTGACGGCAGGCTGGGGCTACAGACGTAGCAGTGGCCTGTGTACCTCTGCAGACACTGCTTAATCTGATGGGACTGACCTGGGTCCTGCAGAGGAAAGTCTGTTAGCACCACATCCGGTGAGTGAGACAGAGACTGTGGTGTGGGGAAGGGGCCGTTTGGGATCGCGGTCCCGCTGCAGGTGGCTGACTGAGCACGAACATTAGTCAGCAAAACACGAACATCCAGGTGCCCGCATACATCCGCTGCATTGCTGTAAAGGCGGGTAATAAGTGTAGACAGGTCCACTACCGGTGGGATGAAAACTGGCCGAGGCTGGCTCCCACTTCCCAGGTTCAGCCCGGGGTGGAGGTGGACGTACAGTGTGCGCTCTACAAGCTGAGCAGCTGAGCTGAGCACTGGAGCGATGCGCAAGGGGAGGGTGTGGAGCGGAGACGTCAGCACAAGGACACCCGTGCTGAACATGGACATGTTACTGGCTGATATCACAGGAAATCACAGTCGTCACAGGATCTGAGGAGTCGCTGTTGGGGGGTGGAAAGTGAAAGACGAGTCAAAAACAGTAGCAGTTAAGGCCGTGATGTTAAAATTGTTTCATTTTGGATTACATTAGAGCCTAACTACAATGCTATCTACACTTTCTTAAGCAGTGATGGTAATTTCTATGCAGTTGTGGTTTTGCAACGCTGCTAAAAAGAACAAAGAGGAAATACTTACTAAACCATTAAGAGACACGACACGCCAGAGAAGACACACTGTATCAAAACTGTATGAGCTACATGACTTGAAAGACTTAAAGAATATAGTTTCACATACAAGTTACAACAGTTATGTATCGCTCATTGTATTAGTAATTCTTTTGCAGATAATTACTGTCATTAAGTACTGACTTGCTAAGAATATTCACACTCTGGCAACACAAGCTTTCGTCCTGTCTGGCCAATCTTTTTATACCCTAATCATGTTTATTACTGGTGGATCACTGATTTACTCTGCCGACAGGGCTGTTAGCATGCAATTCATTGTTTGCAGTTGCTGATAACCTCCTGTCTAAATTAGGGAGAAGCCAGAGAATGTCAAAATTATCAACATTCTTGCAGTGTCTCTATAGGCCCTCTGTTATGTTTACCTGATGTATTGAGTTGTGAATGAAATTATTTACTCGCTTTGACAATTGCACTCTTGTTTAAAAAACGCTTGCTTCTGCTGATGTTGCAACTCATCCGTTACCTGTGACTTTCCAACATTGCATCAGTGGTTGTTGCCATTCATGACTGGAATCTCTCTTTTCTACAGGAGGTGGGGTAACTTCAAAAATGTCCATTGAATTCCATAAAATTCATCAGCAGATTCACAAGATCATTTAGTAAACAAAAAGGTGCTGGCAACAACTCCTTGTGGCTGTCACACTATTCCTCATCTTGCCTGGAACCTGACGGGTCAGCCTCTAAACCGGACCATGCTATTGGCCACATTTCAATCACTGACCAATCAAATAACATATCCTTTGAGCATGAACAAAAAAGTATATACGTTTACTAACTATTTGCTACTGCCGGCAGTTATGGCTGGATATGACGGATTTGGATCCCCAGTATTCAGTAAAATGTATATTTGCGTGCAATCGGTGTTACAGTGAAAACAGACATTGAGGTAAAGGTTGATCAGTGTTTAGCCACTTTAACGTCTTGCTAGCCAACTAGCTAGCTGCTGACAAGAGGGCAACAGCATAACTGTTCACACAATGTTTTACAGCACTTAAATAGAAAGTCACTTTTTGCATAAACAGTTGACAGCCAGAGTTGCTCTTACAATACAACCAGGACTCAAAGTCGTAACTTTAGCTAGCTATCTAGCTAGCTGTATAACTTACTACCTTCTCTTTGCCTGTAAAACATTACAATAAATAAATAAAAAATATTTGTACAATGAACATGCACGATCAAAACGACAATCCTATAAAAACGTTAGTATTACTTTTGATCCAACAAAAACGGAGCGGTCTGTAATTAGTCACAAACATATGGTGCGGCCCATAAACACTGCAATGTGCACGGCAACCTTGCAGTTCAGCATGAGTTTACCTTCTTTGAGCAGATCGAAAGCGATGTGAAGAACGGATAAATGGTGCAGCAAATACGGAGACCTGTCCACATAGCTACATGGTTCGTTTTCCTGATAATCTTCAACGAGAAACTGTCTCTTCCAGTCCACCCAAGTCCAAATAGCTGTGTACCCACTAGTGGAAGTCACTTACACACGAACTGGGTTGGATAATCACGTGATATTTCACCTGCACCGTCATTGGTTGTGGAAAAAGCTGTGAAGGATGAGACACGTAGTTACGTAACTACCATAGACTGTATGTTAACTATCAAGGAGCCAAGGCGAGGTAACCGGAGACCACTACAGTGGCCTGTACTACGAAGGGAGTTCAACCTACTCAGAGTTAACTCAGGGATATCAAGCAAACTCAGGGTTGACAAACTCTGACCGCCTAACGTTACACTGGAGTTAAACGGTACTACGACGGTGGATAAGATGTTGGTTGGTTGAGTCGGTGTTAACCCCCTGTTAACTTGAGTTGGTGCGCGTTCGCATAAAAGGGGTGTGTACGGCCGTGCAGACACGGATTTTTCGCAACGGCGCATGCTCTGTCTTTTTCCAGAGGAATACACGTTGGTATAGTGTCAGGAAATTATGAACGTAAAGACAAGTTAACGGCTGATCTAATATCGTGGCGGACGACAAAGCCAGGGAAGCTTGTCGCGTCGCACTGAGTACATTTGTAGCCTAAAGAGGTAACAAAATTTAATTTCCACGATTAATCTGCAGGTAAAAAACTTGAATATTCTCCGACAATATAATCACACATTTATGAGAGAAACTTCACTTTGCAAGGCTGCAACATCACACACACACGTCTGCCGTGTAGTATGCATGCTTTGGAAAGTTATATTAAACTTTGCAATCGGATTTAGCAGTGAGGAAATACTCGTGAGTTTAGCCCACAGTCACTATCATGCACCTTAGAGACTTTGCCGTGGATTGGGCGGATTCATAAGAAAACACCAGAGTGATTCTCGATTTTTTTTTGTGACATTAATATCAGGGAATTTCCAATTTTTCTTCCTGTAGGCTAAATTTCACACTCATTTAGGATTTTCTTTCTCGGTTTATTAACCCCCACCCTGGCTCCCTATTTTTTGGACACGTAAAATAATCTATCTAAATATGTGAAAGCACTTAGGAGAAATCAATTATCGACGACAGATGGGGTACATCTAAGAAACTATTCCGTTAATTAAGATCTCCTCTTTAAAATCACAGAGGCTGCAGGGCTCGCTGTCTGACCGTAATCCTGTTGTGTTCAGAACTTCATTGCAACCGCAGCAGTACAAATCAGGATAAAATCTAAACATATTTTATGAAGTGATGTGTAAATAGCCTACTTGTCATCCTTAACACTGGCCACTGTGACTGATTATATATAGGCTATAATATATTTTATATTATACTGTATATCATTACATTATTATTCATTGACTAATGTAAAAGCAGGCTTTTACTGTTGCAGTTGGTTGTGGTAAAGAACAAATTCACATTCCCCATGACACCTTCATAATGCTACAACCTACAGTCCAAACCTCAAAATTATTAAAAATACATTTTAATTTTTAAAATGAGCAAATCCTGGCAGCTGAAAAATGACGATGATTAATATAGTTGCCAATACAGTTTCTGTCAATTTAAAATTGAATAATCCACTAATTATTTCAACTATATTTGTATCAATTTGTATACACTATCAGGTGGTTACATTTGTAACAAAACATCATATTTTGTAAACTCTTCATTTGTTTTGTATTGAAAAAGTCTTATTTTGTAACTTAGCCACTGAACTGGTGATGGCGCAATGGATAAGACACATACCTGGGGTGTGAGAGACCTGGGTTCAATTCCCTACTGTGACCCATCTACCAATGTGTCCCTGAGCAAGACACTTAACCCCTAGTTGTTCTAGAGGCGTGCAACCTCTGACATGTATAGCAATTGTAAGTTGCTTTGGATAAAAGCATCAGCTTTTATCAGAAAAATGTACAATATTTCCTTCTGAAATGTAGTAGGGTAGAAGCAGAAAGTGCCATTAAGAGAAAATAAGAAAGTACTTTACATTCATACCAATAAAGTATTTCTCCAACAGCTTTTCCTAGTATATCTTTATTTAGTGTATTTGCAGTTGACAGGTTGATACAAAAGAAAAAGCACTTCAACAATGACATTTTAAACTGTCATTATATAAACCAATAAGTGAAGTGTTAATTCTATAGGATACGTTAAATAATACAGAGACAAACGAAACAGTTAACACAATTACAGAAGAATAAAATAAAATAAATAACTAAAAGCCTGGTGTTAAAAAGTGTATTTTAAAGGGCCCACACTCACACAGGTGTTTTCACTCATTTGCCTGATTGGATCGCTTGGTAATGGTGGGACAGCTTACACTTTTAGCATCACTATTTATTCTCATGTTAAGCTTGATGACCTCAACAACCATCATAGCTCTGCCTGACTCCAACCTGAGCAGATGAGGTCCAATCAGTGAGGTTATTTAAAAACACGAGCCTGGGTGTGCGGAGCCTTTAAAAAGCGATGTCAAAGATGATACTCTAAAAGCGTGACTCATAAAGACGTGTTGTTCAGAAGCAAAGCCTTTGGTTTCAAAAAATGTTTGTGATTAGTGAGTTTTCAACAAGTCCTAACATGCTTTATGGTAAATCCTCCTTGTACTTTTGTTGCATATAGTGCCAGTCAGTGTAAACCTGAAAATGTAAGAACATTACATCAAAATTAGTTTGGGATAGATTTGTGTTACACTAAAGTTTTACATTGAGCTCAAGGCACTTAAGAAAAGAATGTGTATAACAAATTTTGAAACACAAAGACAGAAGCAAACAACGACTCCTGCGGTAGATTTTTTTTATTTTTGAATTTATACTTTGAGGCCAACAATTTGTTTTTACAAAAATAATAAAAAGAAATTAAGTGTTATCTCCATACTGTAGAAAGAGTTGCATGACGAAGCCCCGGGGTTAGCTGGACAGAGGCATTGCATAATTAGCAAAAAAGGACATCAACACAAGTAAAAACAACAGATTCAAGTAAAAAGTCATGTAATCACAATGAAGCCACATTAAAGCCTGGTGGCAATTCTTGGGAATTAAGACTCTTGCTGGGTTTCACTTTTGGTCAGAGGAGTCAAACAGAACCCATCGATCCAGCCCCTCTCATGAACTCGATATTTACATCCAGCCGCACAAGGTGCTCAGTAAGACTTAGAGGACTATGTTACCTTTAAAAAATTCAAGTTGGTATTGAAACATGTGAGAATTTTGTAGTATGAAATTCTTGATGGTGAGCCTGCAGCATCAGGCATGACATCTTCAGTGGATCTAAGTTTATAAACACAGACACCTTTTGTTCAGTTTAACTCCCCTGCTCTACAAAAAGCCTGTTCAAATATATTATTTTACTTTCTTGTCGCTGGTGCAATCACTGGCAGCTGCGTCATAATGGCACTTCTCCACACATCGCCTTGGAAACCATCCCCTTACACGCTCTCCTGCTGAAACCCAACAGAAAGACAGGACACTGTTGCAACCTTTGTTACAGTAAATTTAAAAATTTAATTCAAACCACAGCAAAGGCATCACCTCTCATTTGCTCCTCGTTCAAAGCTTTGTCTCCATACATCCACCATCTAATGAGAAAAAAACCCATTAATTAGGAGAATTCACATGGATTAAAACAATGCAGTTTTGATCCTTACTCAAAGATTCAAAATAAACCTTGATTGGATTCTTAGCCATGTAGACTTTTAGACAAGATACCATGAAGAATGTTGTTTTCATTTGGCCTGTATAAACTCACTTGGTGCCACGAGTGGCTAGGATGGTGTCCCCCTTGCTGAGGGGGATCCTGGGCTCCTCGGTGCAGGGGGTCCTGAAAAAGGTTTGGACACCTTTGCTCAGAGGGCAGCATGCTCCATTATAGTCCTCCACTGCCCGATACTGGACCTGCTGGCCGAGGCATACAACATATCTGGTTATTCTACTGTTCTGACCACAACCTAAATTCAGACAAGTTGTTTTTAAAGTGATGGTCCTCAGTCTTAATGCATTTAAGCTTCTGACATTCTGCATTGCATAACAGAATTTTAAAATTAAAATAGAGTCAATAGCTACTGTTAACATGTTTTGTTGTTTCTATTGACATTATGCGTCTACACTGGACATACTGGACGTGGGATTGTGCTGCTGCATCTGCTGCTTCTGACCACCTTCCGCCTGACATTATAGCAAATATCTGACCAGTGTCATTTTACAATGTAGAGTATGAAGGACTGAGAGAGCTGGAAAAAAATAAGAGACTTTCTCCCACAGCAGTCTGACAAACATCAACCTCTGGGATTAGCTGGGTCATTGTACTGCTAATAGTCAGGGCGACACTGAATGTGTTGGTATTCATGTGTCACTAATATACAGTGTTTCCCACATATAGACTTTCCTTGTACGAGCCGCCTAGGTACATTAGGTGACCCATTTAAGTATTTTGCAAAGAAACACAGAGACAGATGATCTGGTATTTTACAAAAGTGAACACATCACTACAAATGTCATTCACTACCTCGTTAGTTTTGATCATTTCGATAGGCTACGTCATTAACAAGCCTCCTCCACATGTGGCACACCTGCTGCTGTAAAAACAATATCGCAGATGAAAAAAAAGTTCTGTGTTTTTCTGCGACTTTATAAACCGTACTGCTGTCGGAGAAACTCAAGAGAGTAGACACATGCAGGCAGAGAGAAACAGAAAGAGGCAGGGAAAGCCGTTGTGTTTGCTGAAAGAGACCAGAGGTGTAGGTGTGTGCCTGTGGGGAAAAGAAAACTGAAGGGAAAGGTAGTAGATTCAAGTAGTGAGTAACCACTCAAAAAAGGTGGAGAATTAAGTAGAATTAAAATGGTGAAATAAGAAATAACCTACTAGAAATTGAAATATATCGCGCTACTGAATGCGCTAAAAATAGTCTATTTTAATCTGATATCTCTGGTGGATGCGGGGTTGTCAGGCTTTATGACCTTATGGGCAGCATAAGGTCAATATAGTGACAAGGTCTTTCTTTCGTCTTAATGTTTGTTATTCTATTATCAAGGCAGGTGTGGTAAAAAATCGTCTTCGCTGCAAGATTTTAGTTTAGTGACATTCACTGTCAATTGAATAAGCAACGATCAGATAGAAGCCAGACCCATTAGTGAACTATGGGATGTAGTTCAATTTATGATGCGACTCACATCTGACGGACAAATTGAACTAAGTTTCCTGCCTAGATACTAGTACAATTTTTAACATTGGAGCCAGCTAATATGCACATCTGTCTTGTTAATAGATAATATACACTAAGCTGCGATGAAAAGCCGCTGTGACATTTTTGATTTACTAAAAACTGCTTTATTTGCAATTGCAGAGTTACAACAATTTTTAGTAAGTACTACATTTGGGAAGTATTGGTAAATGTATGACGTACAATTTATTCAACCTCACAAACCTTTCTTTTAAGTCACACCAATCCTTGTGAGTCTTTCTGTGTAAATAAATAAATAAATTCTACATAGATGTCACAATATGGATTTGGCAGGTACTTACACTTCTCACTCGTTTATCAGCTTTCTGCTTCAGTTGCTCAATCTGTTAAACAAGACAATTAAAGTCACTTTTGCTGAACAATCTAACTTTTATCATACTCTTGTACAGGAAATGTATCAAGAGGACCCATTACAATACTTACTGCTTAAACTGCTTTTATACATTCTACAAATAAAGATAATTTATCATTTGACATACAATGACATTTCACAGTGCGCATAAGAGCAGTAACAGACAAATCAAAAACAACACTGCACGCATTACCCAACTCAACAAACATACTGAACCTACAGTTAAGGTGTGCTGGTGACACTTGGGATGGACTGGCCATTCAAGGCCATCACCCTTGGGCGTTCCTGACCACGTGAAGACTTGCTTGAAGTTCAGCCAGCGGGTGCCGAGGTCGTACGGGAAGATGAACTCCTCCCCTGTTTGGTAGTGCTGTATTCTGTCTTTGGCCTAGTGGAAAAGACACGAGAAGTAGAATGTTGAAAATACATTGTAAATTATAAATCTTTCAAAATTTTGTGACTAAAAAAGCACTTTGACATCCTACAATATCATTTGTAGATCAAACAATAAAAATGCACAAAATAATCCATCTTAAATTACACAACATCACAAAATGTAATCATAAAACAAAGTCACAGGACATCAAAGAGACATTCCGACCTTTTCCTCGATCCAGGACTCGATCGAGGTCTTATTTCGAAGGATGACTTTCATCTGAAAAGGACAGACTATTTTAATATATCAGTCCATTTATATTTTGTTGAATTATGATTATTATTGCATCACTTATTTCCCCTGAATATGTGCTGTGACTGTTTATTGTCAGAGATTTAAATGTCCTGCTAAGCCAGCCATCAATTTTTGTAAGCAATCTCTGTAAGCATTTGGTTGGGATAGCTATAATTTCAAACTGTTTGTGTCTGACACTGCGTCTGTGTTTGAAAGTAAATCAGAATGAATAGGGATAAGCTGTGCATTTGTGCAACAATGCTGCATTTTCACACGTGATCCATCAATTTTAAATATTTGTAAATGAGGTATGGGAATTATGAAAGGCAGTAAGGCTTTGGTTCTGCAAAAGGTAAATGGTAAAATGATCATGTTAAATATCACATTTCATAGCCAACTGCTTGTGTAAATTGTAAACCCCTATGAAAACGTCACCTGTATAAAGAAAAGCATTCCAACGGCAATAGTGGTGCCCAGTGCTAAGCCTAAGGCAAAGAGTGTGGCAGCAAAGGCGGGCACACTAAAGGGCATAAGAGGCTGGAATTGACGCACAGCACTCATGTCAATCTTCACAGTGCTCCACCCAAATGATATCTGCAGTGAGGAGAAAGACGAAAACATGTGTGTTAAAATCAGTATAAAATAATAAATTGAATGAGACAACTCTGCCTGGAGAAAGCTGTGGTTATAATAGGCTGTCAAAAGCATAGTGTAGTAGGTTAAGGAGACTACTGACCCTCTCATACAGCTGCGTGTACATGGTCATGATGAAGATGATGGCAGCGTGTGAGCAGCCCAGTGGAGCCAGCAACAGGAAGCTGGTGAAGTAGGCGTGGTTCAGGTGGCCGCAGCAGTTGTTGATCCAGGGGCAGTGGTGGTCCATCTTCATCACGCACCTGGGGGAGGGGAGGCAGAGGAGGAGAAGAGTGCTGGGGGAACTGACTGGTTGTTTTGGAGGACATAGAGTCACAAGTTCATCAGCAATCACTGCATCTTTTTCTTAAAAAATAGGTTAACGTCATGTCTCTGTGCATCTCGGTGCAGCACTTTAAAGGCTACACAGAGATCTTACAGCACCGCATGGGCAGAAATAACATGAATAAGCCATGTAAATGCACAAGCCAGCTCTAGTTTTGTTTGTTGGAAACTTCATAGCTATAATAGCTCTGTCTCTGTGCTTTTTTATTCTCTTTGTGTCACAAGTCCATCTCATACATGTGAGAGAAGACCTACTCTTACTTATGTAATAAATGTAGCTACCTGTTACACTTGCGACAATGGTGGGATCTGGGGGCCTTGTACCCTTGGCAGACTCTGCAGTACTGTAGGTACTGGGTTTCCTGTTGATTCTCCTGTTTCGGGACAAACAAATAAGTCAAATGTAACATCTTTCCTATGAATCAATGGTTTCACTCTACATTACATTCTGATGTGGTAATTTTGCAGACATGGCCCCAACCCGTTTTTTTACACTATTCACTATCTACATGAACTAACACCAGTGACAAATGGCATAAGCCTTTATCCTAACTAAGGATCCTTACTGGTTTCCAGCCAAGAGGGATGTATCCAGGTCCAACAAACATTGCATTGAAGTAGTTGTAGAGGATGAGGACAGTCCAGTTGATGAGCATGATGAAGTTAATGCTGCCTCCCGTAGTGTTTAACGGCCAGTACCAGATAATGGAGTCCAGAATTGCCATGGTGGAGCACATAGCAATGACAGACAGAGCTATGACTGGACCCCAGTGGCACAATCTCCGAACCTCATGGAGGTTCTCAAATGTCACAAAGGTTGACAGGAAGTTCATCTTTTCGCCACAAGGTTAGTACTAATATTTTGGCTGAGTTCCTGAAATGTACTATTCAAGCTTCAATGTGTTACTTTTTCCCTCTGCTATCTTGCAAAGTCAGTGGTGCAGATGATGCACATATTTTTTCTCGTCTTTTTAGTACCCAGCAACTGGCCTGGTCTTGGGTCACTGGGGCTCTCTGTCTCCCATTGTTCCTTGCCCTGGCAAAGAGCAGCATCCTCTCCTGCCAATCTTCGGAGCGCACTATCCTTGTGACAGACTCAAATTCTCCATCTAAGAAAAAGAGACAGAAAAATTCCACAGCAATAAAACAAGTGCTGTGACGTGTTTTAAATAGCTACTGCTGTGTCAACAGTCACACAGTTGTAATTCTGTGTTCTTTTTACTCAAAACCAACAAATCTAAATTTTAAAGATAGACCATACTGAACTTGAGCCTTGTGCGTGTACATCGTCTACACACTAACTACATGTAGTGACCACGTTATCATAATATCAGAATGTCTGCTAACGTTATATTATTATATATATTACTTCCACTCTTATTTGTACTGTTAGCTTTCACACCTTGGTCATTACTGCCATACTGCAATATTGCAGGAACTTTCAGAAATAACTAAATCTAACAAATAACGTATTAGCAACTAACGTTAGCATTAAAGCAAGCATACTAAACGTACATCCATTCATTTGCTCTACAGCGACCTAACTAATTAGCTCTTGTTACCGAGCAAGCTAATTCGCATCAAGAAAAAATATTGCACTGTAGCGTTAACTCATATGCAAGTGAAAGCACTGTCCACTGTATACAAGCCAGTCAACCGAGATCATTATGGTAAAAAAAAAAGAAAAGAAAAAAAGAATACAACATGTTTAATTCGGGTTAGCACCGGAGCTAACGTTCCAGCAGTTAGCTAGCTTGTTCGCCAGCTTGACAAACGTATTGAACAACGGTCACAAGCTGCAAAGAGGAAACACGGATCATTATGCATCTTAAAGATATAACGAATGCTTACTGGTACATGTATATGCACCGTTTTTATGAGGGGAGAAAAAAACTGTCACTTTAAAAATACCAACCTGGCCACTTCCTTGGTTTTTTCTTCAGTTTCTTCTATATAACTTACAGAGGGGAACCTTTCTCATGGTGTTTCAGGAACTATAACCCTCACCCCCTTGCGGACACTCTTAAATCTAAGTAATGTATTACTCAACCATCACAGAACTGCAAAACATTTTTATTTATTCACATTCCGCAAAAATAAACGCGACTGATATTTTCCATTAACTAGTTGAACCATTTTCACAAGGAAAATAAAAAGTCTAGTTCCCTGCCGAGAACATTATACTGTGACTCAAGGAAGTGAAACCTTTCAAGCCTTGTTTTTATTATTCTGAACTATCTGTCAAAGCCACCTGTTTTAAACTAAAACGTCAAAATGTCTTCAGACTTTGAAGCTTACGAGCAGGACTTTGGGACCATTACAGCAGAAGTAACTAACAAAATCGGCAGAATTCCCAAACTAAGTGGAGGTAAGAGTTAAATGTTTTAGCTGGAATCGCTGAGCTGAAGCTGCTAGCTACCAGTTAGCTGGTAGTCAGCTGAGAAGGCTAGCTAACGGTAGCTGATGTAGCCTACAGCGCTTGCTAATTCATCAATTTGCCATAGTATCTTCTGGTAAATGATTTATCGCACTAAAGCACAGTTTGAGTGTGTTCTTGCCTCTAATGTAAAACGATACATCACGTGTTGCTAGCTGGTTTTATAGGTTGGTTTGTCTCTAATGGACTCAGCCAGTGTAAAAATGTGTAACGTTAACGCTGAGCTTAGTGGCAAATAACATTTTATGTTTCCCAGTAGTTAACGTATGTGTGCTTTCCTAGACTACTACCTCTGTTAATGGTGGTATCATAAAAAAAAAAGTCAGAACAGAGTCATTTAACGTTAGTCACTTTTATTATAGTGGGTAAAAATTATTTGATATCATGTAGATGAATGGGTTTCTTGTGGCACACCAAACATAGCTTCTTCCCATATGTGTTTTTGATGATGAAAACACATCTTTTCATGAATGGAAGTTGCTGGGAAACTGGGTTTTGGACTCACAATGACAACACAGTAGCTTTCTGTGTTTCCTGCACTAAATTGAAACATGATCAAATATAGGATAGGAAGCGCTGTCATCTTACAACAAGAGGTCAAACTTGTGTGTATCGGACATGTGGTTTCCTTCCACACCGCAGAGACCTGTAGGTCAGGTTAACTGTTCATGATAAATTGTCCATACAGTGCATGGCGAAAGTGTTCGGCCCCCTTGAACTTTGACCTTTTGCCACATTTCAGGCTTCAAACATAAAGATATAAAACTGTAATTTTTTGTGAAGAACTAACAACAATGAAGTGGAACGAAATTTATTGGATATTTCAAACCTTTTTAACAAATAAAAAACTGAAAAATTGGGCGTGCAAAATTATTCAGCCCCCTTAAGTTTATACTTTGTAGCGCCACCTTTTGCTGCGATTACAGCTGTAAGTCGCTTGGGGTACGTCTCTATCAGTTTTGCACATCGAGAGACTGAAATTTTTTCCCATTCCTCCTTGCAAAACAGCTCGAGCTCAGTGAGGTTGGATGGAGAGCGTTTGTGAACAGCAGTTTTCAGTTCTTTCCACAGATTCAGGTCTGGACTTTGACTTGGCCATTCTAACACCTGGATATGTTTATTTGTGAACCATTCCAGTGTAGATTTTGCTTTATGTTTTGGATCATTGTCTTGTTGGAAGACAAATCTCCATCCCAGTCTCAGGTCTTTTGCAGACTCCATCAGGTTTTCTTCCAGAATGGTCCTGCATTTGGCTCCATCCATCTTCCCATCAATTTTAACCATCTTCCCTGTCCCTGCTGAAGAAAAGCAGGCCCAAACCATGATGCTGCCACCACCATGTTTGACAGTGGGGATGGTGTGTTCAGGGTGATGAGCTGTGTTGCTTTTACGCCAAACATAACATTTTGCATTGTTGCCAAAAAGTTAGATTTTGGTTTCATCTGACCAGAGCACCTTCTTCCACATGTTTGGTGTGTCTCCCAGGTGGCTTGTGGCAAACTTTAAACAAGACTTTTTATGGATATCTTTAAGAAATGGCTTTCTTCTTGTCACTCTTCCATAAAGGCCAGATTTGTGCAGTATCCGACTGATTGATGTCCTATGGACAGAGTCTCTCACCTCAGCTGTAGATCTCTGCAGTTCATCCAGAGTGATCATGGGCCTCTTGGCTGCATCTCTGATCAGTCTTCTCCTTGTATGAGCTGAAAGTTTAGAGGGATGGCCGGGTCTTCGTAGATTTGCAGTGGTCTGATACTCCTTCCATTTCAATATTATCGCTTGCACAGTGCTCCTTGGGATGTTTAAAGCTTGGGAAATCTTTTTGTATCCAAATCCGGCTTTAAAATTCTCCACAACAGTATCTCGGACCTGCCTGGCGTGTTCCTTGTTCTTCATGATGCTCTCTGCGCTTTAAACGGACCTCTGAGACTATCACAGAGCAGGTGCATTTATACGGAGACTTGATTTCACACAGATGGATTCTATTTATCATCATTAGTCATTTAGGTCAACATTGGATCATTCAGAGATCCTCACTGAACTTCTGGAGAGAGTTTGCTGCACTGAAAGTAAAGAGGCTGAATAATTTTGCACGCCCAATTTTTCAGTTTTTTATTTGTTAAAAAGGTTTGAAATATCCAATAAGTTTCGTTCCACTTCATAATTGTGTCCCACTTGTTGTTGATTCTTCACAAAAAATTACAGTTTTATATCTTTATGTTTGAAGCCTGAAATGTGGCAAAAGGTCAAAGTTCAAGGGGGCCGAATACTTTCGCCATGCACTGTAGGTCTGAATGAGCCTGTCTGTGTGTTATTATTGCAGTACACAGCCTTCTGCTCAGAAATGCTAGAATAGGTTGAAACCCCTATAACTGACATTGAATAAGTGCTTATAGAAAATGGGTAGAAAATTGGATGGATGAACTACATTACCAAATTACCATTCAGGTGTTCAAATGGAAGTACCCATTCAGTCAACTCAGTATTTGAATGAATTTGAATTTGCTTGAACTATTTTTTTCTTGTATTCTCCTTGTATTCTATCAAAGGCTCAGAAACATTATTCGTCATTATTAAATTATTTCACTTTCACGGTATTGTAGTGTTTAGTGCTGTTAGCTATGTCAAACTAACTGAACATGATATCATGCATAGTAACTTGGACAATGTTTTCTTTGGTATGGTTTAAGACAAAAAATAGGGTATGGCATGAAGCAGAGATGATCAAGTTGATTTGAACTTGTATCCTGATGGCAGGTTGTGAGTCCCACTCAGAGTTCCTTTATTTGTCAAATGGTTAATGTAAATTTGTTAGGACACGCTTTGACCAAAGCACACACTCTGAGGCTCAGTACGTTAATAATAAATAGGCTCAATGGCATAACCATGTCTGCAATTTCAAGCAGATTTAAAAATGGGTGGCAACAGGCACAGCCTTTTGTACACAGGTTACAGATGTTGAAATAGATCATACGCTCATGTGGTGCTGCTATACTCACAGGTTGCAGTAGGACCCTAGTATTATAAGCTTCAATCTATCACACAGCAGAAATATCTTTATCATATCTGTTTTTTAACAGCTACTTTTTACTTTTTAAATTCCACTGGTATTTTTCAGTGTGAAGTAATATTGCATGTTTGGGGAGTAATGTCAACTGCACAAAACATAAAATAAATGAAAAGGATACGAACTGCTGTAAATGTGGTGGTGCTGGCTTAATTGTATTGTCCACTGCTAGTAGTTTGTTTTCAGTTTGACTGCTGAAAAACTGCATCCAACATGTTCTTTTATCTCCTTCTCTGGACTCAGTCCTGCTCATTGGTAACAGCACTCTTACAAAACCTAGCTTGACTGAATATTTTCTGTTTTGGAATTGGCATTCATGGCAGCCCATTCCACGGTTTAATTCCACATTGCTTCCTCTCGCCATCTGTTGACTGTGTCAGAGTAAGCCCATATGAATATGTACAAAGCCAGGAAACACATTACAACCATAAGTAGTTGTTCAATGTCTTCTGCCACCAACAGAATAGTTTACAGTTGAATTTCAATTCCCTTCGTTCTCATTAAGGCTTTTCGTCTTTCCTTTCTTAAATCCCTCTGGTTCTTCCTCCTGAAGTGGCTGAATTTTGTCCGTGGTTTGACAGCCCTCTATTTAATACATTAATATATCTCCAGACAAAGGGCTTTTGTCATTGCTGTTGTTGTATCTCTTTATTTCACATGTGCACAACTGCTGATAATGGCCAGGGTGTATGAGGAAAAAATGTCCTTGACTGTCATTCATGTAACAATCAAATGAATGTGTGTTTATGTATTTATTTGTTACCATCCCCCCAAAACCTAAGATTCAAGGAATATTTGAATAAGAATACAATGCAATGTTAGGCCTTGTTCCATGAAACATAAATGTCATTTTTTCCCCTTCTCCACCTTTTGAATGTTAATGGCAAGAGATTGCCTGTCAATCATTGCTCAAACTCAAATATGGGACATTGTTTCAAGCAAAACATTTTTTTTTGCCAAGTTCTACTTCTTTATTTGCCTCGCTACTGTGTACAAAACTCCTCATCCGTCCGTCAGCAGACTGTAGTCTTTGTAAATATCCATACATATTTCACAGCCCTCCAGCTTGGGCCCGAGTTTGAGCAAGAAAGCACCATCTCACCTTTCAGTGAATCGCCTCTGGCTGTTTACTGTGTAGGTCGGAGGTTGGACACAGGTTTTAAAAATGAATTTGAGGACTGGCAAAAGGTAATGTTGGCCCACAGTGCCAGAGAAATGAAGACCTTGGCTTAACTTTTTTTTTACGATATTGCAATCCCACAACTGATAGCCTTGTGATTTGCTTTGGAGCTTGAAGTTTTGTTGACTTTGCATTTCAATTATTTAAAATGCCGTTGATTATTTATCCCGTTAAAGCTGCTACTCATGATTCTTATTTCATAAAAAGTATTTTCAATATAAATGATTACTTTTAAGAATTTATCTCAAATAATATTAATTTAAAAGAGAAATATTTGAATTGATCACTGTTAAGATTTTCTGAGTGGCTTTGTTTTTGAGAGAGAAAACTGAGATTGGCCCTACTCTGTCTTGGATCACCTCTTTTCTGACTATATACAGTGTAATCTTCTCAAAAATAAACAAAAAAACGATTTACTAAGATTGTCTGTCTTCTCAAAGATGTTAAGTTCTTTCTGTATTTCCCTTTTTATGCTGATCATCATTTATCTTAGGTATGCTTAAAACAATGTTTTGTTTCGGTTTGCCAGACTTCATGACGCTTTCAAAAAGGGCTCAGAGGAGAAATTAAGGCCTCCATCTATACTATTTATGGAAAAGGCTGACTAACAACTGAAATAAGTTGTGATGATTTAGCGTGAAAGTAGTGACTAGAGAACCTTGGTCCATGACTCAAAGTAAAATGTAGGTATAAATAATGCAAATATTTTTTCTTGGCAGGAGGACTCAGAACCGAGAAGCCCTAAAGGCCTCTTTTACAAAAGACATTTTGACATGTCACAGTAGAAAAAGCACAAGTGTAAATAATAAAATACATAATGTCTGAATTCCACTTAGCTGCTTTGGTTTGATGGTCCTGATATTGTGCCTGTTGGTTCGCTGTCACAGTTTGCATTTCCCAAATCCATATTACATACTAGGTCTAAAAAAGGTTTTTAGTATGTATTCACAAATGACACAATGTTGTACACTTCAACCACACAGTATACAGTATAATATAAATACAGTTACTTGTGTTACATGTTAAAGTATGTTGAATTTTTTTGGTATACAAGCTAGGGATGGCCAGTAAAAAATACTGATAATTATTGCAATATAATTTTCCTCAACAATATAACAAATGTTCAATAAATCCATCCATCGTCAACCACTTATCCTGCGTACAGGGTCGCATGGGTGCTGGAGCCAACCCCAGCTGACATTGGGTGCAAGGCGGGGTACACCCTGGACAGGTCGCCAGTCCATCGCAGGGCCACACATAGACGAACAACCACTCACGCTCACACTCACACCTAAGGACACTTTTAGGGTCACCAATCAACCTAGCCTGCATGTCTTTGGATGGTGGGAGGAAGCCGGAGCACCTGGAGAGAACCCACACAGACACGGGGAGAACATGTAAACTCCACACAGAAAGGCCGGGGAAACTGGGGTTTGAACCCACAACCTTCTTGCTGTGAAGGCACCACTGTGCCACCCATGTTCAATAAATGTATAATTTAATTAATTTGAATCACAACAAATTAGCACTTAATTTTTCTATAAAGATATTTGTTTTAAAATAGACTGAGAAAGAGATTTTACTTAATTTTAACTCATGCGTATTTGCTGAACAAGATATTATCATAATGCTTTGGAATGTTCTACATCAGCTTTGTTAAGTGATCTACTGTTTGGCAATTGTTTGTCATGTTCTGACTTTAAAGAACCATTAACCTTTAACGAACCATCTGGTTTCTTCAGCTTTCACTCAGCCTTTGAACTTGAAAGAAATAATGATTGGACATTTATTGTGATAATTATTGAGATTGAGTGATATTAATAATAAAAACATTTTTGGCCATATCGCCTAGCAATAATACAAGATGCTAAATCAGTTCATTGTGCCGATTGCTGTGTAGTATATAAAATTGTTTAGAATTATTAAAAAGTATGAATTTGGGAGATCTGAGTCTTTGTTCATGTTAACAATCCCCAATAAAATATGTTGCGTTAATGATGCTTGATTGCTAAAGTACCAGACCAGACCTCTACATGTCATGTGGTTCACTTCCATGGCAAAGAGCTAATATCAGAACAGAGGCCAGTCCTTATATGTACAGAAATCATGTGGTATTGTTGCTGCCTTGGATAACGATGAGATGTACAGTAGTTTACATGCTTCTTTGGAACTCTCGCAAGTCATAATGAGTTTCAATGGGTAATGTGGAAGAGCAGCCACGGGGTGAGGTGTAGAGCGGCGCGTTAGTCATTCTGAGTGGGACTCATACTTCTGGCAAGTGAGCAAAGCTGACACCTCCCTTCCCTTTGAGTTGGCACAAGGTGTCTCACTGCTCCTCAACAGAAACCAACAAAGGCCTCATAGACGCCAATAACTAAGAGACATCAAATGTTGGCTCGTCGTGTAGAGAGAATGTGTAAATATATCTTCAAATGTGTCCTCGTGTGTTGTTTTCTCCCAGTCTCTTTCTTTCTCTCTCCCCCTCTCTTCCCCCGTTGCGGGGGAGTTAGGTTGTTGTCATGAAGCGCTGTTCCTCTGTCGGCTGATCAATATGTTGCTGTTTTTTTCCCTTTCAGAGGAGAAGACACAGCTGGTTCTAAATGTCGACAAACAGCTTGAAGAAGTCAGAGAGTTGGTATGTCTTTGATCAGTAATTTTCTCCTCTTCCCATTTTCTAAATAATGAATTTGTGCAAAGAGGGAGGGGACCATTTTCCCTGCCACCAGACAACGGCACCTGTATTATCCTTTTGGTGACATGACATGCAGACACGCACACGCTTCACATGGCAGAAAGGAGGCTTCCTCCTCACACGATTACTTTCCAGTAATCTGCTTTTAAGTGACACCCCTATGACACATTTCAAGCCATTATCTTGAGGTGGGAGTCTTCATGTTGCCTGTTTAAAAACGAGCAAAGTCACCTGACAGAGACAAATTGTTGTTGCAGTTGTCTTGTTATGTCACAGTGATTAGTTACCTCCAAATCCACCACGCTGAGACCTGTCTAGCCATGCATCAAATGTACTTTTACTTCATTCGCTGTGACATTGTTGGGCCTGTGCGTGTCTCTGCAATGAAGGGGCCCTCATATTTGATTGTGTATTTATTTACAGAACAGCCTTCCTCTGTCGCAACTTTTTATCACAGCTGAGTGACGTGAGCAGGAGACTTTTTCTTTTTACAATCAACATTGGAACACATTAAAGTTAATGCAGCTGAAGTTTCTCATTTCACAAAGTTTCATATTTTCAGAGTTGTCACAGTTTCTGTCTTGAACAGCTTTTTGTCACTGATAAGTAGCTGTTTTTGAGACTTTACAATATGGCATTTACAGAAATGCGTTGATGGTAAGAGAAATATGATCATTAGAGGATGAAGAAGCCTAGATTTTTTAGAATCTTATCAAGAGCGCTTTAAAATAGATTTTAATCAAAAATTTTACCAGGTTTGTTACCTGGAACACTAAACCTGTGAATGTAATACATATTCAAAATTAGTTTTTATCTGTGAAATTGAAGTGCTTGTCAATTTAACTTGATTAACTGCTGGTTTTAGCTGGAGCAGATGGACCTGGAGGTGCGGGAGATCCCCATCCAGAGCCGAGCCATGTACAACAGCAGACTGAAGAGCTACAAGCAGGAGATAGAGAAGCTCGAGAAAGACTTTGTGAGTAAACACCTTCTTAAATCTTTATAAATCAAATATGACAAATATAATGTACATCATCAACATTGAGCAAATCCTCTTTTAAAGTTTGACTTTTAAAATATGCATCTGTATACACAATATACTGTCCATGCACGTGACATACTGCAGTCATAAGTTGTCCTCTTCTCGAGTCCTTTGTGGCTTTATACACACATCCATTGTTTGCCCCATCAACCAAACTCTCCCTTCTCTACACACAAACTATCATCTGTGGGGACATGCATTCCCTAGCCCCTTAATCTAGTCGTAGTCACAAGTACATGCCTACCCTTAACCTGATTCTAACCTGAACCCCAAAAGTATTAACCCTCAAAAAGCAGTCTCTACTCAAGTAGAGTAGGGACACATCACACACACGCACGCACACACACACACACAGTCCTATGCTGAAGTTCAGTGGTGCATTCACAGAGGTTAATTCAGAGTTTGTATTTGAACTTGCAAGTGATGCCTATTGAGAACAGGTTGTGTTGTTGCTGCAGTATCTGGCCTTGTTTAGTAATTCATAAATCACTGTATGTCTTGACTTGGTCTGTAGCCTCTATCAAAGCTTAATGAACTGTCCAGTCTTGTGGGTCCCTTGCTTTTAGTCCACATTGTTGACTCCCAATGTTGCTCAAGGTATTTCACTTAATCAATAATATGATAAAAATAAGCAATTATTTACCGTAATTCCATTGCTTCCTTGTTTTTTTTTTGTTTTTTTTTGTTTTTTTTTTAACCATCGTAGCTTTTCTTATTACCCTGAGTTGGAAAAGCATCTTTCAATTCCTTGTTTGTATTCAAATCTTGACCTTGCAAAAATATGTATCTTTAATAATATCTTTATTTTGTCTGTTGTCTGTTATTGTTTTCTGTTGTCAGATATGTTGTGCCGGTGCTCACAACACGATAATAAACCTGTTGTGTAAAAGCAACTGACCTTGAGCTCGAGAGCAGTCAAGTCCTTCCACAAATCAAATACGATGTGAAATATATCCACAACCACAGAACGGGTTGGAAAGATAAATACTGAATTGGACATTTTAAGAACTTGAATTGACAAGATGCTGACCTGAGATTGGTGCCACATTTCACCTTGTTGTTAATGTGGTTCCAATGAAGTTTTGATACCGTAAGATTTTGGCAAGACAATCAGCAAAACCTTTTAAATTAGTTGAAGGTGTAGCTTTCCTTCTTATATGTGAACTTTTTCTTCACTTTGTAGATCATTTATTGTTGAGTAGCTAATGCTTGAAGGAGAGGATTTCAGGAATTAATGGTACATTCTAGTCAGAATTTCAAGTGTCAAATGTTTTTGTGTTACAAAATGGAATGAAAGTTTTTAGAATCCCATTTGAACAAAATAGAATTTTCAAAATGTGAGAAACTGGACATTTTGGCATACAACTCATCCGTATCCTAACATTCTTTGTCTCATACTACCACAGCCTATGCCCTTACCTACCACTGACAAACAACAATAATCTGAATAACATAGGCTGTGAATGCTTGCAGCATTCACAGCCAATTAAAACCCTCTCATATTTTACCCTAATCCTTATCCTACACATTTTCTTAAATATCTAATATTAATCACAAAAAAATGTTTTTTTAGAATCTGTATTGAATTAAATGAGGGAATACATCCCCAGTCCATCACTATTCCAAATGCAGAACAAACAAGTAAACATGCATAAACAACCCATTTGGATGCTTATATCATGTGCAAGTGATCTGTAAGCACACTACCGAGATGTGCTTACTGAGATCACAGAGGAGCTCTCTGTGCCAAGACAGTTTACTTTCCTCGCCATGGGCATTTAATTGGCTGATGATTAATCTTTAACTTTTCTTCTCCCCACACTTACCGTGCTTAATCATCAAGCAGTTGACACCTGCTGTGGCTAATATTGGTGCTAATTTTCATTACTTGCATTTTTATGCCCGTTTTAGGGGCTTATGTGCGGAAATTTTCTTTCTTGAAATTGGAAAAGAAAATCCCTCCATCCACTTTATAAAGCCAAACCTTGCATGCAGAGGCCACAACCAGAACATGATTACATCTAAATTGTTAAATAATCACTGCATACTTAAGTTGTATGTGTCAAGGCCCACAATACTGAAATGCAAAGCAGAAGGTAGCAGTAGGATAGTCCTAGTGGATAAACAACAGAAGAATATTGTCCTGCTTGTAACTGTGACTTCCCACTTTGATAGAGTCATTTTCATTTTTACACCTCTGTGTGTGGTGTGGTCAGATCAGTGTACATTTAAACCAGGATCACCCACCTCACATCTAACATCTAGTATATCTGATCTCCTGTAAATCTGATGCAAGTGTTCAGAAGGCAAGAACTTCAGCCCCCTCAGATGTTCCTCAGATGTGCCAAATGCTATAGCCGAGCTCTGCCTCTCTCTTCCTGCTGGCCTAGGGAGGACATGACACACTGCTCGAAAGGCGTCTAGTGGAAAAAAGGCAATCTCCTTTCTTTTTAATGTAAAAAGCTCTGTCTTTGTTGTGCTTTCCGTGGATATCAAGGCCTTTCCCACTCCCTCACTACCCAATCTTCCCCCAACCCCACCCCCTACTGGCTCCCACGGGTGTCTCCCCCCTTAACCTGCTCTCTCATCCTCCCATTCACCCGTGGTTTGAAGTCTTCCTACCACCGGTGTGCCAGCTTGAGACCTCATTCCTGCTCCTTTCCAGACAGGGCCCGAGTCGACCTCAGTAACCCAGCCATTTCATCCAGGAAGACAACTTATCAAACGGGCATCCCAAAGGTGTATATATGAGATGTAGCTTTGTTGGCTTGGCTGACCGCTTCATTGCGATAATAGAGGGGACAGTGGGGGTCTTAAAGGTGCTGGATAACGGCAAACGGGCATTGCAGCAGCTAAAGGGGATGCCAGTCTGACCAAAAAAAAAGAGTAAGTCAAAGTTTGAAAAAAACAAAACATTAATAAGGACAATAAAAATACGGTTTGATGGAGTTGACTTGTTCAACTCAGGGGAAGCAAGGTGGAATGGCTCTTAG
This sequence comes from Micropterus salmoides, assembly GCF_014851395.1. Classification (NCBI taxonomy): domain Eukaryota; kingdom Metazoa; phylum Chordata; class Actinopteri; order Centrarchiformes; family Centrarchidae; genus Micropterus; species Micropterus salmoides. The sequence continues at coordinate 16,060,379 of NW_024041262.1, read as the reverse complement.
TAGTGGCTTTGATCATGCAAAGATGAGGCCTAATGTAAGCTTAATTTAATGAAATCTATCTGGTAAACAGAGCCACCGTCTTCAAAGGGCCGCTTTTGGTCCGTCCTAGTAGGGAAGGTGGGGGTCTGCAGACGTCTGCTGTGTCTCACAAAACCCAATCCATTTTTGAGGATGTGACTCAAATTATGTACCATGCTAATTGTAAATGTCTGATGCTTCTGACTTGGACATGATGAGATGTCAGCCACAAGCTGTCATGAAGCAATAATGGCTCAGATTTATTTTTGATTTTGTCAGTCCTTGAAACTCATGGTGGTGTCTTCTGTGCTGTCAGTATGTATTTTTAATATCAAAGCCTTCCTTTCTTGCCCCTTTCAAAGGAGTTCCACATTGTATTGTTGGGTCTGTGCTTGAATATGTTTAGTAAATAGGAAATATTTTTAGCGTAATGCAGATATCGGTGATCTCACCTGTGAAGTAACTGATTTAAATATCACTGGTAAAACATAATTGAAACAACTGTGTCTGACCTTGCAGCTTTTTCAATACATAGTTGAACAACAAATGTTGGTCACTAATATAAAAGAAGCATCTCTAAATTCCCTGCTATTACTCCACATTAGTTACAAGCTTAGTTTGTCTTGAATACTTGTTAAAGTCAATCATTAAATCTTCATCATATTTTTCTATTTTCAAATCAGCAGTATTTTGAAGTGTCACTTAATTGTGTTTCACAGATAGTATGTTGCTTTAACTTTGGGGCAACAGTATGCCTCCCACTTGCGCTTGCGGCTGTGGTTGTTCCCTTTTGCAGCAGATGGCGGTATTGCTCTAAGAATTTTCTTCTGCTTAAGGTACATGAGAAGGATGATATTGGGCACATTTGCCAATTACTCTGCCTTTCTGATGTATGAGTGGACTTGCTATGATAAATTCTTCCACTTATTACTATGCCTGACCTCATCCTTTCTGCTTTGTAATAGAGATTGAAAACAATGTTACCAAAAATGTCCTTGTGGTAAAAGCCCATTTAATACAAAGTGCCTTATAGTAATCTGGCTTCCAACTTTATGTATTTGCTGTACTTTGTTTCTGCCCAGTCATGCTCTGAAAGTTAATTTTGTTTGGAAGGTGAACAAAAGGAGAATGTTTTTTTGAATTGATAAATATTTCATAACATAAACGTCGCATTTCCTCTCCCAATAAATCTTTCTGACATTAGGTGTGTTTGTAAGTTTTAAGGAGGTGTTGTGATAGGCTTTGTCTTCAAGGATCCTTGACTCCGATAAAGGTTAATTGATAGTCATTAAATGTCACATTAAATGAGAATCTGTGTCAGTAATGGTCAAGACAGTTTTGCTGATGGCATGACAGTCACTTGGTAATTCTTTAGTACAATATAGTAGTATTTATTTTGCAAGATCAACCTCAGAATTGGCTGAATAGAAAACTATTATTTACCATAATAATGTTGTATACTATTTCATCAAGGATTATAAAGATGCCATTTGTTACCAAGCATCAGTGTTCCTTTTGATATATGTACCTTTACTCATGACATGAGATTGGTATGTCATCACAGTACATACTGCAAGTTTTTACAATGTGTTTAAGATGTGAAAAATGTAATACGGTCAAGATTTGATTCACCCAAAGTACAATACTTACCTTCGAAAGAGGGTTGATACTGTAATGGAATGATTGTCTTCTGTTTCTAAGTCATGTATTTCATTATAGAGACTGCAATATCTGACCTTGCCTGTGTTTTCTGATATTGAATCAGTAGGCCAACTGTCACAGGGATACAACTATCCCTTCCCAATTTCTATTTGTGTATTGTTTGGCGTTAAAGTCACGGTCAAGTACGATGTCTGGACTGCCTTTTCCTTTAATAAAAACCTTTACATGGAATGCTTCCTAGTGTCCGCCCAGGGAGATAATTAATGTATTTCCAAAGAATCAGACAACCTTGAAATATTGAACAGTGTATTTACCTGTCACACCAAGGTGAATGGAGTAAAAAACTGTTCGTACCGATTACACTTTTATTTTTATTTTACCTGTATGAGTAAGTAAGTGCTTATCAGTGATAACTTGAAATGTAGTTTACAATTGGCGCAAATATTGAGTGCTGTATTTAACGAATTGGCACATCGGACCTTTTTAAGCACCACTTGTAAATGGAAGTAATGGTTTGATTTAAAATGTGGAAAGACAGATGGAAAGTGGATGTGTATAAAATGTGAACATGTCTCAGGTGAGGCCAAAATAAACTGCTGTAACGCCTGATTTTTATTTGGTCTCCTGTTGTCAAAATAAATTAACTTGTTGTAGAAGAACTAATGAATGACTCTTGACTTTACCACACACCGCTCAGGCTTCATGTTTCAGCTGCCAGTGAGAATGCTATCAAAAGTTTTTCATAAGCCTGTTTTCCTGGTTCCAAACCCCAGAGCTATTTGTTGCATTTGCATCTCAGCGTCGTCCACAATCGGTTCATCACTGGCAATGAATTACCATTTTTCTAGGGTTTTTGAAATGCCATATAAAGTATAGGGTATTCTCTCTATGTGAATTGTCTCTGTTCTTGGTTGGAGTTTAGTGTGTGAACTGTAATTTACTCTTCAAAGCATACTAATACCCTGGTATGTATTTAGAGAGCGCACCCCCCCCAAATATAACCAAGCCTAACAGACGAAGATGAGGTTGCTCTCCATTTATCTATATGAATGCTCATACTTTTAATTAGTGGTCATGGACATTTCAAGGTTAGGGAGACTATCCAACTTTAGCTGATAGTGCCCATAAACTCATTATGTTTGACACAATTAGCAACCTTAATGAAGAAAGAAGAGTTTGCAAAGTCATTTATCAGAAAGTTGTGTATTTGTTTTAAGAACCTGTGACATAAATGGCATTTTTAAAAAAAACCAAATGCTGATAATTATGTTGAGATTTAGGTTTTGATGGGAGATTTTAGGATGACTGTACTTCCCACACCAAACTAGTTGGGATGATAAATTAGCATTGTTGTAATCCATCATGAAGGGTTCTTGTTGTTTGCCCCCCCTGTCCTCGTTATGGTGACTCCTGCAGGCAGACAACATGACAGACAAACATTAGTTGGATGTTAGACACTTTAAATCGCCTTAGGTTGTCTTGGCTTACTTGTTCTTATTAAACACAGAGGAGCAAAGGCAGATTGACTCTTTTCATGGTTAGTTGCTTAACAATCCATCAATGACACCAAAGTCTAATCACTCACAACCAGTTTTAAAAGGACTCCCTCAATTGACAGGGATTTTCCCTGTATATTTCCTCTGAGCTGAGTGCAGATTTAAGATGTAAACAAATAGATCTTCTTCTCTACTTATGAATTATGTCTTTTCATTTGGAAGTTTTTGTGCACAGTATGTATCCCTTTGTGGATTTGTGGCATTGGAGGCTTTTCCATGTCCTCTTTATGGACACGAAGATGGGATTCATTCGTGGATTAGCCTTATGTCACTCATGTTGAAACCATTTTTTATGGGTTTGATGGTGTAATGACAGTAATGGGTCAAATCTGGGTTGAAGGACAGTGCCACAATAAGGACACAATGATATGTCGTCTAGAAGATCAGTAAATTAAAGGAGACATTGGTATCTAACCAATCATGCTGGTTGCTTTGATCATTCCTACACAGTGAATAATCATTATAGCTAATCGGTAATTGTAGTAATTATTTTTTTATTCCAAATGGAAGTTTTAATTGATGGTTGATGGGTATATCGGTCAAGCTAGAAATGCCACTTTTTTGTCATACTATTCATGAGTGCTGTCAACCATATGTAGTAGCAATTAAACATTATAGGAAATTCTACAACTCTATTAACTACTACTACTACTTCTACTACTCCTGTGATAGTGTATTTTCAAGTTCAAGCTGGGGTAGGAAACTTAGAGGAAACTAGCTAAAGACAGATTTTTATAGTATCCATCTGAAAAAATGTCCTCCCTCCGGGCACAGTGCACACAGGTAGGCAAGTTGGTACGCCAGCCAATTGGACATTGTTATTACCGTCCTGCGACAGCCACAGATGTCACTTTTTTTTTCTTTTTTCTTGCTTCGTAAAGAGAGTTTAAACAAATAGAACAAAAAATGCTTATTAAAAAATTGCCTACCCTACACTAGAAGAATTATAGTGACAAGTCTAAAACCGTGCTGGAATAGCAGCAAGTTTTTACACCAGTGTTTTGACCAGAGCTGATGTTATGATATTACAAATACGAAGAAAAGAATTATGTTGGCCAACCATTTTTATAGATATAAGTGATAAGATTAGTATCCCAGACAGAGAAGTGGGAATACATTTTGGTCATTTGCTTTACTGTCATCCTTACGAGTTTTACGGTCATTAACAAGATCTTCTCAGTAGTCGACGCGCAGAAATCACATAGCCTATAATTTGTAAGCAGATCACCCCCTTCTCCCTCTCCTTCCCTTTATGTTAACACTTGTCTGTATGGATGGGGTATCTGCATTATGCCTGGAGCACAGGTTTTGTTTGGCAGTGTGCAAATTCGGCCGTTATCCTTCCACACGATCGTTTCCTCTCTCGCTTATCTCTCCTGGCCCCTCCAAAGTCGCCGTACTTCCACACACACTGACAGCGATCAGTATAGCTTTCAGACGCTTGTCTGGCTGAGTCTGCCATGAAGCGAAGGCCCTCCCAGGTCCCCTCGCTGTCCTCGGGGCTTGTGTGATTGAGTGACTGGAGTGAGTGGGGGCCAAAGATAATAAGGGGGAAAATATAAAGACACGGGGCGATGATATGATAACACCCCCTTCCTCCTCCTTCCCCTCCTCCTTCTCTTCACTCCCCTTTCCACCTCCCCTTCACTTTTCCTTCTGTTCTTCTTTCTGTCCTACCCCTGATTTCCGTGCACCGAGCCTGTCCCACGCAGTAGTGTAAACCAGAAGTGACATGTGACACCCAATCCCCAGTGATGTGCTGACAAGCGGGTACTAGAATAGGTGACACTGTTTTCTTTTTTCGCCAGACTGGCTTAAGTATAGTGAAGGGATTCATGAAGTATTTATGAAATATATTATGAATCATTGGGTCTGTGTTTTTCCTCTGTATTTTAGGCAGTGGCATTTGCTTTTTAATAAGTAAGCCTCAGAGAAAGGCGAGAGTGAAGAAGAGGAAGAACTCTTTACATTGCTTCTCCTCTTGTGTTTCTTCATAGCTAAAGCTCCATGTTTACAAATGTTTTAACCCCTGCTCACACCCCCTTCACACAAATACGCACACACATACAGACACACAATTAAACTTAGTTTCTTCCTCTCATCCTAAGTGTTTCTAATGAGGGAGCATGCCAGAAAGAAAGGGAAAGTGTCTGCTCTCAGCAGACCAACAATTTTGCCTTTTCTATGGTGTTTTTGAAGCCTGCAGTGGAATCTGGCTGTGGCCTTGATCAGAATTACATTGTGGAAGATGAATTAAGGTTTTTTTCTTTTCAATTATCCCAGAGGTTGGCCACCATTAGAGCATCAGCCTACTCCTGCAGTGAGACTAAACTCTTTAGTTTTGTTTCCTCATCACCATAGAGCACTTGTTTGTTCTGCATTGTCAAACTTTTTGTACATTTTTGTCTTTGTACATTTTTATTCAGAAATTATCTGTTTCACACACAAATCTCTGCTTCAAGTGCTTGCATCAAATGACCAAGAATTCCCACAAGGAAAAGAATGATCTGTTGCCTATTTAAAAAAACAATCAAATTCTGAAATTGCTCATTAAATTAATGTTGTTTATGTAGTTTTTACTTTGCAGTGGCCCTTTTTTTATATTTTCTGCTATGTTTTCTTTTGAAGAATGAACAGCAGATGATTATTATTCAACTCCACTATTTATTCATGGGTTGAATATAGCATGTTCTTTTCTGTATACTTTTGTTTTTTAAATCAGCTTAAGAGGTGTAACGAAGTCTACTCTGTAGCCTTTAGTTGGCTGTTTCTCATAATTTTTTTTAACTACGGTTGTGAATTCCAGTACAAAACCTGCAGACTCCCTGGAAACTGGTAAGTGTATTGGAAAGTTCAGGGGGGCACATGTTGGAAGGGCTTTGGATGGGGGCCTTACTGGCCTCATCACCATTTGAATGTGTTCTGGCTAGTGAAATAACAAAGTATACATAAATATATAGAGATAATGATCTGGCTAAGTCCCTATATGTGCTGCTGTATTCTAATGCTAATGAGCAAGCTATTCAGCACCAACAATGGTCACATTACAAGAAAAGGCAAAGCACTGAAGGAGATAGTCTTCTGTGCATGTCCACTGATGGACGCGCACATGCTCAGCAGGCCCGACTCCTCTCCCTTTGTGTCTAGGTTTTTTTATTTTTTATTACAGTTTTCAATTTTAGATAACACTCCAAGAATAGACATCAAACAAAAATGAATCATAAATCGAGGTCAGGAGTGAACCTCTTTCCAAAGCAGAGAAAGGGTTAAAAGTGAAGGTATTTCTTTCTTTAAAAAAGATGGGAAGACCGATAGGAGAGGAGCTCTTCTCAGCAGAGGGTTCAGTGAACCATATGTAGGTAGCCACAGGCTAATGGGCCGGTTGGTCCCTGGCTTGCCAGGTATCCTGCATTGCACATCTCCTAACACCCCCCCTTCCTCCACAGACACTTTTTCTCTCCTCGTCATCCTCCAACACCCACCTCTCCCACCCCTCCCACCATCACTCTGTGAAAATCCCTCCTCCACTTTCCTCTAATCTCACCTTTTTCTCTGGTGCTGACCCGGGGAGGCCCACTTTATTCCCCACTGCACGCCAGAAGCCAGCGTTGTGATCGGAGCCCGAGCCCCTGTGCTGGTTCCCCCTCTCCTCTCCTCTCTCCTTGCCCTGGCTGCCCGCCTCCCCGACGGCTCTGCTCTATTGATTTACTCCTCCAACCAATGCTGTCTGTGTCTGTTTTGCACCACTAGCACCTAGGTCCCTCATCTCTATAACCCTCCCTCGTTCCCTATTTTCTCTTTCCTTCTCTCGCTCTCTTCTTTCTTTCTTTTCATACTGCCTTTCTGTCTTTCTTTCCGTCCCTTCTTACACAACCAAGGGAGAAAACCTGACAGAACACTAGAGAAGGAAGGAAAGAGAGATGGAAGGATGGGGGTCTAGGAGGGGAAATGGGGCCTTTGATTTTTCATTAGAAGTGCCTCCATATTTTAATATTGGGTTTAATCGGGCCCTCATGCCTTAAAGAAATAACCATTGAGAGATGATCCCTCGGCCTTCAAAAAGTATATGGCACTTCTTCAATCAAAGCCCTCCTCGAATTTGCTCTTTTGTTTGGAGTTCACTTGCAATCCCCCCCCCCCTTCTCTTGCCGCCTCTCGGCCTCTTGCTTGGTGGGTACAGTCGTTAGGCTTATTGACTGATCTCGGCTGTACTTAGCAATAGAAATGACTTTGACAGGGAAATACACCACCGGTATCACAGAGGTACAAGCATGAAAGGCCCCTATCAAAATAATATACTCTTTCACCAGCAAGGGCTAGGTATTTCCCCCCAGAGATAAAATGCAGTTTACTTGTGTTGTCTAATATAAAAAAAGAATATAGATTCAGTGGTACAATGTTAAAATTGGAATTACATTTTTTATTTAATTAAAATAGTAAAGAGAATCTTTATTAAAGTTGTCTCTGACCGTGTCAGTTTTTTTTAGCGACATAAGATCTTTTTGAAGTTGATGCAGTCTGTCACCCCAAAAAAAGTCCCGACACCTCATACCTTTTTAAATATGTCGCAGGCTCATTTATTGCCTCGCCTTGGTTGATCATTCACCTTTATTTGTGTTTTCGACAACCGCTTCTCTGAGACTCCTTCAGGTTTTTCCATGGGAGTGGAACACAATGCCGTGTGCGTAGAAGCCACCAAAGCACCAACCTGTGAGCTAATGAGAGGCCCCATGCTGTTATCTAAGGCTCCGGCTTCTCTACCACTGTTGCACTTCTATTAGTGGCGAGTACACACACCGGGCCCCGGCTCACATATGTTGCGCACGTACATTCTCTAAAGGAGGTTTCCCCGGGATGCAAAGGCTTGTAGAAGCCGCCGTTGTTCTTACAGTAGCCCTCGTGCACACGTATGCACTCAAACAAACACACACAACAGTCAGAAGTGGAGGATTCGATGGCACCAAAGACCACAATGAAACAAAGGCACAAATGACACCCTCCTGTGACAATCCCAATTGTAGCTACTTGCCTTTGTCTGATAATATATCAAATGCATTAAAAAAGAGCACTTACTTAATTGAACAACCTCTTCTGATTTGTTTGTGTTAAAGGAGAGAAGAAAATGTTAGACAACAGTGCGTGTGTGTGTGTGTGTGTGTGTTTTCCTTTGTGCAGTGTGTGTGTGTGTGTGTGCGCGCTTTCCTTTGTGCAGTGTGTGTGTGTGTGTGTGTGTGTGTCTGTTAAACCCCCGCCAAGCAGGGATGCATTATTTAAGATGCTGTTGTGATACTTGTGCCTGCTTAAAGGTCTCAGCTTCCTTTTAACACCATGCCGCATCAGTCCACCTCTGCCCCCACTTGTGTGGGGGGAACCAGAGTGGGACCTGCTGGCACTGGTCCACACATCACCTGGGAAAATATCACAGCAGGGGGAGGAAAGGAAGTGATATAGATAACCTTTTGAGTTTAGCACACATTCTTGTGAACTAAGAGACATTTTATGACCCTACCTTATTGTCATTTCATTGCTGACTTAAGTATTTTTCAGTTTTTACAAGATATTCAAGGATATTAAACTAAATGTTTAATTGTATATTTGTGTGGATTTAATGCCCATCTGAAACTTATTTTTAAAAAGGTGGTGTTGATGTGTTTTCACATTCATAGACCAGCTCTCAAAGTGAGGAAAATAAAAAGGTTAAATGCCAGTTTCAGACAAGCACATAGAGCTGGACATAAGTGTTATTAGGTCTAAATGTGGAAATGCCCAGCCGCTCTCCTACTGTTGAAAAAGCCTGTAATGGAACATAGTATTATAAATTGAATATCGTTAATTACTCTTCATGCTATGCCACCAGCCGTGTGTGCAGGGCAAAAAGGAAAAGCTTGGGAAAGTGGAGGGAAAAGCGTCTGCAGAGGAACTTCAGGGCCCCTCATTACACTCTGCCCCTGGGTATTTTTACGCCTTTTATTTCCCATCTAATGAACTGTTTACATTTTTCAGCTTTTCAGGCGCCACAATTATTTGTGCTTGTCCTTGTGTCACTCATTGCACTGGGCAAAAAGCAAGGAGAAGAGTTGGAGGGCATTGAAATGTGTACATAAATCTCAGTTTATTTGATTTTAATTATCGTGATTGTTTTGTAGATGGGGAGCTTTCCTTTTACATTAAATTGACAGCGATTGTAGAGTGCTTTAAATTAGCAAAGGTCATTGTTTTACAATTATTAATACATTTTCTGTAAACAGAAGGTTTTTAGATTTACTTTCTTCTTTAAGGACCATGGAGGAAGTTAAAAATCATTGTTAATTTAGACCATATATAGCCATGTATGCCCATATATTAGAAAGAAATTGCACACAAAGGAAAGATCCATATATTCACTGTAACTAAATAAATATAATTTGCTGCTCTGAGGATTATGCCAAACTGATTAGCATATCTGATATGAATTGTTATGCATGCATATGTAATTACTTTTTGATGGGTAAAGAAGAATTTTTTTTTTTGTCTGCTATCCATGTCAACAGAGGTAAAATGTGTGTTTTTGACAGGACATCAGAACCTTCATCGCTGCATTTGACGGGATGTGTAGAGTTTTAAAGGCAGGCCACTTTGCATAAAGTTAAGATGTACCTTTGTACTTTTCTTGTGTGCTTCCGGGAATAGAAGCAAATTCTCACCCAAGATTAAAAAAGTGACAAAAGACAGACCTTTCAAAAGGATTAAAAAAGCTCTTTTTTTTCTTTTCTGAGCAATAAGGTATCTTCTGAAAGCGCTCATTCTTTTTTAGATTACAAAGCCTGATTAGTTGTCTTCGTCTTAAGATGCGGAGCACAGTCTTTACATACTGTAACTAGAATGAGAGTTTCAGTACATTGTCTTTATAGAATAGAAGATTTTACTATGGAACAGGGATCTGATATCTGCTTTCTTGACCTCAAGAGTGATCCTGTTGTCACTTAGCAATTTTTAAACACCCCAACTTATAATCTGTTATTGTATTAAGCAGTCAATATTGCACAGCTGTTTATGTTTTACATCAAATGGGAAGGCAGTAATCACTCAGGAATCTGATGCTTTCCAGAGGGGGAATCCATAAACGGGAGTGTGTACTGTAGGTACAGGGAGGTAGCGGCAACACTTTCATTTCACTGACATTTTCCATTCTTAAAACTTTCTTTGTTATCTGCACTGTTCTCATTGCAGAAACGCTTCATACATTCATCTGTAACAGACAGCTATTTAGAAATACCAAACCTGTATATGGTTTGAAGGCGACGTAAGTCTTAACATTCAAATCAATGCTTCTCCCAGGCTTCCTCGTCTCAATTACTGGTGAAGTCGTCTTTCCCCCTAAGTTTCACTGCAGCTCTTTAAGATGAAACTCGACTTAAATGGAATATGTGGGTGTTTTTGTGGCAACAAATGTGTGTGTGTGTGTGTATGTGTGCGCGCCTTGTGTACATGCTGTCTTCAAATTGATGCTTATTGTCTTTCTGGTTTCATTCATATAAGAAAATCCTTTTAATGTCCTGACAACAATACAGTGACCACTTATTCACCCCTGCACAGAAGATGGGGCTGTAAAAAAAAAAAAGAAAGAAAGAAAAGCTAAATTGAAAACAAAAAGTCAGCAAATTAATGAAATTTTTAGATAATCACATTTTAGAGGGACAAAATATGATCACAAATTATTTAAAATAAAAGACGATTATCTGCAGACATTTCAACAAAGGATGAAAAGCAGTGATTATTATATTATGTATGATTATGTCACCTATATTTGCCATATCTATGTATGGTATTGATGTTAATCAAAAGAATGTTGGGGAAGCATATTGACTTGTTTGTTTAAAACTATGATACATACATGGATTACATGTGTCTAATGTTTTACCTTATTTTTCTAGATATTTTAGAATTTGTTGTCACGTAATTGAGTATTGCAACAATTATCACAATCTTAAAAGTTAATAATTGACCTAAGCGTTGTATGGCACAATCACAAAACAATTGCAAAAACATCTTAAACAGCAGATATGGACAAAGTGCTCTTGTGTAATACATGTTGGGTGGAGAGGGGGGCCTGTTTTCCCCACAGTCGGCGTTCTGTGGTTAGCTGTGGTCCCTGTGGTCGAGTATTGTTTGGGTGCGCTCTTTATCTAATGGGTTTTGTGGTCCGGGTCAATCAGGCTCTCCGTCTAGTCAGTAATTACTCCAGAGAGAACTGTGGCCCTCACCATCACGATAATAACAACCAAATCACATGAGCCATGACTTTCCACTCAGTGCTCCAGATTATGAGGAGAGGACCCCCCCCCCCCCCCCCCCCCCCCCCCCCCACCGGTTGTGATTGGTTCCAAAGTTAATTTCAATCAAGCAACTTGATATTATCACTCTTGAGGCTAGAATTGGCCTTTTAAGTTTGATTTGTGCTTTTCATATGGAAGGTAGCATCAAAGTACTTGTGCAATAGCTTAATAGCTAATGGAAAGATACTGGTAAAGGAAGCTGTATTTGAGAAAAAGAAAATATCCCCACCAGGTAATTGGTGTTCCTTTACTGATTCTCCTACTTAGTTTTATTTATTTAGTCGGGAACTAAGTAAATATAGAAAAAAGAAAGAATTCTTGTGGAGAAAAAGTGATATTTTCATTCCTATGCTGGTGTTTGCCTTTGATTTTGCCCACCTCCAGCAGCCCACCTAGAAACCCTGTCAAGGCAGGGAGAGAAAGCGAAGGAGGCTTAGTAAACACTTTCTGTGTCTGCTGCTGGTGTGTATTTAGTTTAGAGGGCATGCCAAGAGGCTGTTTTTCCATGGGTCGGGCGTCTGTAAACAAGCGGTACAACGGCAGCCCACTCTTCGACAATTGGAGGTGGCACACTCTGAAGTGTGTATGAAATGTGTGTCTGTTTGTCTTTTTTTTGTGGACATGGCATTCCCTCTTATTCTAGCCTATCTAGAGACAGAAAGAGAGAGAGTGAAAGAGGGTGTGTGTGTCTGTGTGTGTGCGTACGTTAGAGAGAGAGGCAACCCCAAATCCGATGGGCCGCCAATGGGTGATGAATTATTCCCTGTCTGAGTCTCAGCATTGGTGTTATCACAGAGCCTGCCACTGCACTGGGATGACAGCAGTGACAGCCCCCAGAAAAGATTTAGCGCTGACAAGTGATACTTCCTCATAATACATCTCCCTGGCCCTCTCTCCTGTCCCCACTGTTCCACAGCCTCTCCAATCACACAAGATGAGGTTTTTTTATCCCTCAACTTATATTTGTTTAAGTGGGTAAGATGGGGGGGCTCTTTGCCACCACTTCTCTGGCACGAGTGCACTAGGTACAGTAGATCACCTTGGAAGGAGGCATGGGCACAAACCCACACAGGCTTGTTTTCAGTACATGTGTTGTAGGGGCACACACACGCAGAGACACTCACACACATACACACAACCTGCATGTGTATGACTTGTCACCGAGTTCCATTAGGGGGCTCTCGTGCTTAAGGAATGCCTGTTGTGTTTTCGCTTCAACAACAGTACTAAGCCATATTTCCCCACTTGTTTTCTCTCTTTGCTGTCCTCTTTCTCATTTCTCTTCTTCTTTTTGTCCTTCTTCCTCATCCTCCTCCCCCTGCAGAAAAGGTCACGTATTGCCTACAGTGATGAGGTGCGCAACGAGCTCCTGGGAGATGACGCCAGTTCCTCCGAGAGCCAGGTGAGGTGCTAATCAGGGTCCCAAACGACACCAGTGTGGGTGGCTGACTGGCCCCCAGGGTGAGGAGGTGGGCCCCTCACAGGGGCCATCGAGCGCCGAAGCCATGGTATTGTCACCAAGTCACGCGGAAGGAACACTGTTTAATGCAAAGCTGGGCTACCAGTGAGTGGGCTCAGGGCATGGGACCAGTGTCTGGCCAAAGCCAGATTGTGACAGAGACACACACACACACACACCTAAACACAAATACACAATCGAAATTTCAATCTAAAAACCCGGCCTCCCCAGTACCAACTATCCCATAGCTGTTCTCCAGCCGGGTGTGGACTTAGACCAATAATAGATCCTCCACACGGTCCCCACACATATAGAGACATACATGCACGAGAATTGCTAAATCTTGTTCTCTGGTCTTTCTTTAAACTCCAAGGGTGGCAAACTTCCATAATATACATACACAAAATGAATAAGAACACAGGTTCTCATATTATTCTGATGACTGAAATATTTTGGTGCAGTGCTCCTTTAGCTCCTAAATATTTTCATTGATTATTTAATATCAGCCTTTAATCAAAAATCTCAAATTCTATTTGACTTATTTGTGGATTTGATGTATTATCTATCAACATATTTACATTTTGTTTTATTGTTTACTAAAAGACGATGACTGACATTTTGTTTGAATATCAGTTCAGCCTGTTGAATTTCGAGGGATATAAACAACGGATAAAGACCGCATTAACAGTTTTCATTCATTGTCAGCAATGTCAACAAAAGATTCATTCCCAGCAGTTATGAAAGTGGTAATGAAAAGAAAAACTAATCTTCAATTGTCATCTTAATTGGCCAAAATATGTCACATGTTATTTAAAACTTGTTTTGAATAAATGTAGAATTGCATCAAAACAGTGATAAATCAACGGATTCAGCAAGCAGCGGTTTAACATTTAAAACGCACTTACCTATTGTTCACCTGCACAGCTGCCACTCATACGCAGCCACTCTCAACTATGACCAAACGTCTTTTGACTAATTATATATTGCCTTTAGAATCTGCTGTCAACTTGGAGGGGTTGCTGTGTCTCAAGGCACACACAATCACACACACTCGCATGCAAATAAATACTTTGCATTTGCAAATGTGCACTCAAAAAACAAAAAAAGACAAAGATGAATAATCAAATGCATATTTGCACATTTAGTCCCACAGTGTTTTATGTGAGTATATTTAGATGATTCACTGCTAAGCAAAGCTAAATAAAGTTGTCTGGGTTTTTTTTTTTTTTTGAACATTTCCCTATTACCATTTCAATGATGACCCATGAACTTCACATCTTAGAAACATATGTATCACGAGCCAAGATGTGTAATTGAAATGCATATTCCTGGCAAATTAGTGAGACGCAAAAGTGACTCTGACATTTTATGCAGAAGTTGGAAGGAGATTTGCTGTCAGAAATGTCACATTTGCGACACTGATGAGTTCGATCTAAATCCTGTCAAGGAAAAGCTAAAAAATGTATCACATTTCATTTCAAATATTATTTTCCTTTCATTAAAAATGTATCTGAAAATATTTAAAAGTAATACTTATAAATATAGAATTTTCACATCTCAAAGAAAATTGTTGGGAAATGTATTGGTATAGAATTAACACTGTGGAATGATGTTTTAAATTTTGGAAATTGCTGTTTTATTGTTGTAATTATTGGTTTAAAAATAGTTATTATTGACAATAATTACCAAATGTATTTATATTGTTTTTATTTCAAATGATTACTTACTAAATGAAAAACAGTGAAATGTTGTGCTACTTTAACCCATTCATGCACGTGTCAGAAAAAGGTAGCAGAATGTGACATCTGTAAACAGTATCCACAGCTTCATTCTTAATTCTCAGTTGAACATAATTATTTAATTATAAAAAAGTAAAACAATATGCATAAAATTAAATTATTATTATTGGTAAAATGTATAAAATATATTTACCTTAAAATGTATTTATCTTTGGGAATTTAGGCCAAACAAATCTAAGCTATAGTAAGTGAGTTTTTTCATATCATTTTATTTTATTCTCCCAACTTCTGTATGAGAAAAAGATTTATTATTGAATTGTGAAAAACACAGTATTAATTTGCAATAATAATGTCCGATGTGAAATAATTGTAATTATACCATAAATCTAAACACACACACACAAAACCTTAGAAAGAGTTCATGCAGGGGGCAAAAGCAAAGTAAATAGATGATATATGTTCTCCCTTTTTTCTCCTACGTGCTGTATTTACCTCATTTTCATTTTAAAACTTGTGGAGATAATACTTGTCGTGGTCTTGCTGTGAGTGGAGTACTCGGAACTTCAGGGTTTTTTATCTAACGAGACGGCGGTGATAAGAGAGGGGAAAAGATGGTGGGGGCTGGGGCAAGTCGGTCAATTTAATTCCTGACGATCTGAAAGAGGTCAGGATCATTTCATATAGCACTGGCTGAGCAGATCATTACCAGTCACAAATCTGTTGGTTACATGGCAAGGATTTATAGCTAAGTAAACAGGGAACCGTCATAAGTTCTGAAAATGGCGTGTTGGCCCTGCGATAATGGCTAAAGGACGATTTAATAGAGTTCGGCATTTATTCGTTATCTGTATGCGGACAGAGACTGAATTGGCACTATCGCTGTTTTTTTTAATAATGTGGTAGGCTACTATTGCACATTTTTTCTTTCTGTTTCCTCTGCATGCAACACACGCACAAATGTTGGTGAAGACACACACCAACACCAAACACACACACAGAGAGACACCACACACAAAGCAGCAAATGCACACACATTTTTCACACACGAACACTATACGGAATAGTTTCGATTTCAGTCACAGCAGAAGGCTTGGCCACAAGAGATTGTGCTGGTTTGAGCCGGCATGGACCAGATTTTACAGGCTACAAAGGAAGCAGATTACCACTTGTATCGAATTCCGTATTGGATAAAAAAAATCTTTTGTTTGAAAAAAAAAATTGCTGATTATCATAACAGAAAAATTGCAGCAGTGCAATTTTGAATACTGGCTGGCATCACAAAAACACAAGGAAAGGCGCTCATGCAGGAGTAATTATAACATTTACAATATTCTGTATTTACTGCTCTATATCTCTTGAGCAACGCGAGCATCGTTGGCTATACTAAAGAATGGATGCCAAAGAAAAATAAAGCTAAACAGGAAGAAACGAGAAACACAGCTCAACATGCCCCCTCATATAGTTTTAACAAATCCTCCACGAGGACTTGCAATCAGTCAGGCAGCACAAATGAGCTAGAACAAGTTTTGTTTGGTACCCATTGACTGATGGCAGAGCTGGGGTGAGGGATCGCAGGATCTGCTGGGTTTTTTTTAGCCACAAATAACCACATCCACAGTGTAGTTTTAAACTTTGGCCTCTTCAATAATGCATTCTTCGTGGGGAGTTGCTGCTTAAGTATTGCGTCTTGTCACTGCCGACATTTTCAAGGAGAAGATCTCTTTCGAAAAACATGCAATTATATCTGTTTACCTCCCACATTACAGATATTGACAATATAGCAGTGAACTGTTGTAGCTATATTTTTGGGGAAGAAAAAAAAAACACTAATGCAGGAACTATTTTTGAGATGCTTCTAAAATTACAGAGGAAATGCTGTTACAAATGTACTTGATATTTTTGTTTGTGTTTTATATAGTATTGAGTCCTCCTGAATGTAATATTTTATGACAAATTTCTTTGAGTGCCTTTAATAGTGGTGTAATATAAATAGAGGAGACAAAGTATGCGGTACAATATTGTTTTTTGTTGTTTAGGATTTCATTATAAAATAGGTACAACTGTTAAATGTTATTTCTCACATTTTATTCTGTCCAGAAGAGCTGATAGGAGCTCATGTTCACCTTTTTGTCACTTGTTCTGAATTATTTGAATATGAAGATGCAATTTTCTGACCCTCTCCCAGCTGTTTTTTTGAACCTTAAAGTAAGCAATCAAGTTTGGAATTCAAAATCTAAGAACTCTTTCCATATATGATACAAAATTATTGCAGAGTCACAAAATTCAAAATAAACAGCACAAGTAATAGTGGCCCTGAGCCTCCCTTTAGATGTGCTAACCTTTAATGTTGGCCAAGAAATGTGGATTAAAAGAAATCACCTCTAAAAGGCTTGCAAATCAAGAAATCCTTCCCCTTTTTATCCAACCGGGTTGCATTCCCACGATAAGCAGCAGCCTTCTTTTTCTTTCTCTACAGCCCTCACTTAAGAACAGGCAAGGGAAGCAACCTATTTAATTGTGATTAGGCATAATTAATGGCAAATGGGATTGTTGCCCTCCCTCAAATGTCTGATTCATTATTACAGATGCAAGGTTTTCCAGGACAGGGAATAGGAATAACATTTCTTATTTACTTCTTTTTTCTTAAATTTGCTATGCTCTTTAATCAAAAATGTATAGCTATGCTAAGATTCATTTTTCATGATCTGTGGCTGTCCCAATAATAAGCTGCACTGTATGTATATACAGTGGTAGCTTCACGTA
Organism: Micropterus salmoides; assembly: GCF_014851395.1. Taxonomy (NCBI): domain Eukaryota; kingdom Metazoa; phylum Chordata; class Actinopteri; order Centrarchiformes; family Centrarchidae; genus Micropterus; species Micropterus salmoides. Next base: position 16,042,867 of record NW_024041262.1, on the reverse strand, counting down.
GACTTCTGTACATAATATAAACAGCATGCACCTTTACTGATATGCATAAGTTACATGAAATATTGACAGCATATCAGCATTGATAAACTGTGTTACAAATGGAGTGGCTCAGCATTTCTCCATTCGGTTCCAAAGGGCACATATTTCTTTTAATCCTTTTCCAGAGAATTCAGCAAAATGACAGATACAAAATATATTTGCAGACTTTATTTTACTCATTTATTCTTTTCTTGTGCTGTATCAACGTTTGTGATGTGACTTCCTTGATAATGTTAGTTGATATTGCAAGTCGAGCGATCCATTCCCTCTTTGTTTAATGTGACAGCACCAGGACTTGATCTTTGTTTGTTCAAAAAAGTCAGCCCGAGCGGCGTATTTAGCTTCTTTTAATGTTTTTGTCTTGTGATTTCCAAATGCTAAACATGCAAACAGATAAATCGTCATGGTTAATTCTGTACCAAGCCACATGACTGATCTTCTGCTTGCTGCGTTTTTTTTATCTCTTCTTCACTCTCTCCATCTTTCTCTCTTCTCTCTTTTGCTCTCATGATGCAGTTGATAAAGTTGCGTGAAGAGGTAAGTGCTTCTCTGCTCTAACAATTTAAATTCTGCTTTCCCACTGAATTTTCAATTTGCCCTCCTTTCTCCCGTAGAAAATTAAAATCAGCTCATTTTTGTATGTCTGAGTGAACAGCTTTCAGGCCAATCCAATCAGAATGAATTCACTGAAGGCTAGTTTCCCCTACCTTAAATATCAGAAAGTGATGATAAGATATTTCTGATACGCCTTTTTGAAGGAAGATATTGGGGAATGAAGCTTCGGTTATTGGGCCCAACACAGTTCAGAACTTGATCAACTTAGCTTCGCGAGGGAACTGCTACTTCTATCAAAGATTTACTATCGCCATATTAGTTGCTTTCTGCCTTTTGTAATAAATTGGATCAAGGTTATCATAAGTGATATGATGTGTTTTAAGCTAAATTGCATGATGGCAGATTGTAGGGTAGTTTTTGTCATTCGCCACTGCATTAACGTCACCACCATTACCAAAGATTACTGAACTCAATTCATGACATTTTAATGTATTTCATTGTTTATACATGTACAATATAAGGTACCATGCACAGTATAATATATTGACGGCTTAAGTCATTAAGTGTCAACTCAGTGTTATTGTTGGTGCTTAATGAAAAGGT